>NW_017728931.1:125239945-125249169 GCF_001723895.1 Crocodylus porosus
AGGTTTCTTGCTATAGGATCACCCCACACCCAGCTGCACTTGGTGAGCACTGGGGCTTTTCTTTAAAGGGCCAGGAGCTGGGGCAGGCAAGGCAGCCATGAGGGGGCTGGCAGGGTCCCCTCCCCCCTTATCCAGACACCCTCCCCCACCCCTAGTACTTACCAGCTTGGAGCGTCTGCAGCTCCCTGCTGCAGCCACCAGGGACTGCCTGAATCATCAAAGCTCTCTGAATCTTTGCCGAATATTCAGAGAGCTTTGAATTGATTCAGACCTTTAAATTGGTCCCCTGATTTCATTCAGATTCAGAGATTTGGCCACCGAATTGGGCCAAATCTCCTCCAAATTGAATCACCATCCGAAGCTTCGCACAGCCCTACATACAACCAGGTTTATGCTAAACCAGTTTGGGCTATTTTCAAACTGGTTTATTTGCACTGAATGTCTGTTTTGTTACAAGTTTAAACCAGTTTCTGATCTCTTAAGCCAGTTTATTTGTAATGTCTGTCCCTAGTCAGGGTGACTCCCTGGACTGTGTTTTACCTACTGAGGTGTGCATTAATTCGCTATGTTTGGGAGAGTGTGGCTCAAATCCTATGTCTGTTTATGTCCTTATTCACAACACTATCATGTATACTCATATTCTTACTTTCCTGGTGATCTTCTATATTACCGCAGCAAGAATAAAATCTTTGTTCTTTTATTTAGCAAAGAAAACTTTTCTTAAGCTATTATTCAGCTAAGATTAGATGAAGGCAAACATTTATGGTTTAACTATCCACTGGTCTAAATTCTGTGCTGCCTTAATTCCTTGTATAAATCTACAATAAGGTGAAACCGACCAATACACCTAATTTGTGCATAATCCAGTTAATGGGAAAAGATGATGAGGGTTGTGCTTTCTACCCACTTATACATACTGTTGGCATGTGGTGTACCTACTCACTTTAAACTCTATTTGTACATTCAGTTTTAATTTTAAGATGCTCGATCTCTCAGCAAAGATACTAAGCACAGGATTGAATCTCACATATCTAGAGAAAAGCATATTCTGTTAACAAATTGGAAAGGTTATTTAAAAAGATTCTTTACTGATTTGGTGTAAAAAACTTATAATGAGGAGTTCTCATGATGTTGCAATATAATATCAGGCTCTGTTTTTAAAGTAAATAGGAAAATACTGAAACAAAATATCTACAAATATTAATGAATGCACTTCAATATCCGATCTAAGGACAATTAGCAATGTTCATTCTACATTGCTTTATGGTGTGGATTATAGTTATTCCTTAACAAACAACTCAGATAGCATTACTGCAGATTGATATCAGCTTATCAAGTAGAGGGGCACATTAAATAATCTGCATAATCAATATGTTTTATACAACTTGAACATTCATTAATCAGAACAGGATTAGGCTTTTCACAGAAATATCAGAACAAACAGAAACCTTTGTGGGGGAAAAGCTATTGCCATATGCTCCAGCAAAAATACAAGAAGGTGAATAAGCCTTGCTTAAAATCTAGCATGAAAAATGAACATGTTATTCTGCTTAAAATGAAAATTACCCTAATCATACAAAAAAAATTCAATCTTTAAATTTCTCAAAAGGCAAAATCCAGATTGGTCCCTTATGCCCTTCCAATTTAGGCATCACAACACCTTGTGGATCAGGATCAGGGGAACTGAGACCATTCCAGTGCACCTCATTGTGGCCGACTTTTGTATTACAGCCTCTTGCCTAGAGCGCTCACTCAAGAAGTGGCAGACCTGTGTCCCACTTCCAAGGAGAGTCTCCCAAGCATTACACTGCAGAAGAGTTCGGGGAATCATCCTCTACCTTTGCAGCCCTGCTCCTAGGAGTAGTTCCATTTCCCATGCAATCCCTATCTGGTGTAAAATGCATACACAGTCCCAGACTGGATTCTGGATTGCTTTTTGTGATTGATGTGCCTAAATTTTACTTAAGTACCATTCTGACATCTAGTTTCCCAGTTGAGTTCTGATTCTAAGCACAGATCTAATGAACACTTATACATGTGCTTGCTTTTAATTCCACTGAAGTCAGTGTGATTAGCCACAAGTTTAAAGATAAACATGTGTTTCTAGGATTGGGTCCTAACCTAACTTGTTCAGTACTGAAGGACAATAATGTCATCTGTAATTGCATGGCAAAATAATTTGACAAAAGTAATAATACAGAAGTAGAGCACTTGGTAATTCAAACATAATTTGATTATGCTGCAAACAAAAAGGGAAGAAACCTAATACCTGCTGCAAGGGCATGAGGAGCAGAAGTAACAATAGCTTTCAACTGTGGTGATACCAGTGTGTGTGACAAACAAAAGGTGACAGAGGAGGACAGGAGAGGAACTATAGAAAAATATTGAAATGGAAAATGTTAAAAACAGCAAGCAAAGAACCCTGCGGGTTTTCTGGAACACAAAGTCTTAACTCATGTCTCTTCTTTCCCCTACCTGTCCCCCAAAAAACAAAAAACCCAAAGCAAAACAAACACCCACTAAAAAGCCATTAACCTGTAATGTCTGGAATTTGGTAATGTTCCTTTAAATATTTTTGGTCATTTGTAGGCATTTCTAAGTGATTGCAAGTCTCAGTGGGCCATTCCTGGTATGTCCTTCCTTTTTACGCCTGCCGATGTGCTCCAAACTTAGATATGTGCTGACAAGAACTGCACCCTTTGTAGTCTCCAGTGGACAGCCACATCAATACACCTCTTGCTTTGAAGAATATGTGCAGATATGAGAGGTGGTGCATGCTCAAGAAAAGGCTGGATGGGACAGGCCACCACTGCAGTGCAGAAATGCCTTCTCTCTGCTATTGCAGTTACCACTAGAATCCATCCACAACAACAGTATGCATATGACCAGATGCATATGTATCTAGGCCTTGTACATTTGTACATGGCTATTGCACATGATTATCTGTATCCCAGTTGTGTCTCTGATTTCCTCATACTCTTAGAAACAGATTCCGCTTCATCTCAGGCACTGAACCATTTAATAGAAAAGGTAGGTGGATCCTCTTCCTCTTTGCTGTTTTTTGAGCTGAGTTTTAAGGTTAAGATGATAGGATGTCACAAAAATCAATGCATTAATGGATATGTGGGGACTCAAACAATATGAAATAGGATTGCACATAAGTCGACTTATATGTCTAATGAGGGGAGTAGGATCTGGTCCATAGCAATGAAAATGGCATTCTAATTTAAGAAGATAGTGGTGTATATGTGGTTGCTTCTAGATACGAGGTTAGTGTGAAGCTTCAGTCCCTGATTCAACTCAGCAGAGATTTGGCCCAATTTGGTGGCTGAATCTCCAAATTGAATCAGAGGACCCTTTAATTTCTCCAAATTATATTGGAACCCTCTGAATCAATTTGGAGAGATTCAGAAAGATTTGGAGATTTGGACATAGAGACAGCTTTAAATGTTGTTTTTCCATATCTTTAGGTAGCAGGGGTTTGTGATCACTGCGATGCTGGGGCGCATGGAGTGTCCTACAGAAATGCAGGGGGGCTCCCCGGCATGCTCAGCAGCAGACCCAGAAGTGGACCAGGAGCACTTCTGGTCCACTTCTGGGTCTGCTGGGGAGCACCCAGGGCCCTTCCCTGTTCCTCCCCGGCTCAGCAACTAAGTCTACCTTGAAACTTCTACACACGGGCTTTAATGTGCAGTAGACTATTTTACTGCACATTAAAGCATCACATACAAAAGTGACATTATGCTAATGTGCAGTAAAATAGTCTACTGAGCATTAAGCATCACTAAAAATTGTTTTTGAAGAAAGTACTTCTCTTGCATTTTGCAAACACTGGGTACATCTACATATGAAATTAGCCCACCTGAAAAACTCTAACACAGTTTGCATAGTTTGCACCAGAGTCAGCTGCTCCTGGGTCTGATTTGGAGCAAGTTAGTGATTGGAATAGTGTCCAGAGGAGCAAGCTAGTGATTGGAATAGCATTCACCCCCAGGATTTGGCAATAAGCCACAGGCCAAGTATTACAAGGCATTCTTGACACTCTCTGCTCCTTGCATAAAGTACTGATCATGGAAGAGAGTGAAGAGGAGCCCCTCACACCTCCAAAGAGGCATTTGGAAGTTTCTGGCAGCCTGATTATAGAGTACATAAGAGCAAATAATATTTTTTTCAAATATTCACTAGTACATTGTGGCCACAGTATTGAAAAAGTTGGTTTGCTTGGATTATAAGAAAACACCGTAGCTGTTGTTAAGGAGTCAACCACAAAATGTGCCACAAATGTATTCTTCTCTGGAAATGGCCAGTTACAACGCTAGGCTCCTACCTTACTTAAGTTAATAACACTATTGCATCTGCTGAATAAACTGTTATCCAATAGATAGAGTAAGCATTGCTTCATATAGGGAGCATCTACTGAGATGCTTACTGCAGAGTTGATTAATTTGCTTTGCAGTAAAGTGTCACTGTCTACACAAAAGGTGCTATTAGGCTGGAGTAACTCATTAACACCGCTGTAGGAAAGTACTGCCCAAAATGAGTACTATTGTGCAGCAGAGTTATTTACTCCACTGCAATGCACACGTAGATGGTGACAAGAGCTGGTTGGGGCATGAGGGTGCTACAGTGAGGGGCTGCCTGATGGCTAGCCCTGCACTGTAGCACACTCTTGCCCCAACCAGCTTCTCTGCAGCACGTGGAGCTAGGCAGGAGCAGCCTTGGGCTGACAGGCTGACCATTTGAGTCCTCTGCCATCTGGGGCTGTGCTGCCCTGCCTCAGTGTGCTCTGGCCCTAGAAGCATATGTAAATGCTGCGCTTGGGAACAATGAATGCGGTGTGAACTGCACTGGAATTCAATGCATCAAATTAATTTCATGTGTAGACACACCCATAGTGTACTAAGGTTTTTTGACAAGGCCAAGTAGCGTTTTGATAAGGCCACATGATTCAAAGTTTGTAATGCTTCTCGGTAGTATCAATCATTTTCTAGAGGAATATGGGTGAAGTGAAATAACTCTCTACGTTAAACAGCAGCTGTAATCATATCTAGAGATAGTTATACAATGTAGCTATATTTTGCCAGTGTAGGAAATCTAGGAATAAAGGCAACAGGTCTTTCTTCCATTACATGTACAAGAACTACACCTGTTACATACTGGGCATGTCTACATATGAGTTTAATGTGCATTTGCCTATTTTAATGTGCATTAAAGCATCATTTAAAAAAGTGCAATTTAGTTAACGTGCATTAAAATGCACATTAAACATGACTTAAAAACCATGGGCAACTACACATGTGATGGATCTCTGCTCTCATATGTGCTAATTAGCACGCGACAGAGCAGACTCAATCGATTCAGTCTGCTGCGTGTCTGCTGGAGCGTGCGAATTAGTACACTCCATCAGCCTCCGCAAAACATGTATTCAGCATCCCCAAGCTTCAAAATAGTGAACAAGCTTTAGTTAAAGCACCCTGCCACCATTTTGAAGCATGGGACACTGAATACTATCAAGCAAGGGATGTGAAGAGTTACAAGAGGGGTTTCTATAAGTATGTCATTAGCAAAAGGAGGATCAGGGAAAGTATGGGTTCTTTACCAAATGGGGGAGGCAACCTTGTGACAGAGGATGCAGAAAAGTCTGAAGTGCTCAATGCTTTTTTTGTTTCTGTCTTCACAGGCAAGGGCAGCTCTCAGATGACTACACTGGGCAACACAGTTTGGAGAGGAGGTGAGTAATCCTCAGTGGTGAAGGAACAAGTTATACTTAGAAAAGTTGCATGTGTACATGTACATGGGGCCAGATGTGATACACCTAAGTGTGCTAAGGCTGATGTTATTGCAGAGCCACTGGCCATCATCTTTGAAAACTCATGATCAGCAGAGGTCCCAGATGATTGGAAAAAGGCAAACATGGTGCACCTATTTAAGAAAGGGAAAAAGGAGGATCCAGGGAACTAGAGATCAGTCAGCCTCACCTTAGTCCCTGGAAAAATCATAGAGCAGATCCTCAAGGAATCCATTTTTAAGCACTTAGGAAAGAAAAGGGTGATTAGGAACAATCAGCATGGATTCACCAAGGGCAGGTCATGCCTGACCAACCTGATTGCCTTCTAAGATGAGGTGACTGGCTTTGTGGAGGTGGGGAGACTGGTGAATGTGGTGCACCTTGATTTTAGAAAGGCTTTTGATATGGTCTCCCACAACATTCTTGCAGGCAAGCTAAGGAATTATGGGATGGATTAATGGACTGTAAGGTGGACGGAAAACCAGCTGAAGCATCAGGCTCAGAGAATAGTAATCAATGGCTTGATGTCTAGTTGGTAGCCAGTACCAAGTGGAGACCCCAAGGTGTCAGTCCTGAGGCCAGTTTTGTTCAATGTCTTCATCAATGACCTGGAAGATGGGATAGAGTGCACCTTCATCAAGTTTGCAGATGATACCAAGCTGGGGGGAGTTGTAGATACACTGGAGGGTAGGGCTAGGATTCAAAGTGACTTAGACAAATTGGAGGATTGGGCCAAAAAGAATCTCATGAGGTTCAACAAGGACAAATGCAAAGTTCTGCACAATCCCATGCATGAGTACAGGCTGGGGACTGACTGGATGGGCAGCAGTTCTGCATAAAAGGACCTGGGGGTTACATGGACAGTAAGCTGAATATGAGCCAGCAGTGTACCCCTGTTGCCAAGAAGGCTAATGGCATACAGGACTACATTGGTGTGTTGCCAGTAGGTCAAGGTAAGTGATTATTCCCCTCTATTCAGAACTGGTGAGGCCACATCTGGAGTATTGTGTTCAGTTTTGGGCCTCCTACTGCAAAAAGGATGTGGACAAATTGGAGAGAGTCCAGTGGTGGGTGACAAAAATGATGAGGGGGCTAGGGGACATGACTTATAAGTAAAGAGTGGGGGCTTATTTAGTCTAGAAAAGAGGAGACTGAGAGGAGACTTAATAGCAGTCTTCAACTACCTGAAGGGGGTTCTAAAGAGGATGGAGCTAGGCTGGAGCTAGGCTATTCTCAGTGATGGCAGATGACAGAACAAGGAGCAATGATCTTAAGTTGCAGCAATGGAAGTTTAGGTTAGATATTAAGAAGAATTTTCTCACTAGAAGGGTAGTAAAACACTGGAACAGGTTACCCAGAAAGATGGTGGAAGCTCCATCTTTGAAGGTTTTCAAAACCTGGCTAGACAATGCTTTGGCTGGGAAGATCTAGTTGGGGCTGGTCCTGCTTTGAGCAGGGGGGTTGACTAGATGAACTCCTGAGGTCCTTTCCAACTCTAACTTTCTATGATTCTATGAATACATGTGATGCTGTGGATGTTTTATTAAAGCGCTCCCTCTTCCGCCCTGTAGCATGCATACAGACACCCATGCTCTTTAATTAATGCATTAGGACAGGCCAATAAGTATTTTTCTAGTACCTCATAATGGCGGTACTAGATTTAATGCACATTAGCCTATTTAATGCTCATTAAAGTGTCATGTAAAAAACTGCTTTTTAATGCTTGTTAAAATAGGTAAATGCACATTAAGCATCACTTAAAAAGTGTGTGCTTTAGTTAACGCACATTAAGCCTCCTTCTTGCAATGAAGAGCATTTATACATATGCTGTAGGAGGTGGCAGGGAGCATTGTAATTAGAGCAGCTCTAAGAGCTCCCAGAGCACTATGTGTATCAGTGTCCCCACACTGAAAAATGGAGGAGGGGGTGCTTTAACTAAAGCTCATTGAATGAGCTTTAATTAAAGTGACCCCCCCACCATTATTCAGTGTGGGGACACTCCTACATGTGAAGCTGGATTCTGCTCGAGCACAGTAATTACCATGCTCCAGCAGACTTGGTTAATCAAGCCTGCTCCGATGTGCTGTAATTATAGTGTGTCAGAGCAGCCTCAATATATGTGTACAGGAGCCCAGAGGTACCAGATTAAATGTGCATTAGCTAAAGTGCATTAACACACTTTACAGTGCTTACAATGTGGCTGTGTCATTTTCTAACAAATCTGCAAATTCTGCTAAATACCTAGTCACACAAAGGTGCAGAAAGATAGGAAGAGCTATCACAAGCAAAAGTAACATAAAATCAGAAACTACTTGTTAAACCTACCATAGCAAGTGTCAGATAATGATACTGAGATGGAATAAGATGCTCAGTATGTAGCCCAAGTTCAGTCCTTGCCAATGAAAAAATGCCATAGTACAATATGAAAATATATATGGTCTAGTACCAGATAAAATGTACTATCTTAGGATGAGAAGATGCACAGATCAGCTGTGTGCATATCAAGGCTGCCAAATATATGGCACCAGAATAATTATTTTTTTAAAACTTAGGTCTTACAGGCCCCATTGGCTCTGCTACCACTGTGTGCTGCCAGCTCTGGTCACTCGCATGTCCCTTCCCCCTCCCCCCCGGTTGATATCTCCTGGGCCTTGCACACCTCTAGGAGTGGCTCTGCTCATATACTCCAAGAATTACATGTAGGCTGTTTGGACGCTGTAAAATCCAAAGTTCTGACCAGCGGTCTTGCATGGCGGTCACAGATTTATACATGAACAGAAATAAGGCAAAAATGATGTCAACACATCACATGCCTAAACAAACATACTCCATTGCACAATTGGAAAAGGTCAGCAACTGTATAAATCTAAATTGACACACTGGACCACTTATAGGGCGTATGTTTTCTATTGTAGAAGATGCTCTTTCTAAATGGCCTGAAGTATTGTGTATGGTTTCAATTAGTCCTGAGAAGACAGTGTTAACATTTGTTTTCAAGGAATGGCATGTGTGCAAAACTTGTAAGTGACAATGGGACTCGCTTCACATCTGAAGAGTTCCAATTGTTTGTCTCAAGAAATGGTATCAAACATGTCACATCAGGTCCTTAGCATTGTGTCACAAATGGATTAGTGGAAAGATTTATTCACACTTTCAAGCAAGTGATTCATGCTGCAACCCTGGAGAGAGGGAGCTTACATCACACCACTGTAAATCTTTTGTGGACCTTGTGCAGTACATGCTACTGCAAGTAAGATAGCAGTCATATTGTTTATAGGATGCAATTTAAAGTTTTTCTGAGACTTGTTACAGCCCAGTTTACAGAGTTGAATTTGAAACAAACAGAATGATCAAATGACTACAAATCAAGAGTGCAGGACCTCCATCTAACCCAGGAGGTGCACAGCCCCACCAGGGGAGACGCCTTGTTGGACCT
>NW_017728931.1:125249180-125329622 GCF_001723895.1 Crocodylus porosus
GTGCTCTTTCCTGCCAAGGCAGGGGGTCGGACTAGATGATCTACCTAGGTCCCTTCCGACTCTAGCTACTATGAAACTATGAAACTATTACAAACAACTGCACAATATTCACATAGGAGGAAAGGAGGCAACTGAGGTAATCCATGCAAACCTGGGCTGGGGACAGAAAATACAAATCAACTGGTATAAGTGTTTGGAAACTGGTACAAACCTGGAACAGAATAGAAGTTCAGTGCACATATACCAGTATATATGCACTGGTCTAAGATAGACCTGGGTCAATGCAGTATCATAGAAAATGAGAGTTGGAAGGGACCTCAGGAAGTCATCTAGTCCAACCCCCTGCTCAAAGCAAAACCATCCCCAACTAAATCATCCCAGCCAAGGCTTTGTGTACCTGCGTCTTAAAAACCTCCAAGGATGGAGATTCCACAGCTCTTCTAGGTAACAGTGCTTTACTATCTTCCTGGAGAGAAAGTTTTTTCTAATATCTAACCTCAACTTGCCTTGCTGCAACTTGAGACCATTGCTCCTTGTTTTGTCATCTGCCACCACTGAGAGCAGTCTAGCTCCACACTTTTTGAACCCCACCATCAGGTAGTTGACAGCTGCTTTTAAATTCCCTCTCAGTCTTCTCTTCTCTAGACTAAACAAGCCAAGTTCCCTCAACCTTTCCTCGTAAGTCATGTGCCCCAGGCTCCTAACTGTTTTTTTGCCCTCTGCTGGACTCTCTCCAATTTGTCGACACCCTTTCTGTAGTGGGGGGTCTAGAACTGGACACAGTACTCCAGATGTGGCCTCACCAGTGCTGAAGAGAGGGGAATAATCACTTTCCTCAATCTGGTGGCAACATTCTTACTAATGGAGCCCAGTATGCCATTAGCCTTCTATGCAACAAGGGCACACTCACGTGTAGGGGGTGCACATTGGGTGTACGTGCACCACCTGAGAGGCAGCTTTCCCCACTTAGGCGATGGGCAGGGGGGAAGGTGAAGCACTGGTGCCCCCTCTCAGAGCACTAGCTGGGAAGTGGGGGTGCTAGGAGAAGCACCGCTGGCACTTCCATACACGTCCCTGGCCTTTTCGGGCATGCTGCTGGCACTTCTGGGTCAGCACAATTGGCTGCAGGGGACCAACACCCACCCCCGGTCACTGACACCAGTCACCCTTGGGCACACTGTTGGCTTATATTCAGATTACCATCCACTATAACACCAAGGCCCTTTTCTGCAGAGCTGCTGCTTAGCCAATCAGTCCTTAGTCTCACTGGTGCATGGGATTCTTCTGTACTAAGTGCAGGACTTTGCACTTGTCATTGTTGAACCTCATGAGATTCCTTTTGGCCCAAACCTCCAATTTGTCTAGGTCACTCTGAATCCTAGACCTACTCTCCTGTGTATCTACTACTCTCCTGAACTTGGTGTCATCTGCAAACTTGCTGATGGGGCACTCTATCCAATCTTCCAGGTTGTTCATGAAGACATTGAACAAAACCAGCCCCAGGATTGACCCCTGGGGCACTCCACTTGATACTGACTGCCAACTAGATGTTGAGACATTGACGACTACTCTCTGAACCCAATGATCCAGCCAGTTTTCTATTCAACTTACAATCTATTCATCCAACCTATACTTCCTTAGCTTGCCTGTGAGAATGTTGAGGGAAACCGTATCAAAAGCCTTGCTAAAGTCAAGGTAGATCACAATATAGATAAGATATGCTTTCCTCATATCCACAGAGTCAGTCATCTCACCATAGAAGGCAATCAGGTTGGCCAGGAATGACTTTCCTCTGGTGAATACATGCTGACTGTTCCTAATCACTTTCTTCTCCTCCAAGTGCTTAGAAATGGATTCCTTGAGAACCTACTTCACTTTTTTTCCAGGGACTGAGGTGAGGCTGACTGGTCTGTAGTTCCCTCAATCCTCCTTCTTGCCTTTCTTAAAGATGGGGACTATATCTGCCTTTTTTCATCTAGCAAATCATCCAGGACTTTTCCCAATCACTATAAGTGTTCAAAGATGATGGCCAGTGGCTCTGCAATCACATTGGCCAACTGCCTCAGCATGTTCTGGTTCATTCCATCCAACCCCATGGACTTGTATATCTTGGAGCTTTTCTAAATAGTCCCCTAACCTGTTTTTTTGCCACTGTTGGCTGCTTACCTCCTCTCCAAAGTGTGTTGGCAGGTGCAGTAGTCTGGGAGCTGAACTTGCCTGTGAAAACTGAGATAAAAATGGCATTGAGTACTTCAGTCTTTTCTGCATCATCGTTCACTAGGTTGCCTTCTCCCTTCAGTAAGACTCACACTTTTCCTCATCTTCTTCTTGTTCCTGACATATTTGGAGAAACCCTTCTTGTTACCCTTTATGTCCCTTGCTAGCTGCAATTCCAATTGCACTTTGACCTTCCTGATTTCATCCTTGCATGCCCAAGCAATACTCCTATATTCTTCCCTAGTTGTTTGTCCAAATTTCCACTTCTTGTAAGCTTCCTTTTTTTTTTAGCTCACTGAAGAGTTCCCTGCCAAGCCAGACTTAACTGATTTATGTTAAACTGGTCTATTGAACTTCAGTACCAGATCCCGTTCTGAATCAATTCAGTCACAGTTCCCCCAGCATCCCAAGATCCTCTGCAGGCCCCCACTAATCCCCTATCGAAAGAAGGGCATGGGCACGCCTCCACCCACTCTTGTCTTCTCTGCCCAAGCTGAGATGGTTCCACCCCCAGGTTGTCAAAGAGCAGAGGCAGCAAAGCATATGTTCCATAAAGAAATTGGGTCACATTACTTAAAAAAGTTAGCAGGCTTCCCTGTCTCCTGTTACAGTAGTGGCCAAAACCTGCCAGAGCATCAGTATACATATGTAATTAGGCATTGTGTATTTATGTATAGTTGTCAGGACCCCTGGGATTTTAACCCCGGTCTATGGCAGCCATAGGTAGAGGACCAGGCTGCAGTGGCACCAACAGGGGATCAGGTGACTTGGGAGAACCAATACAAGTTACAAGCCCTGATGGGGGACTATAAAACCCTTTCCATTCCTGCACTGTATTGTCTTTGCAACCATACTCCCTTGTCCCTGTAACCATACTCCCAAGTATCTGTGCTGTGAACTTCCTTGCTTGACTTCTGTACTCCTGCTCCTGTCTTTGGACCTCCCAGCTCTGAACCCCTGAATCACTCTTGTCTCACCCCTGCTTTGGACTCTCCTGTTCTGTCTCCAAACTTGCTCCAGGTTTGTTCCTTCCTTGGACCACAGTACATTGCTCCTGTTTATCCTTTCCTGAGTATTGGATTTTCTGGCTCCTGGTCTCTGGCTTGGCCTTGATCATAGACCCGCTTGACCTCTGATATGATACATCAGATTCAGACTGACAACCAATATTGTGACCCTCTGCTTTGGTTTCTGAACTTATGGTATTGTTGACCGTCGGCTTCTGAGCCCTGACACCCACATCCTGGTTATACTCATGACAAGAATTAGTAAATATGTTTGCTTGGGGTATGACCAAGTTTCTGATACTTCCTCATATTCTTAATGTATTTTACAGAGCAAAGTCAACAATTCCTGAAGATTTACTCAGAAGGTATTATTTTAATTAAACATTAAATTTCATCCTATAGCTTGAAAAATCTAATGATTTAATTTAAAAGAAAAGTGTTTTTTTTCTGGTTCAGAGCCCCCTAGCATCTGAAGGCAACTCCAAGGACAAGTTCGTTCTATAAGGTTCTCTGGTTTTAATCTGTTCTAACTCAGAAACCTGTCTTTGCTTCCCAAGCCCTTGTCTACATCTTTGCTTTCAGCTCTATGTTCAAGAACTTCTCATGTCCTATGTCCTTCTAAACTTAAACATTTTACCTACATGTATTCAAGCACTCATACAATCAACTGTCATATCACACACCTCCTACCACATTAAGATTCTCTTCATTCTCACACATTCAGTCTCTTATGCTACCTATTTTACTCCAAAATGCTCTACTACTCATGCTGAAAATACACCTCTTTATGTTGTATATGGCAGTATGACTTTATAGCTGGGGACCTACTCAATTCACAATTTTGCAGTGGGAGCCAGCAGACCTCATGGTCGCTGTGGTCTGTTCTCACAGCCCACAAGAGGGGTTGGGGAAGAATTGCTGGTGTGAAGGGAAACAGCCAAAATGGCAGCTACCCCTCCCTGCTACTGATTGGCTGAAAGGACTGCCTGTCACATGGCCCCACCTGTCTGCGAATCAGTGGTGAGGGGTGGGGATGCATAATGGACAGCTCTCTTGGCCAATCAATGATGAGGGGCAGAGCCACTGGGCCCTTTTGGCCAATCAGAGGTGTGCAGGGTGGATCTGCTGCGATGAGCCCGTAAAAATGGCAGCCAGCTTCATGATTATAATTTCATAGTTTCATAGATGTTAGGGTCAGAAGGGACCTATTAGATCATCGAGTCCGACTCCCTGCCCTGGGCAGGAATGAGTGCTGGGGTCAGGTGAGCCCAGCCAGGTATCTGTCCAACCTACTTTTAAACACCTCCAAGGAAGGGGACAGCACCACCTCCCTTGCAAGCTTATTCCATATTTTGGCAACCCTCACTGTAAAGAATTTTTTCCTGATGTCCTATCTGAATTTGCTGTCTTCCAGTTTGTGGCCATTATTTCTAGTTACCCTGACAGGCACCCTGGTAAACGCTGTATCTCCTATTTCTTGCTGCCCCTTCCCCCGATGAGTTTGGAGGGGGCCACGAGATCACCTCTCAGTCTCCTCTTGTGGAAGCTGAAGAGGTTTAGATCTCCCAATCGGTCTATGGTTTTTTCCATAGGCCTTTGACCAGATGAGTGGTCCTCCTCTGGACCCTCTCCAGGCCATCCAGATCCCTACCGAAGTGCGGCATCCAAAACTGGATGCAGTACTCCAGCTGCGGGCTAACCAATGCCGCATAGAGGGGAAAATGCCGCATAGATTGGCCTGCGAAACTGACCACCTACTTCCTTGAGTTTGAGTATTTATAGCACTCTGGGTCCTACCCATACCAAATACCTATGCCAATGCCTTCTGCTCAGGTAGATGTACTTCCTGGTAAGCTCAACCATTAGCGTTGCTTATCTACACTGAAAATTTAAAAACAATGACAGACTGTGCCTTTGAAACAGGTAGTTTTATTTATCAAACCTGAAACATAGGACATCGAAATTTACTCAGACATTTCCTTTCAATCCTGCCACACCCTGTTTAACAAGTATCCCAGCAACTCATTTCTCTCCAAAGGGCTTAAGCTGGAATCAAAGTCCTATTCTAGCAATCGACATGCTTCAGCCAACACACTTCTGTATACCTGTAGTTCCTTCTGGTTGCCAGCCACCTTAAAGCATCATATAAAAATAAAAATTAAATAAAAACCTCATAAAAACTAACACTCCAGGTAACAGGTATAAGAGCATAATATTATAGATAAAGTCAGATGAAAGCCTGCAACCTAATACCCATTCACAATGAAGGAGTTTTGATTTGCATTTGAACTCTGAAGTAAAAGTCTATAATTATTTAATATAGAAGGGCAAAACATGCCATGATAGGAAAGAGGAAACAAACTGTATTAAAGAAATGTCTGACAAAATATTAACAGAGCAGATACTGCAGTCATTAGTAAAGTGTTATACTTCTCTGTATGCAGTAGCAAACATGATTTTTAGTGATTAGCAGGAAGTACTTAATAGGATTGTATAGACAAGGATACTCACCGGCAAAGACGTAAAATTATTTTTTTACTTCTAAACTCAGTGAATTTTTGACCTTCTGGATCAAATTTTAAATGAATCCATTATGGAGATTACTTTTTATAAAACAAGATGACTGTCATTCATCTTTCATTAACAACCTCTGTTAAGAGTAAGAGCTTTCAGGAAAAACTCCAGAGGGAGGAGGCACAATAACAATGAGGGTGGCAGGAGATATTGTCATGAATATAATCTCACAAGTCTCTTTTGTTAAATCAGTCATGCTTCATCACCACTTAGAAGTCAAGGATTGGAGGATTAAGGATAAAGAAAGAATACTCTGATGCCTATTTATGATTAAAAACATATTTATGTAGTGATTTCAACATTTTTTTCTTTCTTCCCCCTACTCCCCAACAGGAGTCTGTTGTATAACTTCCACTAAATAACATGTTGTTGATTCTCCTTCATATTTCTTGACTGGAATTTCCCTTCAGCTAAGAATATTTGTGGAAGACTATTTGAAGCTTACTTCAATTTCTGCACCAAATGGCACATATACATTAATGGTGAAAACCACACCTCCCAAGAGTCAGTTAGAATACTATTATTGCCTTCCATGGACACAGGAATTCACCTTATGAAGGTGTTCAAACTGGGAATTTTTAAAGATAAAATAGTTGAAAAGATTCAACCTTTTAATTCCTCCAGCTCTAATGGACATTTAGGTGCTAATAGAAGTTCGGTGGGAAATTTTATCAACATTTTTTATAATCTTCTGATTTTCTATAATCTCATTGGTTTACAGAACCAACACTTTTGTCTATAGGCTCCCATTAATGTTCAGAGGTGGAGGGAAAAAGCAAGTTCTGATTAAAAGCCTCCTTGTTTTCATCCAGACTGAAAGCTTAGCATGTTGCAGAAAAATTGCAAATGATACTGATATATTTTAGATTTTACGGGTTGGGATACATAGTGTCAGGCCATGTGTGCAGCAGCAAGGGGAGGCAGATTTGAGCTAGAATTCATCTAGCTAGCTTGCATAATGGTAGTAACAAAGAGGCAATGGAATAGGCTGTACAAACCCTCCTGGGGTGCCAGGAAGGTACTCAGGAGCTTGAACTCTGTGCTGCTGCATTTTCATTGTCATCTTCACTTATTTAGATGAAAACCATCTTGGGTGTACTTACCTGTGGTGCAGTCCCTCCTCCTGCAGACATTTTTCTGTGTTAACATAATCTGTGTGCTACCATGTTAACTTTAATTTCTTTCTAGCCTGCCATTTTGCCTCTACTATCAATACCTTGCTGATATGCTTATGTGATTTTGAAACTGAAATGCATTAGTTTAGTTACCAACACTGTAAAAGGTTGCTACTCTGTCAAGAAAAATACTTGATATGTACATTGTGCCTTTCAAATGAGAACTTCAGAACATTTTACAAACAATAAGATTTTACAGCCCTCCAAGCTATGTACTGCACCCATCTACTAGAAGGGACACTGAAAGGTGATGTGATTTGTCTTATGTCACATGATGAACTAATGCAACAGTAGAATTAGAACTGATGAATCCTTATTCCTAGGCCCACAGCATTAGCCAGTAGCTTATACTTCCTTCACCCTGAGACCTGGTAAGTCTTGCCTAATATCAGGTTGCATTGATAAGTACTAACATTAGAGAGCTATATAAGTTGCAGGGTAGTTAAACGATTGCTAAATAATTAAGAAAAATAGTTTCTCCTTCATTTGTATTCATTTTTTCTTTCTGTGGTACTACATACTGTGTCTGATATGCCATGCATTAATAATGGTTCCAGTTGCATTTAATAGTATTTTATAAACTCAGTGATAAATTATAGAGGACTCAAGCACCAGAATGGCTTTCTATAAGTACCCTCTACATACTAACAGAATACCCCAAACCAAAATCCTGTAGGGTTTTGCCTTTTTCATTCTCTAAGAATAATAGTGAGTTTGGCTCAGAAACTATCTTGGCCCAACTGGAGGTATTGGCATAAGATATCTCTCAGATGGTCATTATTCTCCGTAAGATGCTGTGTTAGTGTTTAATTAATATTGAACTGAAATTACAAGCCCAGGAAAATGCATTTAACTTCTATTTAAATGTCAAATAAATTCCTTGTAATCAATATTATTACAACAAATGCTTGTTTCTTCCAAAACTGATGGTGTTAAATGCTATTTTTAAAACCCATGCAGTAAACTGCAAAAAGTAAAAAAGTATTAACAACAAAACTATGGGTTTAAGAGATGCAATAAGCTTATCATCTGTAAACACCTGTATTTCAGTCACAAGTAGAAATGAGTTTGGTAGTCTCTCAAGCTAGTGCCTAATTCCTAGTCATTGGTTCATATCAAAAAGCCACCAGGCAAGAGGATGTGATGTGCAGTACCTGTTTGGAAGTGGCTCAGGCTTGGAATAGGATGAGGGTTGATGTTGGAATAGAAAAACATTTGCAGAGCTGCATCAAAATGTTTGCACCACAATTATTCATGCTGTGTCTGACTCTCTCCACACACATGTGAACCTAATTTTGCAGGTATTGCAGATATGCAGCTCCCGCTGAATGAGAAGGACTTCCATGCAACCAGTAGCTTTATAATTAGGTAATAAAAAGTACCACTTTTTTCCCCTTCAAATTTTAAGTAAGGCAGTTATTGAAAAAAGCAGACTTGGTCTTTGGTCCAATAAAGCTAACACACCTAAAACAGGACGTAAGTGGAATAGAGGTATTCATGAGACCCTGCTCAAATGTTGCATAACTCTTTATAGGGGTCTAAAATCACTGGATCCTTCTCTAGGTCCCTGAGTAATGACCCTGAGCATGCTCAAAACTAACTTAGTAGATGCAGGAGGAGGTTGGCAAGGCATGTTTGAGAGTGGTATTCCTGGGAGTGCTGTGGATGTGGTATAGAAATACTCTGACGACTCCTACATATGTGCACAGAGCCTGCTCTGATGCACTGGTAATCTAGCACATCAGAGCAGACTCGATTAATTGAGTCTGCTGGAGCACGGAAATTGACACACTTCGGCAGTCTTCCAAGTCATGTGTATCAGTGTCGTGGTGTGTCTCCGCGCTGAAAAAATGATGGTGGGGTGCTTTGAAATAAAACATGATGAATGAGCATGGAGATACTCAGTGTGGGGAAGCTCAGTGATGCTGATACATGTGACAAGTGGATGCTTTTAATTAGCATGCCTCGCTAATTAAAGCTCCTGGAGCCATGTCCCACAGCACGTGTAAAAATTCCCTGAAGTATTCTTGCAGTATGTCTACTACACAGAACTGGACTCTTCATAAAACAAAGTGGGGCCTGCTTTCTTTTTAAGACTGAGCCAAATATTGAGGTGGTTGTTTTGTCCACCTTGTATATACAGTCTAGTATTTAGAGCATTCACCAAGGAAATGCAATACCCTTTTAAGTCTGAGGGGGTTCAAAACCATGTTGCCCACAAAGGATCCCTATATATCAGATGACAGATTAGTTTGGGTAGAGTTTAATTTTTACTACAGCCCTGCCGAAACTGATTCAAGATTCATTGGCCCAGAGAGAACAATGATCAAAAGGAAGCAATATTCCATGTCAGTGATTCTCAACTTTTTTTAAGATAGAAGTCACCCCTTGTTAGACTGAAGGCACCCTCAGAAAATGCCAGCTGCTAGCTTTCACTGGTTTAACTGACTATGGAAAAACAGCAGAGCAATTCTTCCATTGCAAAGAACAGAGAAAGGCCACAACAGGTTTGATTGGTTTTGATACCCTGGATTCCTATTTGAAATCTCTGCATTTATCTTGTAAATCATATGCAAGTGTTTGCACACCTAACAGTGCTAATATTACATAGCATGCCATGGCACATGTAAAAGGATCTCATGGCACCCTGGCTGAGTATTGCTGTTTTATAGCCTAGTATTTAGGACTCTCATCTGAGCATGAGGAATCATAGAATCATAGGAAGTTAGGGTTGGAAGGGACCTCAGGAGGTCATCTAGTCCACCCCGCTGTCAAAGCAGGACCAGCCCCAACTAGATCATTCCAGCCAGGGCTTTGTTGAGCCAGGCCTTAAAAACCTTCAAGGGTAGAGATACCACCCCATCTAGGTAACTTCTTCCAGTGCTTTACCACCCTCCTAGTGAGAGAGTTTTTCCTAATATCTAACCTAAACCTTCTTTGTTGAAACTTGAGACCATTGATCCTTGTCCTGTCAATGTCACCATTAAGAACAGTTTAGTTCCACCCTCTTTCAAACCACCCTTCAGGTAGTCAAATTCCCTCTCAGTCTTCTCTTCTCCTGACTAAATATACCCAGTTCCCTCAGCCTCTCCTTCTAAATCATCTCCCCCAGACCCCTCACCATTTTTGTTGCCCTCCGTTAGACTTTCTCCAACTTGTCCACATATTTTCTGTAGAGGGGCCCCCAAAACTGAACATAGTACTCCAGATGTGGCCTCACCAGTGTAGAATAGAGTGGAATAATTATGTCCCTCAATCTGCTGGCAATGCTCCTACTCATGCAGCCCTGGATGCTGTTAGTCTTCTTGACAACAGGGCACATTGCTGACTCACATCCAGGTTACTGTCCACTGTAACCTCCAGGTACTTTTCTTTCGAGAGCTGCTTAACCAGTCTCCAGGCTGTAGTGGTGCATGGGATTCTTCCATCTTAAGTGCAGGAGTTTTGCATTTGTCCTTATTGGACCTCATGATATTTCTTTTGGTCCATGGCTATAGTTGCTGCTTAAGGGACATCTTCTATACTTCTCTAGGACCTATTTAACATAAAAGACAGAAAAACTGTCCCCTAGCTGAGACCCCTGAATGTTATCTACTGTCACATTTAATCTTTTTCCTTTTCTTCACCTATGAATTTACCTTTTTTCTACAGTGCCACAATTTCAGGAGAAGAAACTCTGACCTCTGGTTCTCAAGTGGATGGAGGAGCCTATTTGTAGCCACATACAGGTGCCTCAGCTCTGGAGCAGAGTGGTATTCAGACATAACCCAGTGCTTAACATTTCTGATTGGCTGTCTTGAAATGGTTCCTTGCTTAACATGTAGAATTTTTCAGCTCCCTGGTCCAAGGTGATGACTCCTCATGTACTGTATAGGGGGCCTTATAACTTAACATAGGGATATGATTCTATTACAGGGACTGTGTGCCTAAAAAGTAGGTGTTGTACCCCAGCTTGTAGGCAACTAAGTCTTTTTTTAGATTTTTTGTCAATTTATTTCAGGTGACAATGCAATAGGTGTAAGGATTTTTAAATAAAAACAAAACAAGTGTGAGGTTCTAGCAAAATCTTCAAACAGTGGATCCTGGGCTTGGGTGGTTGCATGGTGTTGTCTTCCTAAGTTTCTAGCAGCAATATCACAATAAAGAAAAATAAAAATATATTCCAATCCATCAGTATTGGGTGTGTCTACATGAGATGTTTACTCTTGAGTTGACCAATTAGCTTCACAGTAAAGCATCACCATCTACGCATGCGGTATTATTAGGATGGAGTAAACTCATTAACACTGTCATAAGCTAGTACTGGCAGACACAAGTACTATCCTATAGTGGAGTTATTGACTCTGCTGCAATGCATGTGTAGATACTGACAGGGCTGGCTGGGGCATGAGGGTGCTCCAGTGTGGGGCTGCCTGCCAGCTAGCGCTGCACTGAAGCAAAGATGTGCCTCAGCCAGCCCCGCTGCAGCACGCTAAGCCAAGTCAGAGCAGCCTTGGGCTGGCAGGCTGACCCCTGGAGATCCCTGCCAGCTGGGGCTGCGCCACCCTGGCTTAACTTGCTGCATTCCCAGCTGCACATGTAAATGCAGCACCCAGGAGCCATAAACCCTGGTGTGAACTGCACTGGAGTTAATTTCAGCTGCATTAATTTATTCAGCTCTGTTAATTTCATATGTAGATACGTTCTGAGAATGGAAAATTGCATCCTAAAGGCTAACATTTTTCAGGATGGAGATAGTAAAAAACAACACACATGCATTTCTAACTAACTGAATGTCTTTTCATACAGTGATATCTTGTATTACATCAAGGCATTATTCCATATTGTGAACTAGTGAATGTCCAGCAACATTTCAGTATTAGAAGAAAAAATAATTTAAGATAAGCTTTTCCAAACTATGTAACAAAAGTCTGATGTAAACACTTTGAACTGAAAATATGAATCCTCAAGGACATGTTTAAATAGCAGACACTGGTAGACCTACAACTATAGGTGGAACCAGTTGTACCATCTGACACAAAATTTAACTAGCACTTATCATTAGACCTCAATGTGACAAATAATTTTAAAGGTTTTTGTTTGTTGATAAAATACAAATTGCCATTTCAAAACAAAACCTTTCTGAGTTATTTCCTCTTTGTAATGTTTGCATGTAGCTTTCATTTGACCTAAAAGAACATTTCAGGCGTTCATCCAGAGAACTGGTAGTTCACAGGGCAAGGTCAGGAAACAGAAGGTGGAGGAGGGAGGCAGAGCCCAGAGATCCCAGCCACCACAGCAGCAGGAACAAAGGAGGGAGTAGGAGACGGGGGAATCTCACCAGTTGTGTATTAAACCCTTGTGCCAGTTGGAGAGCACTCAATTAGCATACAATTTTATCCCTTTGTGAATCAGCCTGTAGGGGACACTAGTACACTCAAATTCGGTACACTTAAGGATGTATAAAAGAAGGCTCACTACTCATGTCCAATGATTAAATGGATTCGAGCTATCCAGCACATCCTACATTATTAAATATTTATATATTTCATACCTTTTGTCCCCAAAGATCTTTGAAAATAGGATGCAAATGTAATGATAGGAGTGGATTATAAAATCCTGAGTGTTTGCAATATATTCTGTTATTATCTATTGGTTTGGTAACGTTAACTTACAGAATCCATTCAGTGTATATAATAATATCCATAACTATTTAGCACTGATCTAACTGTTAGGAAATATAGTCTTCACATGCAGATTAAGAGACATCTAGCTAAATGCCTTTATTTAAGATAAATGATTGCTGTTCAAGAAACTATTCACTTTGATTCTTTATTTACATTAACAGGAATATTTCTCGGAACAATAACATTGTTTTTATTTATTATCAATAAAGGACTTTCCCTTTATTGTTTGGAAGGGTGTCTTGCATTAAGGTTAGCAGCAAAAAGAAGGGAGGCTCTTGTTGGAAATGAGTAAGAAAGGTGATCAGTTTTTCCTGGAGATCAATAAAAGGGCCTCCAGAACAATAACTGCATATACCTAAGTCACTTTTAGTATTATTTAACTTGAGAGCAAGAAATGGTACAATAGCATGAAAGACAAAAGATAGGATGATATGTGGTAAAGAACGCAGGGTGAAAAAGGATGACAAGTTGAAACAACAAAATTTTCTGTAGAATGGAAAATTCTCCTGCAAATATTG
Organism: Crocodylus porosus; assembly: GCF_001723895.1. NCBI lineage: Eukaryota > Metazoa > Chordata > Crocodylia > Crocodylidae > Crocodylus > Crocodylus porosus. The sequence goes on from NW_017728931.1 coordinate 125,262,338, forward strand.
TTTGGAAATGTTGAAATGCTTCATTTTGACTTTTTAAATCACAACACAACATTTGAAGTGGGCTGGCCAGGGAGTGATGCTTGCTGAATGCTTGCAGTTTGCTAAACTGAATTTCAACAAAAAAATGAATTTTCCAACTGTCTTGTGGGAATTGTAGTTCTGGCCCTTATTCTCCCCCATGGGCCAGGCTCCTTCACTGGGCTAACTTTCCCATAATTCACCTAGAATTATGCAAATCCTATGATACACGTTGCAGAGGAAACACATTCTGGGAGACATGCTCCAGAATGAAAGATAAAGTGCTCTAGGGAGCCCAGCCCTGTAAAGCAGTCCACCATAGGTAACTGCACTTTAGTATTTTTTACTCGATTAACTCTAAATATTTTGGATTTAACACATGAAATATTTTGATTCAAACTGACTCAAGATAAAATATCCCAGTGGCTTTTCCCAATAGATTTTTTTCAGCAAATTGAATTTTTTTGTAAATTTAAATTCCAACATTGTACCAGAATATTAGTATTATGACAGCCCCTAAGAGTCCCAGTTCAAATAAAGTCCCTATTGTGCTAAATCCTGAACAAACACATGGTAAGAGGAATTCTCTGCTTCAAAAAAAATGCAGTCCAAAGGGGAAACAGAGTCAAAGAGAAATGTTGATGAAACAAGGCACATTGAGATGAAACCACTTGCTGAAGGTCACATAATGGGTCCACGGTAGAGATGGGACTAGGTGGCCTCCTGAGTTCTGATTTACAAGATCCCCTGATGGGGACTGGGTAGCAGGTGTGATTAAAGATACAGAACAAGCAGAAAGCCAGAACATCTATACCAGGGAGGAAGCAGAAAGGTTGTCTTGGTGGACTTCGTCTTTCTTTTTGAGACTGTTATTAAGGACTTTTTCTGAGATGGTGACAGTGATAGGGGTGGAGGTAATAAGTATAATAGGTGATATGATTGGGAACATGCAAGCCAGGAATCACATGGGGTTTATTGGAGAATTCATTCAGAGCTAACTGCCTGGTAAAAACATAACACTGAGAAAGTTTAAATTCTAACTGTGAGGAATTAAAATACAAATTTTGAGTGACAATGAAACTGTATTTAGCAATGTGAACGCTAAAAATAACACTACAGAAAACAAGGCAGGTATCATTTCCTAGCTAAGCAACTCTTAAGTTAGCATCTCCAGCTAGAAGTGGACCTTACTATATCATGAATTGTAAGGAAAATTAATTCATTTGGCATAAACACATTTATATAGCACTAGCTGAAATCAGTGGATAATTAATCATTTAATTCGCATTTAAGGACCGCCCCCCCCCACATGGCATCTCAAACTTCCAAATATCAGAACTTCATAGCTAGCTAGCAACACTCCTCATAACTGGAGTCCATCTGGAGATGTCTGCATTTCTACAGATACTGAAAAATTTAAAAGACGCCAAGTGATTTTTGGAGCAACCAGAGAAACATGGGAAAATTGGGTCTGTTACAACAGTGAGCTTTACTCTGAGTAGAAGAACAGAAGATCTCTCTCTAAAGTCTTTTATGCTTTACTTCAACTACTTGGCATTAATGAGCTGAGCAACTTTTAAAGAATGAGGTGACCCAGCATGCGATAGTCATGCAGTAATCCACTAGTCAAATAACTGACAAATGATCCTATTTATTTTACATGTTGCTCTGCCTTTAAAATTATTTCAGGGTTTTTGGGTTTGTTTTACAGTGAAATAACTGATGTGGTTTGTGCACTTGGTACATAATAAATGAAGAGCAATGCATATTTGCCTCCAATAATACCTGTGATACACTCCACAGTTTTTTCCCCCACCTCCAATAATGCACCTTAAGCCCCAGGCAATGATATGATGTCATAAAAGTAGCATGAGACACACGGATTTCTAATGCAAAATGCATGTCTCCTTGTTTGGTGCAAATAACACTTCTGCTGCTTGCCTTATGTAGAAGACATGAGGAGCCACTGCTTTCAATACTAGAAAAACATATGACAAAATTATTCAGACATGGCATTTCTACTGTCAGAAGGGAAGGTCAGAATTATTACTGAAATAAGAAGGGGATTTTTGAAAAAAGGGGTATTTAAAAACTGGACAGTTTTATATAAAATCAGAACATTCTGTACCAATGACCCTACATCGTATACACCCAAATACCAATCAATGACTATTCAGCCACAACAGCATTAAATTGTCCTCTTAGAAATCGTATTTACATTGGCCAGTTTTAAGCTTATTGGCAGATTTCAAATAAATTGGATGAGGCATATAAAAGCATAATTCTTTATATAAATATATTTAACTGTCATGAAAGAGTTTTTAAACTACTAACTATATAATATTCCCCCAGACATGTTAATAAACATAACTGACAATATTTACAAATGATTTCCTTCTCATTTTTATGACAGTTGGGGACCTAAATTATAGTGAACTACAGCAAAATTAAAAGATACCACCTAAGGAAAAACATCATTTCAATACATTTATAAACCTATTTTATTAATTGGTTCTGATGAATTAAAGTTTGCTAAAGAAAAACTGAATAGTATGTAGGGTGCAAATAAACATCTATAGTTTGATAAGATCTCTTGTCTGCATAACAACTACATTTCTTTAAAATGTTTCCAATCTTATTTGTGCTTGTATTTTTTAAAGTATTGCAACCCAACAACATCTAGCCTGGAATGGAAATAGCAACTGTTCTGTTTCCCTCTCCCACCCTATTCTACCAGATACTGTTTTGTTTAAACTGGCTCCTAAACAGTAGAGCACTGTACCATTAAAAACAAATCAAATCAAATTCATATTCCCACGGTGCTGTTAGTTTCCCTTATGCATGGCATCTCTGTAGATTAAAATCTCAGAATCTTAAAATAGATTCTATTCTGCAGAGCAAAGTTCTCAGTGGGAGATGAGGGAGAGGGGTCAGTCCAGGAGTCAAAAACACAACAGACAGAAAACACACTTGTGATCCTCAGCTTTGGATATCATCAGAATGAAGGAATAACCCCCCCCCCCAGAAACACATGGCACACAGAGAATACAGTATCACTTATTGCTTATAACCAAAGCAGCAATTAAACACCTTTCATCATTTCCTAAAATGCCTGTCTTTTTCAAGAAGTCAGAGACACACACACACAAAGACAAATCCTTTCTGAGCAGCAACGAAAACTTAATAACCTACCATTTTCTTTGCACTCTTCTGGAGGTTTAGCCTTTTTCGCAAGTCGTGGATCCAGCCATGATGTTGTCTTTGTGTTATGGCTGAAAAGAAAAGAGATCACTCTGAGCAGACACATACTGAAAGGAATCAAGTTTATTCCTTAAGAAAAAAGGGTTAGTCCAAAATTGCAATCGATACACTTAATTTGCTTACTGGTTCTAAGTAGCCCTGAAGGAGGTGTAAGAGTAATTGTGCAAGGCAGCTGTAAATTTGGCAACCTCAGCTCCCTGTCCTCAAAGCAGCTATTTTTATTAAAATCAACCAGAATGTTGCCAAGTTAACCTCATTGAAAATGCAGAACTCATCCAGAGCAAAAGGAATTTATTACAAATACAGTGGTCTCCCGTTGAACGAGTGCAGTCGACAGGATTCTGTACCATCCCTAGAATTTTCAGTTAGGATTATTTTCTTCTTAAACAGGTCCTTTTCATAAATACATGTTTGCTACTTCTTAACAGTCGTGCTGAAGCGGCAGAGCAGAAGTGGTGCAAATTACAGTGTGCTCCTGTGAAGTCTACATTTCCAAACCCAGTGATTAATGATACTTTGTTTAATAAACCATTATCTATTCCATATCTAATACTTTTACCAAGATAAGATAGATATTACACAGGCTAAGTGAATCATACAGCTGCGTTGTTATACTCAGAATAAATCTTTCAGGAATCGGCAATGAAATAGCCTTGAATTGGTACAAACTGTTTTCCAGGACAGTATTTTGCTAAATGAATAGATACTTACAACAGCTAATCAGAGTTAAAACAGGTTTTTTTTTAAATGTATGCCTTTTCTCCATCCATTTCAATTTGGGCCCAAATTTTAAAAAATACCAAGAGAGACAGGCTATAAAACAGGAAGGAGATGTGATCATCATTCCTAAATATTTGGAGGCACTTTTCTTCTAATAGTGACGTCCCCAATTTTCTCTAAGGAATGTTTTATTTATCTGACATATCTTATAAGGTGCTCATTTTGTGCAGTTTTATACAGTACCAAATTGTTCAGACTACTATGAATACATTATTTTCTATCTAATTTTAAAATGTACTTAAAAGTTTTGTTACAAATGCTTGTGTAAGGTCTACAAGGCCAGCCAGCCAGACAAAAATGAATATTTCGGTATTTAAATATGCTTTTTGATGGTGGTAGTAGATGACTTTCTCCCTCTACTCCAAAAGAAAGCCCATGGAGGATAAAAAGTCAAAGTTATGGTTTTATTTATACAAAAATTAGTAACAATAAAATCAATTGAACCCTAGGTCTTCTGCTCAAGACTGGCAGCAGCTGTAGTTAAAATTCTTCCTTGTGGACTTTTCTGCAGGGCATCTCTTCGCTACTATCAAGTGCTATGCCTCTCTCCAACTGAGCCCTGTTCCTAACAAGAGACTACCTTCTGCACCTTCCTACCCCCCAATACCATTCCCAAAGAGAAATTTGCCATACTGAGATCTTGGGCCATTTGCAGATGACACTTCTTAGCAGGTTTAAAATGGGTTAAATGCCTTTTGCACCACTTGAATGGCATTGCTATTTGCACATTTGGCGGCATATTACATGTTAATTCCAGCTACTGTAGCACATTCGGCGGCATAATACACCTTAAAGGGCTTTGGGATGCAGCAAATGACTTTGGGGAGCTGTGAAGTAAAACACCTCTGAGGAATTTTAGTTTCCTACCCTACAGCCGCAGAGGGAAGCACCGGGCTCCATGTGGCTCCGGAGCTGTGCCGACAGAACGTGCAGGCAGCCTGGTAGCAGACTGGGAAGGCAGGTTCCACAGAAGGAATAAATAAAAAAAGCAGCGAGCCTGATTACCCTGCTTCCAAACCCCTGCCTGCCTGCCTGCCTGAGCTGCACCCGCTATCTTCCAATGGCTAATCTTAAGGTGTGATCATGCAGACAAACCCAAACTAGCTTAGGTAATGATAGCAGTGTAGCACCAAATTCAGCACAGGCTGGCTTCTTCACTATATGCTCAGCTTGTTAGGCAGATTTTGTAGTATGCAGCGAGTCCCACCAGATGTAGTGGCTAGGGACAGGCATTCAAAAAGCCTGAGCCTGAATTGAACTGATTTGGAGGTGGATAGGCATTCTCTTTTCATTCCAGAAATGGAGCCACATGCCTACAGTGGCTCAGGATAGATGCCGGGGGGTGCTGGACCAGCCCTCCCTCCCTCATTCATAGATTTATAGATTCATAGATACTAGGGCCAAAAGGAACTTCAGCAGATCATAGAGTCCGACCCCCTACCTAGGACATAAAGTGTGCTGGGGTCTGATGACTCCAGCCAGATGCCTAGCCAGCCTTCTCTTAAAGAGTCCCAAGGTAGGGGAGAGTACCACCTCCCTTGGAAGCCCATTCCAAATTTTGGCCACCCTTACCAATGAAGAAGTTTTTCCTGATATCAAGCCTAAATCTGCTCTTTGTCAGTTTGTGACCATTGTTCCTTGTTACCCCAAGTGGTGCCCTGGTGAACAGAGCATCTCCGATCCCTTGTTGCATCCTCCTAATGAATTTGTAGGTGGCCACAAGATCACCTCTCAGCCTTCTCTTGCAGAGGCTGAAGAAGTCCAGGTTCCTCAGTTTCACCTCATAGGGCCTGTCCTGTAAGCCCCTAACCTTATGAGTGGCGCTCCTCTGGACCCTCTTGAGTCTATCAACATCCTTCTTGAAGTATGGTGCCCAAAACTGGACGCAGTACTCCAACTGCAGTCTGACCAATGCCGCACAGAGGGGAAGTATCACCTCCTTGGTTCTATTTGTCATGCATCTGCTGATGCATGATAAAGTACGGTTACCTTTGCTGATGGTTTTGTCACACTGATGACTCATGTTCATCCTGGAGTCCACTATGGCTCCAAGATCTCTTTCCACTTCTGTGCTGCTGAGAGAGTCACTTCCCAGCCTGGAAGTGTGTTGGATATTTTTGTGCTCTAGGTGCAGTACTCTGCACTTGTCCTTGTTGTACAGCATCCTATTGTGTACTGCCCACTTTTCTAACCTGTCCAGGTCTGCCTGCAATCATTCCCTACCCTCTGGAGTGTGCACTTCACCCCACAACTTAGTATCACCCACAAACGGACAGAGTACACTTCACACCCATATCCAAGTCACTAATGAAGATATTGAAGAGTACAGGTCCAAGGACCAAACCCTGCAGGACCCCACTACCTGCATTCTTCCAAGTCAATACCGACCCATATATTACTACTCTCCAGATGCGACTGCTAAGCCAATTTGCCACCCACCGGACCATTTAAACATCTATGTCACAGCCTCTTCATTCATTTATGAGAATGGGATGAGATACTGTATTGAAGACCCTGCTAAAATCCAAGAAAACAACATCCTGTATTCCTGTGTCTAAGCATTTTGTGACCCTGTCATAAAATGAAACCAGATCGGTCAAGCATAATCTACCTGCTATGAATCCATGCTGGTTTCCCTGTTGCATTATTTTTCCCACTGGACTCCCACATATATGATCCTTCATAATCTTTTCAAAGACCTATGTGGCATTGGTCAGGCCACAGTTGGAGTACTGTGTCCAGTTTTGGGTGCTGCACTTCAAGAGGGACATGGAGAATCTGGAGAGGGTTCAGAGGAGGGCCACTCACATGATTAATGACCTTCGTGAAAGACCCTGCGAGGGGAGGTTCAGAGATCTAGATCTCTTCAGCCTTCATAAGAGACGGCTGAGGGGAGACCTTGTAGTCGCCTATAAGTTTATCAAGGGAGGAGAACAGGGAGTTGGTGATACACTATTTACCAGAGAGCCCCAGGGAGTAACTAGGAGTAATGGGTGCAAACTAGTGGAGAGCAGATTTAGGTTAGACATTAGGAAGAAATTTTTTTACAGCAAGGGTGGCCAGAATCTGGAATGGGCTTCCAAGAGAGGTGGTACTATCACCTAACTTGGAAGTCTTCAAGAGGAGGCTTGATAGTCACCTGGCTAGGGTCGTCTGACCTCGGTCTTCTTTCCTGCCAGGGGCAGGGGGTCAGACACGATGATCCATTGTGGTCCCTTCCGACTCTACAGTCTATGAATCTATGACCTTTCCAAGGATGGAGGTAAGACTGACTGGCCTATAATTACTCGGCCAGGTCCTGCATGCAGAAACCTATGTGAATGGTTAGATTTGGCTGATTGCTCCTCCCAGCAGATGTCAGGGTATTCACCTAGGTATTCATGCCTCCCCTCACCTTCCACAGTGCTGAGCTGAGGGAGGGCGTGGCCAGGCTCCTGGCAGGACTCTCTGATTAGGGAGGGGTTCCCCCCTCCAGCAGCCCAGCATGGAGTTGATAACAGTGTTTCTCATCCCTAACTCAGTGTTTATCAGCCTGTTAAGAAAACAAAAGCTTCTCTCGTTCAAGCTCTACTTAACTTTTTCCAAGAAAGGAATGGAGGGACGTTACCAACTATCTGTTGATTAGCTCCAAAAAGGCCCTAAGCTGACACTGTGCTTTGTCCTGTCTGCCATAGCACGGACCATAGCCAGCATGTGGTATGCTAGCTAATGCTGAGAGGTGTCTGTGTAAGGCAGAGGGGAGGGGGAAAATCCCTGCTTCAGCAGGGAGTGGTGAGGGGGGGAATACGAGGAAGAGAGACAGATGCTCTGTACATGCAGTCTCTGCTGGAGCTACAGCCATGGAGCAGAGGGGAGGGGCCAGCCCAGTCAGCTCTCTGGAGCAGAGAGCCCTACCCAACCCAGAGAGCGTGCTGGGATGTTGAGGGACTCTGATTTAACTTAAACCAGGAAGGGGTCTGGGACAGACATTGCATAAACTGGTTTGACCCAAATAAGTTAAGTCTGATACTACATTGAACCAGGTTTATCTCAAACAGGTTTCAGCCATTTTCAAACTGGTTTATGTGCACTGCACATCTGTTCTGTTACAGGTTTAAACCAATTTCTGATCACTGAAACTGGTTTATGTGTAATGTCTGTTCCTAGCCAGTGAGTTCCACCTGCTGCAACACGTCATCAGGAACTGAACAGGACTTTCCTAATGGGAAAGGTGATAGCATGGGGCTTTCCATTTTAAAAGGTAGATCTCAAAGCACTTTTCAAAAGAAAATAGTTGTCATTATTCCTGCTTTATGGAGGGTAAGACTGAAGCACAGCACTGAAATGACTGTCCAAGGTCACCCATTATGCTACATGACTTCAGAGTGGAGCAAGCTAAGAGCGTTCTATTATGTATGCAAATCTATATGATCATTTTAAATATAAACCTAAGCCAGTACTGACAGTAGATGCCTAAAATGGGCCAAAGTTAGACACCTAAGATTGAAAACTAGGCCCAATAATACAATTAAAAATTGTGGACTAGTTGAATCCCTTCTTTAAGGCTGATGTTTAAGCAAAATGAAGCTTACAGTAAAATACTGTTCTGACATAAATGTGACTTGCAAAGGTCCTCTGGCTTTGAACACTGTTGCCAGACCAAACAGAATAAACATAACAAAATAAATTTCAAAAGGTCAACATCTATTCAGGTGGAAAATAACCCAGTGAGACATGGATGGTGCTGCTGAGGGCTGAAGGGGAAAAAAAATCTTCCATTCTGCAGCAAGGAGACATACACCTGAGAGTGAGAAGGACATGTCACAGAAATTAACCTCCTGTCCTCTTTTCTCATCCCTTCCAGCCAGCTTCTCACTGCTCAACTCCACAGAGTGACTTGGTATAAACCGTTTTTTCTACACAACATTAACCATGTCAAATTAATGAAGCTGCAAACTGGTTCTCAAAGATGACTTCTCTGCCTTCTTCCTTTTTGTCATATTATGTTCCTCCTTCACAACTGCTTTTCTGCCATCTCATGCCTTATGAATCATCTTTGTTTCCTCTTTCAGTGGCACTGTAAGCTCTGCACAGGGGCTGGATTCTTTGCCTACTGAATTCACCAGGAAGACTGCCCTAGCTTCAGAGGAGGTAAAATGGCAAGCGACAGTCCCTTACTGTGTCTAGGTTGCAGTGTATACCAAGAGAAACTTTCCTGAGATATCAGCATCATCATTATATAACATTTGATTCTTGGTACCATACTATCTTACCAACCAGCTACACAACCCATGGGAACTTGTAGATGTATGGCAGAAGCAGCTTCCTTTCTGCCTCCTTTTATACAGTCCAACAAAAAAGAAAATATTAAAAACACATCTTGAGTGGAGACAATTTACTCATCCTCTACTAGCACACTGTGGAATCTGCATGTATAAGGATTTCTCAAGTCCCCCTCATAAGACCTCTCTGGCTTGAGATACTTTCAACTTCTCTCAGTGCTCAGCTTTCAGGTGCCAGGTTTGTGAGCAGAGGCCTCTCTTCCTGGCCATAGAACTATTATGATTATTATTGGCTATAAGTTTTTTTATGCTAGCATGGGAGGTCCTGTTCATGTTAGTGGCCTGTTATAAAAATATTAGTCAATTGCCTGTTAAGAATGATAGTGGCGGGGGGGAAGGAGGGAGGGTTGCTCCACCGTCCTCTCTATCTCCATCCACCAGCAGCCCATACCTCCGCCGCCTCCAGCACCACTGACCTCGCCTCCCCCCCCACCGGCTCTGCTCCTTGGAGGCAGCAGAGTACTGCCATGACAGCAGGGATGGAGCCAGGGGGGGAGAGGCCAGCAGTGCTGGCCTCACCCCCTGGCTCCATCCCTTCCATCCCCACCATCATGGTGGTGCTCCGCCACCTCCAAGGAGCAAGGCCGGGGGGTGGGGCGAAGCCAGCACCACTCTGCCCCCTTTGTCATGGTGGCATGCCACACTGATGGGCTGTTTCACTAACCAATCAGAGTGCTCCAAGAGCACTATGGACAGGCAGAAAAATGGACTAAACCCTTTATTACATAAGAATGTTAAAGTAGCAGCTAGGGCCCCACACCTTGCTCTCCTCCCATTGTATTAAATACTAACAGAGTTCTTCCCCAGTTTGCATATAGATATGGCAGACAGGGGTAGGAGGAGAAACAAGCACAATGAACTGAAGTGACTTGCCTGAGGTCTTCCTGCAGCCAGTGGCAGAGCTGGGAATAGGATCCGGTCTCCTGAGTCCCTCTCCACTACACTGTACTATGCCTCTTAGGGCTGTGGTATGCTTAGGTTTTTATAAAAACACACAGGAAAACATGATCCTGCTCCAAAACAGTTTATAATATAATTAAAAAGGCAAGACTTAAGTGACATAACAAAGAATGAAGGGAGAAAGCGAGGGGAAGAGTATTAAAGTAATATAAGTAACAACATGTCTCTCAATAAATTACTACATAAGGCCGTACACATACTAATGCTCCTGAATCATTAAAAATGTTTTAAATGTCACCCAAACTAGTAATCATGGATCTATTGGTTTCTTGAAGGTATCATAAAAACACACCATGTCAGAGAGATGTTCTGGTTGAAATTAGTCCAGATGCAAATTAAAGGAATTTGGGGGAGGGGAGAATGCACAGACCTGTGATAAAGACTGAGTGAAAGAGGTAAGGAGATTCAGCCAAAACCCTTCATATATCAATAATGCAAATAATGGCTAGGTTATTCAGGAAAGAACCACACCTCATTATCAGAAGGCATGATCAGAAAGTCCACCCTAAACATTTTTCCATGAGCTTCATTACAATGTATGGTGATTAAAATGCTGTACCTCTGGTACTAACAGCAAGATTTCTCTTTGAAATCAGGTATAGTCTCAAACCAGAAGCCAATGAAACACTTTAGTGTGGAAGATGCCTTAGGCTTTAACACTCTGTTCCTGGACTGTGGCAGTACTGAAAGGTTTTTTAATTCACCCTGATTTGTTTACTAATTTGCGAGGTAGAAATTATAAACAGACCTGAAGTCTACTGGAATTTTGTTGAGTAAATGTCTAAAATACAAAATTCCAGAGGCTCAGCTTCCTGAAGGAGATAAAAATCAATATAATAATCATTACTGTGTTAAATGAAGTCACCTTTACCATATATTTGTAGACTATGGAAATGTTTTAGTATATAATACAATTCCACTATATCATATAACATACAAAATGGTAATCTTGCATGAACAATTTTTTTGGGTGAAAGACAGATTAGCGTGTTACTCAGAATAAACCTAAGTTTTTGTGGATCTGGGTTCATTTCTCTGCTCTGCTACACACATTCTGTGGGATCTTGATTAAATCACTTGAGAATCTGGGTCCCTATTCTCCATCACCTCCAAATGAGTTAGGCAGCTCATCACTTTTGGAAAGCCCACTAGGCACTTATTTGCAACTTTAGACATCTAAGAAGCTTACAAAATCTGCCCCTTAATAGTTATCAGAGAAGGTTTTTTTTGCTTCTGTCATTATGTAGAAGATTACATTATTTTAGTGTAGGTTTTGTTTGATGAAGTAAAATTAGCAATCTGTCAGGTTAAAACACTGACAGATTAAGTCTCTTGTATTAACAGAGACTTCAGACAATCGTTTGAAACATTTTTGAAAAGAATAAGGGAAGTAGTTACCTACAGTAATTGTCTCTAATGGCTCTTGAAAACACTGCAAACCTATTGTTGCTCTTGCCAGCTATATAATTTGTGTGTTATTGTGGAATGCATTATAACATGGTTATTTGCCAGTATACAATTTCAGTGTAGTTGGGAGACAGCTCATATGGGATTACTTGGGTTTTTAAGGTACTGTATTGCATTGCAATTTAAAATATTCAGGAAAAAGGATATGAGGCATTCAAAAATTGAATATAGGTTATCTATCTTTCTCAAATATTGCCTCTTTTTAGTTTCTCAAATGAGCTCCAGATATGTAGTGATCTATATGATTTAACAATGATGTTGCATAATTTAATTAAGATATGGGGTAGGGTACAGTGACACAAGACACAAATAACAATTTTATAGTTTGCCCTTGTTGTGGGAGGAGCAAATTGCACACATCATACATTCAATTCACTGACACAGTGTAGTTACATGTTATTTAATTATAAGTAGGAAAATAGAAACCTACTGATTGTGAAATGTGTAATGTTAACTCAAACCTTTGGGGAAGAAGGCTACGTTCCAACAGAAACTCTGCATTGTGGGGACAGGAGGGACTTTTGTAGGAAGAAAGTCTAGGAATAAAAAAGAAAGGAAAGATAACTAGATGTCAGACTGTAGTCTGTTTTGGGGGATGAGAGGAAGCTGATATAGATAATAAAGACAGCTACTGGATGAAGAAGGAGAAAAATACATCACTAGCACAAACTAAGAGAAACCTTAAGCAGCAAAGAAGGAAGGAATAAAAAGAGCAGAAAAAAACCCAAACCAAACAAAAAAAAGGGAAAAAATAAATCCAAACAACAACAGCAAACCCCTCAAACCTCTCCAAACAAAACCCTTCCTTAAAACCAAACAAAATATTTCAACAAAATATTTCCCCAAGAAATTTTCCAGGAGACAGTGGCAATACTGATACAGACAGACCTATTTCACAGCCAGAAGGGGAGCCTTGTCCAATGTGCATTTTAAAGTGACACAAAAAGGGGGTACAAGGAGAGGTCCTAAGGAGGCTTTTATCATTATTCGTAGCAGCAGAAATGACTGTGCAACACACTGTCACCCTGAATTACTATACCTTCATGTATCAGTAACATAATCACACTGCAAGAGAGAGAGACAGAGAGAGAGACAGAGAGAGAGACAGAGAACCTTGCTTATAGGAGAAAGGGCAGATGTGAGAAATAACTTAATCCTCACTCAGTGAATGGGTGTCATATAGTTTCAGTACCAAAGATATTGGTATAATATGATTCTGTATAGACTTCAGAAAACATGGTGCAGTACACAGGCTTGACTCATCCAGTTCTACTTAATGGTATACTGATTGAGCAAATAGGTATAGCTAAATATATCTCAACCCTTGATTTAAGCAAGGGCTGTTGGCAAACATTTTTTTATCCCTGGAATCAAAGAAGTCTGCGGCACTGAAAACTCCAAGGTTTAAATCCTGAACCTATTAAAGTTATTGGCAATACTCCCAATGGCTCTAGTGGGATCAGGCCTCCACCCTTAGTGTATGCATCTGTCCTTCTTTTCAGGAAACACACAGCCCCAGCTATGTTCAAAAGGCTAAGGGACTTTTTTTGTAAGCGTGAGAGCCCTGGCCTGAAGCCTATTTTATTAGTATGATATAGTCTTCTTTTGTACCACCTGGAATTAATGTAACAACTAGAGAAGGTACTGCAACAAATCCACAAAATGGAGGTGTCAGTAAAGTCAGGAAAAGAAGCGAGAGTCTGAGAGTTGGAGAGGGTCCAAAGGCAGGCATCAAAAAAAGTAAAGGAGTTTCAAGGCAATCCATACCAGGAAAGCTTGAGAGAGCTAGGTCTATTTAGTTTGGAGAAAAAGAGATTAAAGGGTGGCATTATAACAGTCTTCAAGTATTTGAAAAGCTGCCATAAAGAGGGAGTACAACTGTGGGCAGGACACATAGCAAAGGATATTTAGATTATATCTAATCTAATCCAGCAGCACATTTACAAGCTGGGCAACTCCCTTCTCGAGAGCACGGTGGCAGAAAGAGATCTTGGAGTCATTACTGATGCCAAGATGAACATAGGCCAACAATGCGAGGTTACGGTCAGTAGGCCTAACCGTACCTTGTCGTGCATTCACAGATGCATCTCGAGCAGGTCCAAGGAGGTGATCCTCCCCCTCTATGCAACACTGGTCAGGCCGCAGTGAAAGTACTGTGTCCAGTTTTGGGTGCCGCACTTCAGAAGGGATGTGGACAGCATTGAGAAGGTGCAAAGGAGGGCCACTTGCATGATCCAGGGACAGCAGGGCACACCCTATGTAGAGAGGCTATGGGACCTGAACCTGTCCAGCCTTCACAAGACAAGGCTGATGGGAGACCTGGTGGCTGGCTATAAACTCACTAGGGGGAACCAGCAGGGTTTGGGAGAGACCCTGTTCCCCCGAGTGCCCCCCGAGATAACAAGGAATAATGACCACAAGTTGTTAGAGAGTAGGTTTAGACTAGACATCCGAAGGCACTACTTCACTGTCAGGGCGGCTAGAATCTGGAACCATCTTCTAAGAGATGTGGTGCTGGGTCCTACCCTGGGGGTCTTTAAGAGGAGGCTTGACGTCTACCTGGCTGGGGTCATTTGAGCCTGGTTTTTCTCTCCTGTCAGGGCAGGGGGTCGGACCCTATGATCTACAAGGTCCCTTCTGACCCTACTTCTATGAATCTATGAATTATATCTCTGGGAAAAAATGTATGTAGTATTGTAAACATAAAGTAGTATAAATTGTCTGCTCCGGGAGTTGTTGAATCACCTTTACTGGAGTTTTTCAGGAGGAGGCTGGATAAGCACCAGTCAAGGGAAGATTTAGAAATAAGATTATTACATTCATATAGGGTGTTGGACCCTAAGGTCTCTTCCAACTGTATGATTCAGTGAGTTTGTGTTGCTACAAATTAGTTTGTTGAATTTGCTATTTCAGTGTTCCAGGCTCCAGATCTACAAAGCACTTAAGCACAGTATTAATTTTATCCACTTACTTTAAGTTAAAAATAGGTTTCAATCCTTTGTTGAATTGGGGCCTTGTGTAGCTTTTAATCTTTTTGCATTTATTTCAATAAGGCACCAGGGAACAAGGTAAAGCACTGTTTACAAATGACCCAATAGAGCCAGCACTTGCTGACCTCAGTGTTTGCTTCATGGGTGACGGTGATAACGAGAAGACTGCAGGCTTTGGGCACTCCAGTAGGGAGACCTCCCCAACCATTTAGGAAGTTAGATGAACATTGAAAAGTTGTTATAAGCAAAATTTATATGTGGAAATCGAAATGGGTCACACTCATTAGTTCTGTTTAAAGGAGGGAGGGAGGAGCAGAACTGGAGCCTTCTGTTGGTATTGAGCCAATTTATAAATAGCATTTTAATTATTGGATGCTCTCATTAGCATATGCTCTTAATCCAAATAAAAGCAAGGGATGGACTCCTATCTGGGTGCCTATGTTTGAAAATTTGGATACGCTTGTAAAAGGGAGGCTCCTAGGGAGCACAAAGGACTGCATGTAAATTGCTTGTCAGGAGAAATATTGTCATGAGAATTGTACAATGGAAAGGATGTTCTTCCTGTTTTCCATGAAATCTATTGATGTTAATCTATCTAGGCAACCACAGAGTCATGCCTTTACTACAAAAGTTGGAAGCAAACATATCCATGCTTTAAGACTCAAACATCCCTTGTCACCCAGAGAATCTGGTGTCTGAAATGTTTTGCCTAGTTAGACCTAGAGGTAGGGACCTTGCCTTTCAACAGGTTTTTGCTGAGTGCTATCCTGCCATTAGTGATTAACAAAGACCGCCTGCAGCTGTTTTTCCTTCTTGTTATGAAGTCACGGTCCCTTCCACTCTAACTCTGCTACATTCATGCCAATGGGAGTTTTGATATATTGACTTGCCCCCAAAAAATTGGAAGTTAGCTGGAGGTGATTTTAGGAAAACCACTCTCCTCTTGAAATGTTAATCTTCTGGGTATACCTGTGACAGCCATAGTGGGGGTTGCTTACTGTTTGCAATCTTTGGAGTTTAAATGGCAATTCACAGAAGCCTCCAATGAAGCAATCTGAGAAACAGCATAGTAGTGATATTTTTTCATCCATTGTGATTTACATTTTAAAATGTCTTCTTTTATCTTTTATTTTATAATCTGATACAGCATTTACAACTGTTCAGGGAGAGGGTGTTAAACAAATAGGTTTTTGTTGTCTTTTCATCTTTCTGTTTTTCACAAAAGCAAATGGAGTCTCTTTTATGCCATTAACCAAACTGACTTGTAAACAAAGAGGCAATTTAACGGCATCCTCACCGCATGCCATCCAAGCTTAACCCTGCAAAGTCTGAGCAATGCAGGGAATCAAATGATCAAGGAGATCACATTTTGTTGGGGACTCAGCAAATGATCATGCACTTACACTGTGCAAGAATATATTTCCAAAAGGCAATAAGCTCTTATCACTCTTCTTACCCAGGCTGCACCTCTGATTGATTTCTCTGCTTTATGTAACATCCATTTGGTGGAAGTGAACGACGGGTATTGTTAGAACTGTAGTGTATACCAGTCTGTTTTCAGCAAAGGAAGTAAGCTGCAGCATCCAAGGAACTTGCGGGGAGAAGAGGGTACACTTGCCCTACAAACAGCAGGGCTATTTGCATTTGCTTTATTCTTTATGAAATATACATTAATTTTCAATTAAAACAATTCCTGCAGTGCTTTTCACTGTAGCAAGTTGGCATGTTAGTTACAAGAAATATAAGCTCGTACATAATTGTACAGCTTTTATTGCAGCAAGTCAATATAAAAGTGCCACATTACTCAGGCTGGTATCTAGCAAAGTATATAAATCTGTTCAAGAATTAAGTAAGGAGAGGAGGGAAGAGTCAGGAGCATGTTTGAGCTACCCCCTGAGGAGAGCGCAGTTATACACTGCCTGTTTTAGAAGTCACTATGTGTATTCTTCTTTCCTGAATAAGCATAATTTGCCCTTTTCAGTGAAGAACATTTATGTTTCAACAATTTCTGCTCTTTTTAGACTTGTATGCCCTGGAAGCTATTAGGCTCGCCAGTTATGTTAATCCTCATGGCAGAGTATTTTACTGGTATATATTTCATGAAAACACCAACAACTTATCTAAAATAAAAACTTGAAAAAAGACTGAAAACATTGGGGGCCCTATTATGTTTATTTTAAATGTTTTTAAAAATAAAATAATTGTTAGCAGTCTGCACGGATTGTAACAACTCCTGAAAGGAAGGCTATATGTTGGGTTTTTTTGACTGGTGGTGTTAGGCGATATACTGAATTTTTCCCCATGGTTTCTTGTAGATCAGGGGCCAATAACTTTTATCTTCTTTCTGAGAAATGTCACGTGTGATGGCAACAGTTCTGAGTGGTTCGCGGTAATCTCACATTCCATCTACAGATGAACTGGATGTGCAACAGGAGCAAATTAAAGTCTTGCAAAGACATGTACTATGGTCCAACTCAGAAAATCACTGTAGTATTTACTTAAATCCTATTAAATGTAAGGGGTCTTTTGGTTGTTTTGCTCAATCAGTTTAAAGGGGGGCTTTGAATCTTTATTCATTTTGATTTTCTTTTTGTAGGAGGCACAACAAACAGAAAGAAAGCATGAGCCATAACAACTAAATCTTTCTTCCACTTTCCTCATGCTAATATTCAGAGATCCTTCTTTTGGAATTGAAAGAATCATATCAACATCATTCCCTAGTGAGTCTGCCCACTGGTAACATCTATAATAGTTGTCTATAGTTCACCAGTTCACTAATTATTGGTTACAAAACACAAATCAGAAACTAGCAACCTTTGATTACTAACAACATTATTAGAGGTGATCTATTGGTAAGAAAGAAGAATATGGTCTGTATTTTTTTTCTGAAACTGCAATGTTTGTAGCCATACAGACTACTGGAATGGGAAGTAAATCATAGAATAATAGAAAATTAGGGTTGGAAGGGACCTCAGGAGATCATCTAATCCAACCCTCTGCTCAAAGCAGGACCATCCCCAACTAGATCATCCCAGCCAAAGCTTTGTCTAGCCAGGTTCTGAAAACCTCCAAGGATGGAGCCTCCACCACCTTTCTGGGTAACCTGTTCCAGTGTTTTACTACCCCCTTAGTGAGAAAATTCTTCCTCATACGCAACCTAAACTTTCTTTGCTGCAACTTGAGACCATTGCTCCTTGTTCTGTCATCTGCCACCACTGAGAACAGTCTAGCTCTTTTGAACTTCTCTCCAGGTAGTTTAGGCTGCTATTAAATCCCCTCTCAGTCTTCTCTTCCCTAGACTAAATAAGTCCAGTTCCCTCAGCCAGTCCTCATAAGTCATGTCCCCCAGCCACATCATCATTTTTCCTGCCCTCTGCTGAACTCTCTCCAATTTCTTCACATCCTCTCAGCAGTGGGGGGCCCAAAACCAAACAGTACTCCAGATCTGGCCTCACCAAAGATAAATAGAGGGGAATAATCACTTCCCTTGGCCTACTGGCAACACTCCTACCAATGCAGCCCAGGATACTGTTAGCCTTCTTGGCAACAAGGGCACACTGCTGGCTCATATTTAACTTACTGTCTGCTGTCATCCCCAGGCCCTTTTCTGCAGAGCTGCTGCCTACCCAGTCAGCCTCCTGCCTGTACCAGTGCATGGGATTGTTTCGTCCTAAGTGCAGGACTTTGTACTTGCCCTTGTTGAACCTCATGAGATTACTTTTGGTCCAATTCTCCAATTTGTCTAGGTCACTTTGAATCCTAGCCCTACCTTCCAGCATATCTACTACTCCCTCCAGCTTGGTGTCATCTGCAAACTTGCTGAGGGTGGTAAGCCATCTTCCAGGTAACTGACGAAGACATTGAACAAAACTGGCCCCAGGGCAGCTGCCTGGGGCACTCCACTTGATAACGGCTGCGAACTAGACATCGAGCCATTGATTACTACCCTCTGAACCTGATGCTCCAGCCAGTTTTCTATCCACCTTACAGTCCATTCATCCAGCCTGTACTTCCTTAGCTTGCCCGAGAGAATGTTGTGGGAGACCATACCAAAAGCCTTCCTAAAATCAAGGTACACCACATCCACTGGTCTCCCTGCACCTAGCGTCAGTCACCTCATCATAGAAGGCAATCAGTTTGTTCAGGCATGACTTGCCCCTGGTGAATCCGTACTGACTGTTCCTGACCACCTTTTTCTTCTCCAAGTGCATAGAAATAGATTCCTTCAGGATCTTCTCCATGATTTTTCCAGGGACTGAGGTGAGGCTGATTGGTCTCCAGTTCCCTGGATCTTTCTTTTTCCCTTTCTTAAATATGGGCACTATGTTTGCCCTTTTCCAATCATCCATGACCTCTCCTGATCCCCATGAGTTTTCAAAGATGATGGCCATTGACTCTGCAATCACATCAGCCAATTCCTTCAGCACCTTCAGGTGCAACCCCATCTGGCCCCATGGACTTGTCCAGCTTTTCTAAATAGTCCCTAACCTGTTCTTTTGCCATGGTTGGCTGCTCACCTCCTGCCAAACCTGTGCTGCCCAGTGTCATAGTTCTACTCTAGTGATTATCCTACTCTCATAATGGTTGTCTACTCTCATATCTAGCAATTGTCCTATATATAAACAATTTTAGCAGCACCAAAATCTGCTTTCCGACTACAGCCAAACACAGGGCCTGTAATGAGTTTGCCCCTGACTTCCTTTAAATCTCTTGACTTGTTTACTGGAACTCTGGTTCTGATTCCCAGCACACCCTGACCTCAGCTTTGACTCTTGGTGCACCCTGACTTTGGCTTAGGCACCTGGCTTACCTGGGACTGTGGTTTTTACCCCTGGCTTACCATGACCTCAGCATTGACCCCTGATCCCTGTGAACCCAGTTCAGTTTTCACCCATTTACTAAGTGACCTGCCCTGACTGCCCACACCCTGGTCCCCAAGGCTAAGTACAGACAGTGAAAAAGCCAGAGGCTGAATTGATTCAGTCTGTGCAGGTTAGTCTAAACTACGCAGATTGAACTGATAAGTAAATGAACAGACCTTCGTTTTTAATTCAGGAAATGCAGCCATATGCCTGCAATGGCTCAAGTCAGAAGCTGTGGGAGGAGGGGGATGCTAGAGCATGCCTGTGAGCTATTGCCAAAGGGAAGGGAAGAAAGAAGCCCTTCAAGGATTTGCTCCCTCCCCCTGCTCTACAGGAGGTGGCGTGGCCAGGGAGGGTGGGGACCCTAGCTTGGGTCTGCTGATGGGAGCAGTGCCTGCCAGGCTTTTCCCCTCCTCCCACTCCCTGCTTGAGGGGGGTCAACTGCTCTCAGACTTGGCAGGGGTGTGTGGGGGGGGAAGGTAGTGGCATTGAATTAGTTAAAGATTGAACAGGAATAGCTCTATCTCTGAAGCAAGCATGTATTGAACACAGCACTTTGCAAATGACAGAACAACCGAAAACCTTTGCCTAAGCTAGGATACAGCCCAGTCAAACACAGTGAGAGCACACACAGCTTAGTCTAATTTAAAATGGAATATAATACGCCAAAAAGACAAGACCAAGTCCTGCCTAAGTCTTATGTAATCCTGAGGGCAGATTGTCTCCTTGCAGTCAGGTATTCAGAAAGTCTTGGCTTATGTATTCCAGTTTCCCACCTTTTACAGGGTCTTCTTTATAATGTAAATGTAGTTCTATGCTTTCTTTGGTCACACTAGCTCAAGTCGTCTGTGATCCTCAGCACATACATGATGATTGTGCCAGGTCTTTGCCAACCCCTCTCACCTCTCAGTCTGGTCCTGCAGGGCAGCACACTGAGCTGCGGTGGGGGGTAATTAAAACGCGTCCCAGACTGCAGCTGGGGTTTGCCTGCAGCGGGCAGTCCCTCTCAACCTGTTGCCCACCTGCACTCTGCTGAAGCAGAGAGCAGGGGGTGTGGACAGCACACTGAGCTGGGGACAGGGGGATTAAAGCCCCTCCAAGACCCCAGACCCCAGCAGGGGTTTGCCTAGGGAGGACAGTCCCTCTCAGGCTGTTGCCCCACCCCGCCCCCACCCCTCCTGCTCTAGGGGGGAAAGGTCTGGCAGGGGCTGCTCCCCCCTCAGATTTCCCACCATCCCCACTTGTCAGGCAGCCCTCACTGCTCCGACTAGAGAGCAGAGGGGTGGGGCCAACCCTGCTCTCTGGAGCAAACAGCATGGCCCAACCCAGGGCTGCAAAGCATGCTGGGATGCTGGGAGACTCTGATTTAACTTAAGGGGTCTGGGGCAGAAGTTCCATAAACTGCTTTGACCTCAGTCAGGTTAAGTCTATTACTACATTCAACCCAGTTTATCTTAAACCAGTTTTGGCCCTTGTGAAACCGGTTTATGTGTACTGAACTTTTCTGTTACAGGTTCTGTTACAGGTTTAAACCAGTTTCTGATCACTTAAACAGGTTTACATGTAACTTCTGTTCTTAGCCTAGCAGGGCCCAGCTGCCTTCTTCACACAGCTGATGTTTTCCACTTGCAGCTGCTGCAGTAAAAGTTCCATATTCTCTAGCTACGCTCAAATTCACTTCTTCAACACCAGCCAGCCATCTGGATGATGTTGCAAATGCAAGCCACGATCTCTCTGCTGACGCAGATGCAAGACCTTGGGGTTGTGTTTGATGTGACATTCCAGTCTGTAGTACCAAAGAATTTTCCTCACGCAGATACATGCTCCTTTTAATAGAAAGAGAGAAAAGAATGTGTAAAACTCACTCAATAAAGTAGACTTCCCCCTTTTCTGTGTAAGCCATTTCCCAGTTATCGGGCAATGGGCCCAAATCATCATTCTCTTCAGGTTTTGTCTGCTTTGTTACATCCATATCCTCCTTTGCTTCTTCAGGCTGACTGTATCCTGGTGCCGGGCAAGGCTGTGAGGAAATTTCACCTGAGACGCCCATACTCTTCTCCTCATGTTCACTTGATTCTACAAGAAAACAGAAAAACCTTAAGATTTCTTTCTTGGGTTTATATCTTTTTATATAACATGGAAGGTTAACTGTGTAGGCCAATATCTAATGCTGGAAAACAGAAGTCCTAGGAGAAAGAAGATGATATTATGTTTATAAAAGTCCATTCTCCCTCTCACCCCCCAATGCACAATAAAATAAAGCAAGACAAAAATCTAAAGCATAAGTAATAAAAACCAAGAGATTCAAGTGCCTGATATACCAAGGAAAGCATGTTTTTCACTGCCCTCTATTGTTCTGAGGGGGTTTGAGGAGGGCGTACGCAATGTAGCTACACATCTCTGGTTTGCCCACAAACCAGAAGCGCTCTGTCTCCGTCTCTGCCAGAGCTCCTCCCAAACTAGCAGTCAGCATGGAAGGGAAGCCAGCCTTTCATCCAGCAGTGCTATTGTCCCACACCTTGTAGCTCTTAAAGTATTACGCCCATAATGTCAACACCCTGCTGTTTTACTGCGGCAGACAAAAAGCAGATTCTTTTCAACTTGAGGAAACACCCCCCCCCCCCACGGTCGTTCTTGTAATCATACCTCATGAAGAAATCAATTTGACCACCATGCAACCTAGCACTGTATATTAACCATATGTGAAGTGGCAGTGACTTCATTTTCATCATAATTTGTGAAACCGGGGTTTAAGTGATTCAGGCCACAGTCAATGACTGCTGCCAGCTGCATCCCAGAATCTCATGAGGGAGGATCCTGCTGTTCCCTTGCCTTTTTTCAAATGTTTGCTCTTTTACTCTTTACAGATTCCTTAAGTTGGCAAGTCAGGTTGTTTCTCTTTGGGGTATCCAACCCATTATTCTACCAACAGTCACTACAGGCAAATTCAGATTTTCTTAAATGGGCAAATGCTTTACAACTGAATAAGCCTCCTCAAATACAATGGTAGCTAAATACAAATGCACCTTTGTATTAATACTTCAAAGCATACTGTGAATGGGAAGCACATCTACAATTCCAGGGGACCCAACTACGTAAGTCTTATGCATACTTGACTTCCACAATCACTTAGCCATGGGAGGAAGGCTTACCATCCTGTGGAAGTTGCCAAAAGCAGAACAGACACAGGCTTTGCTCGGCTAATATCTCAAATGCTGTGATCTTTGTTATTTCAGTCTCACATGACACAAAGCCAGAGTGAGTCTCAGGGATGTTAAATTCCAGCACTTGTTTCCTTGTTCTATAGGGCTCCATTTCTTTTTTCAAAGGCCCCTAAGTGCTGATGTTCAGTTTTCCACGACAGGCCAAAGCAATTGGAGTGACTGTTTTCCACCCAACGCTCTATACCTTGATTTCATATTTTTATATAAGCCTCCATCTAAAAATATCAGGGATGTGGATAAAGCAACTTTATCTATGTTTTTTATTATTATCATAGTGAATTTTCAGGTTGTGTTCATTGCTGAATAAAATACCTTCCATATCTGCATGTATGAAGGAGAGGAATGCACTATGATCATCACACTAAACATGAATTTCAGCACTCTTTTGTAAAAAACATCTCTGATTTGACATTTGAAGGCTGCTGGCTGATGTGTTCTGGGAGTGGTGGGCATAATCAATAATCAAGAAAAATTCCTGAGAGGCAGGCAAACTTGTCATTGGCTGGCTAACAAAAAAGGGAGCACTTTAGCATAAAGAAACAGCCCTGCATCAGCAGTATTAGTGAGAACTGAGGTTTTTTGGATGATTATGCAAGTTTCCTAACTTTCAAATGGACAAAATTTAGTTATTTAAAAGGCATTTGGTGAGATAGGGTGGGATGAGTTTACAAAGGTAGATTTCATTGTAGTCAAATTTGTGTGTAGAACTATATCTGCAGTACTTTCGAGAAGTACATAACATCATAAATAGATCATTACATGTGATACCAAAAATAATGCAAGTAAAAAGTGCTTGTATCGCTATTGTCAGTCTTGCTCCAAAGCCAGTCTCCATCACATAGTGTGATTCAGAAGAACCCAACATGTTGCATTCTTTTGAAAATTTTGCCATGTGCATCACAGAAACTGCTGCGTACTGACTTTCGTCTGCTTATGAAAAAATGTAAACGTCTAAATAAGAGCTGAGTTCTTTTGAAAATCTGACCTAAATTGTGTGACCTGTAGCTTGAAGCAAAATATTAAAGCAGTGGAGGCCCTAGAAAAGAAAGTGTTATTCAAATTTGGGATGTAGAATCATAGAATCCTAGAAAAATCAGGATTGGAAGGGATTTTAGGAGGGCATCTAGTTCAATCCCCTGTTCAAGGCAGAACCATCTCCAGCTAGATCATTTTAGTGTATACTTTGTTTAGCCGAGTCTTAAAAACCTCCAAAGATAGAGATTCCACAACCTCTCTTGCAGCAAACCCCCCAATTTTTCTTTTATTTATTTTGAAATGCATTCCCTGCCTTCTCCAACTATTTCTGATTCTTTTTCTCTCCCTCTCTATTTCCTATAGATAAGTATGAGTAAGCTAAGACGTACAGTGAGCTAAGACATGGGATAAACTTTAGCATTTTTGTAGCAAGTTTTTTTTCTCTCTCCTTTGAGCCACTGTTTTATATTGTATAATTATTGTGTTTATACTGCTTTACTGATTTTTATCATTTTTTCTATTGATACTATATAATTTAGGCCTATATGTGTAAGTTAGCGTAAGTAATGTCAAGTTATGTCACGTTTCCATTTTGTAAGTCAAGCCTCCATCTTGTGTCCTCTGCCCAGGTATAACCTCATGTCTCATGTCTAACCAGTCTCATGTAAATTGGTTCCTGAATGAATGGGGATGAATGAGGGTGCTTCAGATACAATGGTAGCAGGCCTCTACTGAATAATCAACTCAACAATTGGATCATCAACTCAACGACTGGAGTTGAGTCACCCAGGAACCATCGACCTCACCCAGGGACAGAACAGAAACCCTTGAAAGACAAAGACCCTACAGAAATCAGCCAACCCACTATTGCAACACAGGCACCTGGAACTGCAGATCCCCAGTACACCAGGGCTGACCCTTGCCTGGGCATGCCCCTGCCACTAGGGTCATAGAAGGTCTGCCTCTATAAAAAGGGGTAGTGAAGACAGACCCAGTGGGACACCCTCTCCATCTGGACCAGCACTACACCATCCACCCAGAGGCCCTGCCGGTGACCCCCTCCGGACAACACCTTGCTGGAGAAGACCCCAACTGGCCATCAACGACCAACTCACAGCCCAGGATAGGTAGCTATCACCCACCTTCCTTTCTTAACCAAAGGACCTGGACTCTGTCTCTACACACCTTGAGTTCAATCCCTCCACCAAGCCTTTTTCTTGCTACCAGTGTATGTGAGTGTTTGTGTGTGTGTGTGTGTGTGTGTGTGTGTGTGTGTGTGTGTAGGAACCAATAACTTTGTGGGGCTATGTAGTGTGTTGTGTGTTTAATAAACTTGTTATTTTGAAACCCCGAGTTGAGTTTTTATCTTACTGACCTCCCAACCCTCCTCCTTGATTTCCCGGCAATCTCCCAGGTTTCTGCCTCAGTTTCCAGCCCCAATCTCCCAGCTTTCTGCCTCCCTATTTCCTGGCTGTCTTCTCCTTGCCACCAGGCTTCTTCCCTTGCTTCCACCCTGGCACCAGGTGACCCCCAGTAACCCCGGGGCACATTAACCCTAAGTAACCCCAAGCCCCAGTAACCTCGAGTAACCCCATGGCCACTTGACCTTAAGTAACCCCACACACCAAATTGCCCCAAATGCCCCCTAGGATTAACACACATCCATGAAAATGTGTGTTTGTGTATATGTATTGGGCACGAAGGTATTGACAACTGATTTTTGTCTAATTTTTGGTGTGTATAGTGTATATATGCTTGAATTGGCGATAGGTGTGAATATACTTAATCTGGTCATCTTGGATGTGTATGTGCCTGAGTTGGTAGTGTGTGTGTATGCACCTAATTGATTTTTGTGTCTGTATATATGCCATTGTGTCACACCCTCCCATCTAACAGTGTAATTTGGAGATCCTGAAAGTTGGCCTGGCCCCACAAGACAACACTCAGGGTAACTGATTCCAGTGTTTTTTGACCCTCCTATTGACAAAGTTATTACTAATATCTAACTTAAAATTCCCTTACTGCAACTTGAAACCATTGCTCCTTGTTCTGTTATCTTCCACTACTGAAAACAGTCCAGATCCATCCTCTTTGGAACCACCCATCAGGTAGTTGGAGGCTGGTATTAAATCTCCTGTCAGTCTTCTCTTCTCTAGACTAAATAAGCCAAGTTCCCTCAATCTCAGCTCATAAATCATGTGCCTCAGCCCCCTTACCATTTTCATTATCATCTGTTAGATTCTCTCCAATTTATTCACATTCTTTCTGCAGTGTGTATAAGGGTGGGAGGGGAAGGGGACAAAACTGAACAGTACTCCAGATGTAGCCTCACCAGTGCAGAAGAGAGTGAAGTAATCACTTCCGTTGACCTACTGGCAACACGCCTACCAATGTAGCCCAGTATGCCATTAGTCTTGTCAGCAAGGGTACACTGCTGGTTCATATTCAGCTTATTGTCCACTGTTATTGTCCAGCTTATTGTAACCCCCTGGTCCTTTTCTGCTTACTTAGTGGGTCCCCAGGTTGTAATAGCGCTGGGATTGTTCCATCCTAAGTGCAGGATGTTGCACTTGTCCTTGCTGAACCTCATGAGATTTCTTTTGGTCCAATCCTCCAATTTTTCTAGGTCACTCTGGATCCTAGCCCTACCCTCCTGTGTATCTACTGTTCCCTCCAGCTTCGTGTCATCTGAAAACTTCCTGAGGGTGCACTCTATGACATCTTCCAGGTCATTGATGAAGATATTGAACAAAATCAACCCCAGGACCAACCCCTGGGGCACTCCACTTGATATTGGCTGCCAACTAAACATTGAGACATTGATTACTACCCTTTGAGGCTCATGATCCAGGCATTTTTCTATCCACCTCACAAGCCATTCATCCAGCCCATACTTCTTTAGCTTGCTTGCAAGAATGTTGTGGGAGACTGTATCAAAAGCCTTGCTAAAGTCAAGGTATATCATATTCACTGCTCTTCATGCATCCAGAGCCAGTCATCTCATCACAGATTCATAGATTGTAAGGCTGGAAGGAATCTCAGAAGATCATCAGGTTTAGTCTCTTACACCAGGCAGGAAAGACAACTGTGGTTAGTTGACCCCAGCAAGGTGACTGTCCAGTCTCCTCTTGAAGATTTCCAGAGTAGGTGATTGCACCACCTCTGGATGGATCTTATTCCACAGTCTGGACACTCTAACTGTGAAGGTGTTTTTCCTAATGTTGAGCCTGAAATGGTCTTCAAGGAGCTTGTGGCCATTACTCCTGGTTTTCCCCAAGGGTGCCCAGGTGAAAAGTTGTTCACTGAGCCCTTGATATACCTGATGTAGCAGTAAGCTGATACCAGGTGCCCTCTCAGTCTTCTCATTTTTAGGCTGAAGAGTCCCAGATCCCTCAGCCTTTCCTCTTATGGCTTGCTGTGTAAGTCTCTGATCATACGGATGGACCTTCTCTGAACTCTCCCATGTCCTTGTTGAAGTGTGGTGCCCAGAACTGGGTGCAGTACTCCAGCTGCGGTCTCACCGGTACTGAGTAGAGTGGAAGAATCACTTCCTTGGTTTTGTTGGAGATGCATCAACTGATGCTTGCCAAAGTATTATTTGCCCAGCATCACACTGCAAGATCATATTCATACTGTGTTCATACACAGGTGGAGCACTTTACATTTCGCAATGTTGAACTTCATTTGGTTCCGACCTGCCCAACTTGCTGCCTGTCTAGATCTGCCTGTATCTGTACCCAATCTTCAACTGTGACCACACTTCCCCATAACTTGGTGTCGTCCATGAACTTGGCCAGCGAGCTCTTCACCCCTACATCCAAATCGTTGATAAAGAGGTTTAAAAGTACTGAACCCTGCAGGACACTGCTGGCCACTTCCTGCCAGGATGACACAGATCCATTCATTAGGAATCTCTGGGTCCTACCCCACAGCCAGCTTCATACCCAGCTACATTTCTCACAATTAAGCCCACAATCCATCAATTTTGCTGTGAGAATGTTGTGGGATAACAGATCAAAGGCTTTTTGGAAGTCTAGGTATACAATGTCAACCTCTTCTCTCTTATCCAGGTGGTGAGTTACCTGATCATAAAAGTAGATGACATTGGTGAGCCAAGGCCTGCCCAAGATGAAACCATGCTGGCTGTCATTTAGAATCCTACCTTCTGCAAGCCTATTGCATAGAGGCTTCTTAATGAATTTTTCTAGGATTTTCCTTGGGAAAGAAGTTAGGCTAATTGGCCTATAGATAGAAGGCAATCAGGTTGGCCAGGCATGACTAGCCCTTGGTGAATCCATGCTGATTATTTCTATTCACCTTCTTCTCCTCCAAGTGCTTAGAAACGGATTCACTGGGGACCTGCTCCATGATTTTTCCAGGGACTGAGATGAAGCTGACCAGTCTGTAGTTTGCTGGATCCTCCTTCTTCTCTTTCTTAAAGATGGGCAGTATATTTGCCCTTTTTCAATCATCCAGAACCTCCCCTGATCACCATGAGTTTTCAAATATGATGGCCAGTGGCTCTGAATATCGGCCTACTCTTTCCACACCTTCGGGTGCATCCCATCCAGCCCATGGTCTTGTACATGCCCAGCTTTTCTAAATAATCTCTAACCTGTTATCTTGCCACTGTTGACTGCTTACCTCCTCCCCAAACTGTGCTGCCAGGTGCAGTAGTCCGGGAGCTTACCTTGCCTCTTAAGACTGAGGTGAAAAAGTCATTGTGCACTTCACCTTTTCTGTCACTAGTTTGCCTCCCCCATTTAGTAAAGGACCCACACTTTCATTGATCCTCCTCTTGTTCCTACATACTTGTAGAAACCCTTCTTGTCACCCTCCACGTCCCTTTCTAGCTGCAATTCCAGTTGTGCTTTGGCCTCTTGATTTCATCCCTGCATGCTCAAGCAGTGCTCTTATACTCCTACCTAGTTATTTGTGCAAGTTTCCATTTCTTATAAGCTTCCTTTTTTATGTTTTAGCTTACTGAAGAGTTCCCTGCTAAGCAAAGCTGGACTTCTGCCATACTTGCTAGACTTCCCATCTTAGGATGGCTTGTTCCTGCCTCAGTAAGGTTGATTTAAAGTATAGCCAGTTCTCCTGGACTCCTCTCCCCCTCAGAATGGCCTCCCAAGGGATTTTGCCCTTTAGTTCCCCAAGTGAGTCAAAGTCTGGTTTTCTGAAGACCAAGGTTTTTACTTTGCTGCCCTTCTACTTTCCTGTTGTGTCACTGTAGTTTACCTTATGTACAGGCAGAGGGGAATCTAGCAAGCACTGACTGAAGAGCCTGTGTACAGAGTTCTGGGAGCTGAAACTGATAGTGGAGGTGGTGGAATATTAGTAATTTCTCTCTCTTCCACTGTTAGCAGTAATTAAATACAGAATTGAATGGAATTAAAAGTAGAATATAACCCCTATTTGTGTACATACATAACAACACGTTGATTCTTGAATAGAATAAATGTTTATGCCTTTGGCATTGTTACAAGTCACTCTATGATGTCATTTGTATCTATTGCAGTAGAACACAGTACCACAATGCCTTGTTGCTCTGTCGCTATCCAGAATGCATAGTTTTACAAAGCACTTTGGAAAAATCTCAAGAGACAGCAGATAAAACCAAACTCCATTCTATTCTGTCACATTTGAACAGGATCTCTCACCTCCCAGGAGTTCACCAATTAATCACACTTCTGTAAGAAATTTTTGAGAGTTCATATGTATGTGGCTAGTGTGGCTAATATAATGAAGGAAATTCATTGTTTGTTGAGAGTTAAGTATATGCATTGTGTCAGTTATTCCTTGTTAGATTATGAGTAGTGGAGAATGCCCAGGATTCTGTATACCTTACTGTTGAAAGTATAATGGCAACTCTACTTGCCTACAAAATCCTTGTATATCCAATACCTCATTGACTTGTAAAATACTGAATCACTACAGAAATAAACAGTAAACCTATTGTATTGTGTTCTATCCTGTTTAAAGAAACTAATGATTATGACTAGGGGCCTACTTAAATCACAGTTTCGTGGATTTCACAGAAACTGTGAAACCTGTGATTGTCCACAAAATCAACTAAAAAAACCTTAATAAAAATAAAATGCTGGCTTCCCAGTGGGAGTCAGCAGGCCTTGCTGCCACTGTGGCCCAGCCTCACAGCTCATCTGGAAGGGGAAGGCGCCAGCTGGTGGGCCGGCACAAAGGGAAGGAGAAAAGATGGCCACTGCCCCCTCATACCTGCTCCCCACAAAGGCCTCTCTGCTAATCATTGCCAAAGGCCGGGACCACATGAAGGTCAGACAGCAGTCAAGATAGCAGCCATCCCCTTGCACCTCCCCCCGCCACCAATTAGCACCGAGGGGAGGGGCTGCCAGAGCACATCTGTGAAATGTCTGCTAGATTTGCTCTTTATACAGTTACAAGCCCACAAAAATTGGTAAATATAACCGTGATTTAAGTAGACCCCTAATTATGTCTTAAGAAATAATAGCTCCAGTTTCACATATTTTAATTTTAGTTTCAGTTTTCATTAGGGTTCTTCTTCAGAGGTGTCACAAGTTTTTTCAGTACCCATTGCTGAGGGTAGAGGCAGAAAAAAAATATTGATCATTGGAGAAGGGGTCAGTGGGAGTGGGAAGACAGCTGGTTCCTCTCTCACCTGTCCTAGTTACACAATTTTTTGTCTCAATGCCTCTTGGAGTTTTGATAAATAATGTTTGATTTACAATTAGTAATTTTGGTGATTTTTTTTTTATAGTCCCAACAATAACTCTTTCTGCCCCACACACAATCTCTGGCTGAAAATATGTGGATGGGCTTGTTTTAGAGCAAATGCTAGGGTAGCAACATTTTACAAACATCAACCTTTAAGTAATGGCTTTGCTATAAGAGCTCTCAAAATTGTTCCATAATATATATCCTAAAAATATCTGATGCCAAAGAAAATAAGGTAGTAGAATAGCCCAGTGGAGTTACTGTCTCGAGACAAAAAGGGATTGCACGGTCCAATTTTCAAAAACACTAAAGAAAGCAATTTTGTGCTGTATATTGAGTATGCAACCTGAGAAGGCAATGGCAGAGGACTGACATCTGTGCTTATGTGTAAAATGCAGCAGACTTTGGGGGAAAAACAGTTTGTATTGAAGTTAGATACTGTTATTTTAGCCTTACAGTAAAAACACCCCAAATTGAAAGTTATAAAGTTACTGAATTAGAAGAATGTCTCTTTGCACAGCTCTTTCTTAGTGTGCAGTGATGGACGCTGTTTTCTACAGCTCAGGACTCCAAGAGAATATGCTGCTTCTAGAATCTTTTTAACACTGCAGATTATTCCTGCAGAAAAATATAAAACAGTGTGCTTCAGGAAGTAAGGAAATGACTCATCTGCCTAAAGCAACTTAGGTAGAAAACAATTAAAACAATATTAAACAATTTACACAATATTATTAAATATTAATTTAGGACTTTAACAGCTCTGGAGAAAAAAAATCATTTTTTTTTACACAGTGGAAGTGTTGTTATAGATGGATCAAGAATCTATAGCTTTCCATGCAAATCAACATGTCTCTTTTAAAACTATTCCTATGTATCAAAAAGACACAATAATCTGCACTTCTCTAGACCTGTTGCACCTTTTGGGGTGGTCGATGCTACCCTCTTGCTTTGCTGGGTACCTGAGGCTTGCAATGGTCCTTCTGAAACTTGCTCTTTCTCATGTCTCATTCATCAATTAATTTGAGCCTGTCAGGGCTTTTCTTCTTTGGTAGATATTGCAATTGTTGGAATAGCTTCCATTTGTGTCTGGAGGGGAAGTGAATAATACACGGGCAGTGAAGTTCTCTCCACTTTTTATAAAGGCATGTTTCAGTTTGAATTTGGAAGATTGTAAAAACAGTTTCAGTGAGAGAAAAAAGCAGGAGATGGTGACTAGTGCAGTCAAATCTTAATGCTGGCTGTTGCTAAAGAAACTGATTTAACTTTTAACAATAATGATAAGTTCTACTGTCATCAGTTTATTATTAGTATTACTGTACGAAAGTGAGCCGCAAAGCTCCCAGTGATTTCTATGGAGTCAAGATTTCATCAGTCATCCTCCATTATAGCTTTGACTATCATCTTTCCAGAAAAGACTCAGTAGTTTTCTATTCTTCCTGGGCCTACTTCTCTCCATCCGTACTAAATCTTGAGCTGACTTTCCAATATCTCATTGTGGAGCTCAATTAACACTTAGCCTGTAACAGACACTTTTAACAGGGGTTCAAAGGAGTAACTTCAAGGATTCATATAGGGTATAGGCCAAAATAATTATAGTGAACAGTAATAATGTAATTCACCAATATTTAGAATGATAATACAGTTATCAAGTCCCCTGAAGTTTACCTTTAACTATGCTGATTAATGTTTTTCTCACATTTTTTTCAGTGCTACTTACAAATGGTAAAATGGCCCAACCAAAATCTGTAAATGCATCACCTACAGCTAGCTGAGAATTTTCTTTTGGAATCCTTTTTGTAGAAACTCTAAGAATCAATGTTTTCCACTTTCAATTTTATTGAAATTTTAATCAGAAAGAAATATTTTGTTTTTGGTTGGTTTGCTTCAAGTTGAAACTAGAGATGCATCAATACGTCAATTTATATCATATCGGCACTGATAAAAGGAAAATTAACATTATCGGCAATCAGTTTGTTGTGGCCGATAATGTTGCCAATAAATGATGTGTGCATGCATGTAGCTGCAGTATACATGTGGCCAGCCTGGCACCTTGGACAGTAGTGTTGGGCTGGTAAGTTTGTTGGGGGGAAGGCGTGGGGGAAGGGAAGGGGCAAGGGGAGGGCATATGAAGGCCCTCATGGTGAGGGAGGGAGTGGGGCTGGGTAAGGGCAGGCACTGCCTGGTCAGGTCTTAGGACAGCTGGTCCAGGCAGGTGTGGGGATGATGGGTGGCTCCTGCTTCTGCATGCAGCCCCAGGGAGGCATGAGGGGCATGTACCTTCTGGATCTGTGCATGCAGCGAGCTGCCACTGTGGGCTGGGGTTGGGGGTGGTGCCAGGCTTTTCTAGGCAGCAGAGCTGGGGTTGTGCTTGGAGCACATGGTGACAGTGGTGCTGGGAGGGAAGTTATGGTGGGGGGGGGCTACAGCTATCCCAGAATTGACCACAGCCACTCTTTCCAGTGCCACCCACCCTGAGTGCAGCCCCAGCCCAAACCTCCCACCAGAAAGAGCCCATCGCCACCCCTGGGTCCAGCCCACAGTGGCAGCTTGCCCTCAACTCATGCACAGATCCAGGGGGTGCACGGCCCCTATGTCTTCCCCAGGGGTACATGCAGCAGTGGGGGACCCCTGCCCTGTGACTCCCAGACAAGCTGCTCATGGCTCCATCCCATGCCCTGCCCCACCTCAGCTGGGCAGTGTCTGTCCCAGCCCCACTCCCTACCTCACCACAGGGGCCTAAATCTGAGCCCTCCAACCCTTTTCATCCCCCCCCCCTTCCCCCCAACAGATTTACCAGCTGATCTCCAAGCTGCTGGGCTGCAATCAGATTTGCATCGGCCGATATAGCTTGTTACTAATCAACCATCGGTGTCGGCCCAAAAAATCTTTATTGGTGCACTGCTGCTAAAAACAGTTTCTTGAATGAACCAAAGCATTTTGTCAGAAGTCTGTACAATGTGAAATTGCATTCCCATACTGTGGGACACTGTTTCAGGAGAGCTGCCATTCTCTCTTATGGTTTGGGGTCTGTGGTTAGATTTATTGTTACACAAAGTGCAGACATGTGTGGGGGTTAGGTGGAAGTTAGATTAGGTTAAAAATGGCCACCTGATATTAGTTCACCCAGGTGTGGACTTTACACTTAGACCCAGTCTCAGTGATTGGAAACCAATCTAAACCTGTAACAATACCATGCACATAGACCATTAAAAAATAGTGGAACCTGGTCTAAGATATTCCTGGATCAATGTACACTCAAACTTAATAGATCTAGGTAAGGCAGGTGCAAGAAACTTTGGTACAGTTAGTTGTGCAGCCCCAGGACTGGGAAAGCCCAGCCACTGGCCTCAGTCTCAGGGCTGCACTTTTCATACCTGATCCCCAAGCTATTTCCAGCCCCAGCCCCTCAGCATCCCACCCTCTACAGACAAGTCAGCCACCCCCAATGCTCCATCCCACAAGCTGCTCCAGGTGCTGGTTTTATCAGCATTCAAGAAAGTAAGTATTGGTGTGGGGAAGGGCTGGGCAAACAGTGGTGTAGGTTCCTGGGGGGGAGGGTTGGGGAGCTAAAAATAGTTTTTGATCACCCCCAAACCCTCCCCCTGATCTTGTAAGCCCTCTGATCCTGCCAAACCCTCCTGGACTCCACCAACCCCTATGTGGACCCCACCTGCCCCCACTAATTACGCCCAAGGATCCTGCCTGCCTCCCAATCCTCCCTGTGGATCACACTTCTGCCCTGATCTTTCCACAGATACTGCCACCCCCCCATATCTCTGATTGCTCCTGTAGATCCCACTTGCCCTCCCACCCCCCAAATTCTCCCATATCTGCTTGCCCCTATCTGCATAATCCACCTGCAGATGTTGCCTGCTTCATCTCCCCAATTGCTCACGCAGATCACACCTGTCTCCCTACCCCTCTTATGGACCCCAGATTCCCCCCAAGCCTGCTTGCCCCCATCTTCCCTACCCACCTTACCCCCATATCCCAACTTATCTTAGATTGGTTGACTATTTTTAATGCAATCTAACCTGTCCCTAACCACCCTGAATGTCTGTGCTTAGCCACAATGGTTCCTGCTTCAAGGAAACTCATTCATAGATTTCACAGACATTTGGGCTGGAAGGGACCCCAGAGGATCATTGAGTCCAGCCCCCTGACACAGGGGCAGGAAGTCAGCAGGGATCATAGGATCCCAGCAAGATAAGCCTCCAAATGTGTCTTGAAGGCTTTCAAAGTGGGTGCTTGAACCGCCTCAGGCAGCAGTCTATTCCAGACCTTGGGGGTTCGGACAGTGAAGAAGTTCTTTCTTATGTCCAGTCTGAATCAGTTGCGGTGGAGTTTGTGATTGTTCGATCTTGTCATCCCTTGGGGCGCTCTGGTAAACCAACGTTCTCCCAGACCCCTGATAAATTTATACGTGGCCACCAGATCACCCCTGAGCCTGTGCTTTTCCAGGCTGAAGAGGTCTGTTTTCCTGATCTCTGACCATCTGTGTGGCTCTCCTCTGCACCCTTTCAAGTTTCTCCACATCCTTTTTGAATTGTGGAGCCCAAAACTGGATGCAGAACTCCAGCTGTGGCCTCACCAAGGCTGAGTACAATGGGAGAATGATGTTCCGGGATTTACTTGAGAAGCATCTATGGATGCAAGCCAGGGTTTTGCTCATTTTACTAGCCGCAACATCACACTGAAGGCTCATATTCATCTTGTGGTCAATCATGACCCCCAAGTCCCTTTCATTTGTAGTGCTAACCAGCATAGGACTGCCAAGCCTATAAGGATGCTGCAGGTTTTTCCTCCCAAGGTGGAGAACCTTGCATTTTTCGGTGTTGAACACCATCAGGTTCTTGTCCACCCATTTCCTGAGCCTGTCAAGATCCGCCTGGATCTGCCTGGATCTTTGATGTGCAATAGGAGTAATATCATTACAGATGCTTCCTAGGAAACAGTTCAGATGACACTTAGCCAAAAAAGAAGAATGGAGGTACCAGGTAACCAAACTACCATTCCCATGAGGCAATGAACCACAACAGAGAAATAGAGGTTCATGTTGACAGACCAAATTAAGTCTCTTGGGTAAGTTCAACAAATTGCAAAAGAAATCTTGATGAAAATTGTAGAAATATTTTATTTTAGCTGAAATGTTAATATAAAATGCTTTATATCTTACAAATTAAATTTTGGGGAAATATTTCATTCTCTAAAAAAATCAAATATTTAATTTTTTGATTTGAATGAACATTTAGGATACAATCGGTGTTTCCCATTTTCAGTCATCTCTGCTCCCACTTTTTCCTTTTTCAACTTCCTCCTTAAATATAACTTCTATAATGCATTTGGCAAAGTACTGAATATAACACAATAATAGCCAGGCAAATGGAGAATTGTGATTCTTAGTCCTGACTATTTGAAAATTATGCATTTCCTGTATTTATCTGTTATCCTGTCTCCACTAGCTAGCCTTGTCTTGTTTGTCTCATCTGCCCCAACATTTGATCTTTTTAACTATAAGCTCTTTAGAGAAGTGATTTATTTATTATTACAGTGCAGTGCCCAGCATACTAGCTGCTTTGCCTCCCAGCACAGTGTTAAATTAAGGCAATGGTTTCTGCCCACTGGAAGCAAGCAAATGTGACTTCTTAGATGAAATGTTTTCCAAATGTTGATCACCAAACATTGTATACCAAAGCCAATGAATCAATCGATAGCATTTTATTTATTACTTGTATTAATACCCATGTGCATCAATGTATGAAATGAAAAGAACAAATACAAGAAAAAAATAGCTGCAGTATGTTATAAAACTTTGACAATAAACTAACTGACAAACTTAATTAACCAAATACCTTTACATGCTGTAAGAACACAGCAGCGGTTCTAACAGTAATTATGAATACAAGAACACTGTTCAAGACAAGTATGAATTTTAACACAATGATTATTAACATAGCACCCCTACACACATTGAAAATACTGCAACAGCTCTAGATTAATTATGAATACAGGAATACTATTCAAAGCTTATATAAAAAATGTGTTCTTCTAAGGAAGTTCCTGTTTCTTTAAGTGGGGTTCTCACAGTGGGAAATGAATTTCATCACAAAGATTTTTCTTAAGAAGAAAGGGTATCATAAGAACTGTTCCCATTGGCACAGACTACATTATTAACCACACAGTTTTATTGGTTTAAATGAGGCAGATATGGGAAGAGTATTAATGGAACGAGAGAATAACAAGGGAGTATGAAAAAGTCAGGGAGGAGAGGAAGAACATTAGGGTAGAAGGGAATGATGAAAAAGAATAGTTTAGGGAAACAGGATGCTAAATGTTTCCTTTGGAGATCATTGACTTTACTACATAACAGAAATGGACTGAACCACTGCAGCTATATATCAGTGAAGCTCATTCTACATAGAAAACATAGAGAAGTAGGACTGGAAGGGACCTCCACAGGTCATCTAGTCCAACCCCCTGCCTGAGGAAGGACCACACCTATCCAAATCATCCTATACAACTACAAAATATAAACTAAATTAGGGGCACCAGTTGTGTCCAGCTCTGCTAGTCAATTTTATCCCAAGACAAAATATGTGCCAGATCAGGCCTTGGACCCAATCCTGTGCACACTTAATTGGGTCTACTGCCCCAGCCCTGCCCCTTTGTGTACTGGATCAGGCCCCCAACCTCAACAGCACTGGCCCTAGATAGCACATGCTGGAATAGGCCTGTTGCTGCTGCAGCCCTGGCTCTGTGCATGATTGGGCCCACTGCTCCAATCCCATTTTCTTGGTATTGGTCCCCAAATCTGCACACAATCCCCAAACCCACGTGGATTGGATTAGGCCCTCTATCTCCAGGCTTGGCCCTGGAACCATGTGTGCTGAATCAGGCCCATCTTCAGTCTTCATGCGCTGGTGGAATACCATGCATGGGGCTATGTCATCTGGTCCACAGGACTTGGAAAATTGGCAGTGGGGGAGCGGTGGCAGCAAAAATTGTCATTGCTCTCCTGCTTCCAAACTCTAGACCTAGACTTCTAGACCTCTCTAGGAGAACGCTGCAGGCCAGATCACATGATTCCATGGGCTAGATGTGGTCTGGGGGCTAGGAGTGTTGAGAACCGCTGCATTATGCAAATCGTCTTCCTGCCATCTAGTAGTGACTAGATACTGAAATAATGCCTATTGCTGCCAATCATTTGTCCTATGCAGTGGTTCTTAACTGTGGCAGCTTTAAGGCACCCTTGAAAAAATGGCAGCTCTTAGTTTTACCTTGTTTTTTGACTATGGAAAAATAGTAGGGCAGCTGGAGTACTGCATCCAGTTTTGGGGTCCCCTCTTCAGAAGGAACATAGATAAGCTTGAGAGAGTCCAAAGGAGAGCCAGCTGCATGATCAAAGACCAAGAGAGCAAACCTTACAAGGAGAGGCTGGGGGACATGGAACTCTTCTGCCTGGAGAAGAGAAGGCTCAGGGGGGACTTGGTGGCTGCATATAAGTGTTCTCCCAGATCCTGACGCACCCCCACTTATATACATTGGGGGGGGGGGTGCATCAGGATCTGGGAGAACACTTGTTCAGCAGGGCTCCCCAAGGGATAACAAGGTCTAATGGCCACAAACTTCTGGAAGGCAGATTTAGACTGGACATAAGGAAAAACTTCTTTACAGTCCAAGTGTCTAGGGTCTGGAACAGACTCCCCTCAGAGGTGGTGCAAGCACCTACTCTGGACTCATTCAAAAATGTTTGGATGTTTATCTTGCTGGAATTATTTGACCCCAGCAGACTTCCTACCTATGGAAGGGGGGCTGAACTCAGTGATCTTGTGAGGTCCCTTCCAGCCCCTGATGTCTATGAAATCTATGAAATTCTTCTGTTGCAGAGAACTCAGAAAGATGAGAAGACATAAAAATGCTATTGACACTATGGATTCCTGTTTGAAATCACTGGGTTTCTCTTGTGAATCATATGTATGCGTTTGCATACCTAGCAGCGTAACTACTGTGTGACACCCAACAGCACCTTTAAAAAGATCTAATGGCATCCTAAGGTGCTGTGCAACCTGGCTAAGAACCACTGGGCATGTCTACACATGCCCCCACAGCACAGTCATTACTGCCCTATCATTTAGTGCTTGCTTTAGGAAGTACTAAATAACAGCTGTTACTGCTCTGTCCCAGTGACGCACAGTTTTTTTAGGAGCTACGTTGCCATAGCAATGCACTATAGTGAGGTAGCTTGTCACTACTGTGATGTCGCATCAGTGTCATGGTTTGGGCTTGCCAATGCCACATTACTGTAGCATGTCACTACAACAATATAGCATCATGTGTAGATGTGCCCACCATCTCTCTTTACTGTAGAGTAAATTTACCTTGGTAGTAAAATCTGGGGAAAATTATTCTGTACTATTCATGCTGCATATTTGTATGCAGAATGACAGTGGAAGGGAAGTGGAGGACCCTTCTCTATTTCATGTTTACTCTTTGACTGTCTTCTTTATGGTTTCACCTGCTCAT
This sequence comes from Crocodylus porosus, assembly GCF_001723895.1. NCBI lineage: Eukaryota > Metazoa > Chordata > Crocodylia > Crocodylidae > Crocodylus > Crocodylus porosus. The sequence continues at coordinate 125,301,430 of NW_017728931.1, forward strand.
CCATTAACATAAGTCTTCCTCCTTCTCACACTCTATAGATAATGAAAAGCCATGTGACATCATCAGCTTACTGAATTTGTGATGTCCTTTCTGTTCCTGCTGTTGTCCTGTTCACGTCTCTTCCTTCAGGAGTACGCTCTGATTGGATGGTGCACAGATGAAAGCAGAGAGCAACATCTCCATGACTGTGTGCCCTGGGATTAGAAGAGATTTCCTCTCTCACCCTTCATGTAGAAGCCATTTCCACTGGGGATTGACAATTGTAGGAAATTTAAGCCACAGATATGAAGCAATTTAAAAGAAGCTTTCTTCAGCTTTGTCAGGATCATATTCATAATCCATAACATAGATAGCTCTTTTTTAATGGGATGATAATAAGTGTCAAGCATCCATGTAGGCCAGACAACAAGAAGTTGTAGCAATATTGGTCAATCACTGACGTGTTCATGACATGCTGAAGTAGATGCCAAAACATCACTGAAGAGGATTAGTCTTGAGCTGGACTCTGACAGGTAAAATGTCAGTCAAGCAGCTTTGGTTTGGGGCAAATAAAGGGAACAGCTTTATTTTGGTTATAACATACTGCAAAATACTTTTATTTCAGTTGTGGGTTCTTCTGGCAGATCATTTTTGAGATGCCAATCAATACATTGAGCTGCTCAGCAATATCATTATTGTTGTTATTTATATTGCAGGAGTGTCTAGAAGCCCCTGTCAAGGATCAGAACCACATTATGCACCATTTCACGCTCAAATAACATAAAAACAGCCCTTTGAATTGAAAAGCTGACCGTCAATGCCTAAGACAATGAGCAAAACATGGATTGAACAAAGAACTAGGCATGGCACAAAGTAACAACAAGGAAATTATGAATTGTGTCAGAAAATCTCTAATCTGTAGGGAGTCCTGCTATTAGATGGAGACCTGATGGACTGGTACAAAGCAAGGTACCTGCAGATCCTAAACTACTCACAGAGCCCTAAGTGTCCAAGGGAAGTCTCTACAAACTCACAGACTACCTCCTCATAAAGGAAGAACAAAGACATAGCAATAAATAAATAGCAGAGAATAGGCATGAAAATCTCCACAAGTAAAAATTTCATTCAACTTGACAGAGAAGTTATTTAACATCTCTTAGATTCACTTCTGAACTTTTATGTGTTCCAGCCCATCCATCCTAGCTGTTTTATTGGTCGTAGTTTCACATTGTAAGCTTTAATCTTGCTTACACACTGACAATATTAGCGGTTAATAAGACTTGAGGTTGTGAAGGATGTATAAGCATCCTAAAGAACCATATCAGTCTTTTGACAGTACTTAGAGCTCTGTATTCAGTGAATTGTGGCCTTTAAAAGTGAAAGAAACACCATTTAAAAATGGACTGTACTTGAAATAACAAAGGCCAAGATTTTGGTTGTTGCTATATATTCTGGTCCTCCATCAAGGGTGACCCTTTACTGCATTTTGTTATTTCTGGCTGTTTGGAGACAAAGTCTAAGCATATATTGATTACTCAGTTGATACACTGAGTAAGCAGAGGAATAGAGGGTTTGTGTAAACTACAGCCCCAACAAAGGCAACACAGCATGGGTAGCCTTCTTATAGCCCACAAAGTCCTCAACTGGTGAAACCAAACTGCAAAACACTTCTCTTCAGATAGCAACACCTAAAAATAACTTTGCACGGGCATCATATTATGTGGAATGCTCAGAGAATGCTTTATTTTTAACACAACACTCACTAGAGTCTATTTCTTGGGTGCTGCCTTATACCCACTCACGTAGAATGTATCCAGGAGGAGTTATATACGGACAATGCAAGGGGAAAATGAGGGATTTATTTATTCTTGACTCACTTTGGATTACAAATAAAAATATATTGTCCTGAAATTGATACCAGAAACATGGTATGGGGGCTCGCTTCATGCGACTCCAAATCCCTGGATGCAGGTATCACGGTGGATATAGTCTTTCTGGACTTTAGGAAGGCCTTCGACACGGTCTCTCACCCCATTCTCATTAAAAAACTGGGGGACTGTGGTGTTGATGCCTACACAGTCAGATGGGTCACTAACTGGCTGGTGGGCCACAGCCAGAGAGTGGTGGTGGACAGGTCTTATTTGACCTGGAGGCATGTGGGCAGTGGGGTTCTGCAGGGCTTGGTGCTCGGGTCTGCACTGTTCAACATCTTCATCAGCAACTTGGACAAGGGGGTAAAAAGCACCCTGTTCAAATTCACAGAAGACACTAAAATGTGGGGAGAAGTGGGCATGCTAGAAGGGAGGAATAGGCTGCAATCGAACCTAGACAAGTTACAGGGGTGGGGGGATGAGAACAGGATGGGTTTCAACACTGACAAGTGCAAGGAGGAAGAACAAGCAGCACACCTATATGCTGGGGAACTCCCTTCTCATCAGTGCAGAGACAGAGAAGGATCTTGGAGTCATTATTGAGGCCAATATGAACATGGGCCAACAGTGTGGGGATGCAGTCAGGAAGGCCAACTGTACCTTGCCATGCATCCACAGATGCATCTCAAGCAGGTCCAAGGAGGTGATCCTCCCCCTCTATGCGGCACTGGTCAGGCCGCAGCTGGAGTACTGCGTCCAGTTCTGGGTGCTGCACTTCAGGAAGGATGTGGACAGCATGGAGAGGGTCCAGAGGAGGCCACCCGCATGATGAGGGGGCAGCAGGGTAGGCCCTACGAGGAGAGGCTACGGGACCTGAACTTATTCAGCTTCCACAAGAGAAGGCTGAGGGGGGATCTAGTGGCAGTTTACAAACTAGTCAGGGGGGACCCTTGTGGGGTTCCTGTTCCCCCGAGCACCGCCAGGAGTGACTAGAAATAATGGTCATAAGCTGGCAAAGAGTAAATTCAGACTAGACATCAGGAGGAGCTACTTCACTGTCAGGGCAGCTAGGATCTGGAACCAACTTCCAAGGGAAGTGGTGCTGGCTCCTACCCTGGGGGTCTTTAAAATGAAGCTGGATAAACACCTGACCAGGATCACTTGACCCCAGTACTCTTTGCTGCCATGGCAGGGGGTCAGACTTGATGATCTGCTCAGGTCCTTTCTGATGCTACCAACTATGAAACTATGACTATTGACCCTTGCAGGTAAACTGATGCACTCCCAATGCTTAACTTAGCAATATGGGGGCTTCCTAAATACAGAAATGACATGAGGATGTGCTTATTGGATTCCTTACTGCATTGAGTCTCCTCCACAGAAGGAGAGGAAGGATTAAAAGGCATGCTGCAGCTATGACCAAAGAGTGACTCCACAGCTTTTTTGAGGGAAAAGGGATAGGACTTTTGCTTCTCATCTTTGACACCTCTGTAGTGATCTGCCCACCTATTTGAACACAATCGTGGCGAGTTAAGGATTTGCCCTTAAATGCTCATGAACAGCAGACAGAACGAATGACTTTCAGTCAGGACATCCATAACAAGGAAAGATTTCAATCCGATATACTTTCTAACCAAGTCAGAGAAGAAAAGCATATGTAAAATCCAGTGTGAAAATGAATGTGACAGCACTTAAAGATTAGATAATGGATTGATTGTTTTATGTTAACTTGCAAATTTAGGAAGCTTGTAATACATTGCTTTATCTTTCTACCTACATGGATTGTCACTACAGAGACTTCCACTTCAATCATTTTTGTCCAAACTTCTAATTTTGTTAGGATTAAAGAAATTTATTTCCCCTGGCTTTTTATACTAATTCTAGACATACATAGGCCAAATAAGAAAAATATATGTACTTAAACCTGTGCATGTTATTGCTGATCACGTATAGTTTGGGGTGTTTTTCTATGAGATAAAAACCTCCAAGCTCTTTATTACTTATCTGAAGAAAAAAACAATTGCTTGTTTATCAAATTGTGTTTCAGAGTAAAACGTGTTTTGATGTTGCAACGTGGAGATCCTTGCTCACACACTGAAGGGGGAACTGAGCGCTTCAGAGGCAGCAAAAGGGAATTTTGCCCTTGGATACTGGCAGGTATCTAGTAGAGTTCATCTTTATCTGGAGCACTGAGATCCAAAGTATGTAAATGTAGATGCCTCTTAGTACTAGACGCCCAAGGTTCTCATTTTCTACATGCAACTGCAGAGCCTGGGTACGCTGGCAGGCCATTTTTCTGGAGGGTTCAAGACTTTTCCCTACTAACTTTCAGCTTTCTAAGTGAAAGTACTACCAACCTAAGCACACTGATATTGCCTCAATCTCATCCAGATTCTGATGAATTCATATCCCCATAGGTTTTGTTATTCAAAGAAATCAAACATTTTACAAATATTTTACTTAGTAGATTTTACAACATCCTTATGAAGTAAATACACATTATCACCATTTCACAGCAAGGAAATCGGAGGTACACAGAGATTAAGCGATCTGTTCTAGGTTTTGCAATAAAATGGTTATTTGTGAGTCCTAGTGACCAGTCTTGTGCTCTTAGCTCCGAGATACAACTGCTACTTCAACATCAACATCCTTTTAACTGTAGAATAAAATAACTGGCCACTCTGTAAAACAAAAATAAAATTCAAACAGGATATAAGAACTGACCTGGTGTTACAGCCATGCCATTTCCATTAACTACAGGCCTCTCTTCTTCTTCCTCCTCGGGTGGTTCAATACCTGTCTTTTCCATATTGCTCACTGACTTATTTCGCTTCCGTTTGCCTTCAGCACTAGGTGTCGCACCTGGAAGGATCTGGTCTGTTACATTTAACAGTAGCGGAGCTGGTTCAGCAGGAGGTTTTGGAGTGCCGTAATAGTTGTCTGAAAATAAAATGAATATTAAATATTTAGATTCTTAAAAGGATAACTGCTCCTTCCTTTTCTGTTGGATCATGAGGATCTATTGATATCGTTTGGTGCAAGGAATGCTCCGTTGTCCCTTTTCAAAGAAAATGCATTTTTTTTTCTGTAAGGTTCAAATAGTGTTTATTTTTAATGAAAAGCTAATTGATTTTTTGAAAGAGATAGGACAATCCAATTTCACAACACTGTATCTCATGAAATAGGTATGCTTGGAGACTTGAAGGGACCATTGACCATCTATTATGGTAAACACGCTTTGTATTACATCACATCATCCAAGTACCAGAAAAAGTCTATATAAACCACTGGTTGGTAGGCAGATAATCTATTCCTGTTGCTGTACAGAATAAGGATGTAAATATTGTTAAAAAAATTATCCAGTTAACCTCCTCTAATTACATCTGTTAAACAGTAATGCAGGGGCTCGGGCATGGCTGCTGCTGGGGGCTGTTCCCTGGCCCTTTCACAGATGGGAGAGGAAGCGATGGCAAGCCCTGCCAGACAACACAGCTCACATGAAGCCCCTCGCTGGGAGGGAGGAAATATCTGTGAACAAGCAGCTTATTGCTTAATTGACAAGTCATTTGGCTGCCCACTGTTTTCTTCTTTAACTTCATAGGTGACGGGCACACTAGTTCGCCCTTTCCCCTTCCCCATCCCTCCTCCTCCCTCCCTCCCCCGACCTGCCCTGCCTCCTCCTGGTTCCTGCTGGGGTACTGCATGGCTTTGCTTCCCCCCTTCCCTGCTGGACTGCACCCTGTCCCAGTCTAAATGATAACCAGTAAGCTAACCTGTTATCACTGAGCTTATCAGTTAAATGATTAATCATTTAACCTCTCACATCCCTAATACAGAATTACAACTCTTTAGTAATGATTCCAAGAGATTTCTGTCTCCTCCATCAACATTTCTCCTGCTCATAGGCACACCTCCAAACTTGTAATAGTTTCTATTAATACATTTTGGAAGAAATATTAGCCTTATGCTTCTGGGCATACACCAATCTCTAACTAAAAAGAGATTTTGAGGAGAGGTCACTCTCACCTTCCTCTGAATCATCTAGCATTTGTGGGGACAGGTTATTACACTAGATGGATCACAGATTGGATCTGACATTTCAGTTCCTGTTTCTTACGTCCCTATTTTCCTCAAACCTAGCAGAATCTAGTATCCATAATCTGTCTAACCTCCCTCCTCCCTCCCAAACTGTTTATGTATTCAATTCAGGAAGAAAACAGCAAAGCATGATTCTAACACCTACACAAGGCACAGGGACAAAAATAACAGCACAGTTACAAAGCTACATTTTTTGCGAACAAGAATTCCATTTGGTGCGGCTGTTTGGTAAGGGTGTCCATGGTGAGTGCACTGGGAAAATGATTTCTCACAATAACTAGCTTTTAAAAGGAGAGCATGGCAAATTGTGCATACAATTCCTACCAAAAATACTGACCTGTTTACATAACTCTGGGGAATTTTCCAAAAGGCTAGGAACCTACAGTAAGGCTACTTATTACCAGTGCGCTCCTGGCTTGCTTAAGCGATTCATAGGCCCTATGACACTTTTATGGTTTTCTACCTTATGGGTTTTTACTTTTATAGCTTCTGTATGGTCAAATAATAACAGTAGCACCTTCCAAAACATATGCTCACCTTTAAATATGCTACCTAGAGAGATAATGAGATATTCTTTGATCAGCAAAATATCATAACATATATCTAGTAAGCAGCATTGATATTGCTCTGACAAGAGTATTTCTTGTGTTTTGTAAAGCAATACAATGTTCAGTCACTACACCACCTCAGTACAGATAAGTTATTGAGTGCTCCAACAACTGCTGAATGGTCTATGATTTGTCACAATGGATTAGCAGATATTTATTCAGAACAGATATTTCCACTAGGTAAATATTCTTAAGTTAATGGTCCTCAATCTTAGAATGAGCTTCATGCAATTGTGGATTTTAATACTTTAATATTTGTTAAATATTTCTCTCTCCCTCCTCTTTTCTTTTAAAAATTATTTCAGCATCTTTGAAAAGTATCAAAATTAGGGAGGGTCTCAATCAGTTTTTGAATCTGAAGGTGCACTGACTTAATTATTCAACAGTATTTTTGATAGTGGCCAATAAAAGATTACTTTGAAACTAACACTTATTAAAAAAGACTTTCTCACCTGTATGGAAACTCCAAATTAATTTCTATATTTCCTTAACTGCATATTACCTATGTTGGTGGATTTTATGCCTTACACCTATTATAAATTTTTAAAGAAATAGATTTCTTCCTTTTAAAAATTCCTCCTCTACCTTAAACACTTCACCAGCCCAAAAGCGTTCCATTTCCACAACAGCCTACAGTATCATAAAGATTGTCCCATGATTTCATGAGCTGCTGCATGTAACAACCACCGGTACAAAAGTCCACTCTGATTCAAATTCTCAGGTACAGTGGCATGGCTCTTTTGTGCCTTCTTTCTAGTCTTCCCATTGTCATAAAAAGGCAAGTGCAACAGTAAAACTACGGCAGACAAGATTCTTTGGGTAAATCCAATATCTTTTATTAGACCAACTCAAGTAGTTGGAAAATAGTAAAACTATATTTTTATATGTCATTGATAGGTTGGAATAATCTGTTATGCCATAACTAGCATATTTGTAAGCCCATGAAAACATTGTGAATGATAAGTAAAAAGACAGGCACCAAAAAGATTGTCTAAGTACAGAAGATATTTGCTCTATTTCTGGAAGTTAAATAGCCTTCTCTCTCAGACCCATAATATGCGTCAGAAAATCCTTAGGGACACAAAGACATAATGCACCAAGAAAAGATTTTCTATGAACAAGAATTAAATGCCCCTACAAATAGCTCTACATGAGGATCCACATTTTGTGAATTGTAGGTCAATTGTTTAAAGGGTATTTAGATGCCTGAAAAAGATTTCAGAGGTAGCTAAATACCTATAGGCAAGGTTCTTTGGGTATATGTGATATCTTTTGTTAGACCATCTGAGTAGTTGGAACAAAGTTCTTAGCAACCTTTTGGGCACAAGCACCCTTCTTCAGGCATAGGGAGACTCCATAGCTGTTCTGAGATCTCCAAGCAATGAAATAAGCTGGAAGTGTGACAGGAAGTTAGTGAGAATGTAAATAGGTGGAAATTGGGAAAAAATGGGTAGAGAAGGGAGGGGAAGGGGAGAACAAGGTGGAAAATGGGTGAAGGAATGTTAAGGCTAAGCAAAGGAGACTCAAAGCAAATAGATGGAAATTAGGAAAACAAAGCGTAGAGAGGGAGGGGAAGGGAGTAAATGGAGGAAAAATGTAAATAGTAACATTCAGGCAAGTATCTGGTGAGTCAGATGTCAGGCAGGTTGTAATGTGTCATAAATCCAATGTCTATAATGAGTCCATGATTTTTGTATCCAGTAGATTTATGAAGTGAAGTTCATAGGGTCATCTATAAAAGGTATTCTGTAAGTTTCCTTTGAGAATTAGAAATGAGAGGTCAGAGAGGGAGTGACTGTTTTGTGTTCAAGACAATTGTTTGAATGTTTCAATTATGTAATCCCAGCTAAACCATTCAGACATATTTCACTTTGTCATGGGGCAAATTTAGCACTTTTTATCCCAGGAGCCTTTTTAGGGTTTTTCCTGGGACGAGGGACCTGGATATCTGAATAATCTGAAAATGTTTTTTCTGGGGTCAAATGTGATTTTTGTTTTGTGTATGTGGAAGGGCCCAACCCTCAGCCTACTCTGACCCTTCCCCTGGTGATGGGATCTTCTGGTGTTTTTAGCAAAGCTCCGTTTATATCTTTATTTCCAGCTGTGCAATAATCCTCTCTCCTATGCTGGAGTGAAAATTATTCAGTTCTAACAGCTGGATTGGTTAATTTCACAAAAGGAATTCGATTAGATCAAAACATGTCAAATACTGCAACAAAATCCTCTCAGAAACAGGATTGCAAGCAAAAAACATCCCCTCTTGGCAGGTGACACCAGTAGTCTGAATAGATTGTCACTAGGGTCTTCCCTACTTGAGGGCAGCTATCTAGGTAACAGTAAAATGATTGTCTTCATGTGATCCCAGTTGTCTGTTTTTCTGAAAAAGCATGGATGGCAACTCTAAGAGACACTGAGAATGCTTACGTTTGGTTCAAAGAAGACATACAAGATTCCTTAGAGAGCAACACAGACAAAATACTGTCAGGGATGTATCACCTTGTTCCCCTTCCTGATGAGAGACATCCTGATCGGGACTTTCAGAAGATACTTAGGAAGGAAATAATTAAGAAACTTTAAGGCCTAAGAAATTCAGCATGTTGAAGAAAACTTTTTTTTATACTTATCTTGCTTCCTGCCAAGCTATGAGTCATTACTGAACCTAAAAGTTATATTTCTAGTGGTTATGAAGGGCCCTCACCATCACAGAGAAAAATAAAAGAGCTAGAAAACTAAAAAAAAAAAAATGACAGAAAAGAGTATAGATGTACTTGAGCCAAAATCTCTAATACAAATGCCTGTGCCTGGTTCAAAGAGGATTTTCTAGAGTGGGACTTGCCAACTTCTGAGTGACTGGGGCCACCTCCCCTTCCTCTCCCCACAGCTGCATCAAGCTAGCATCCCCATGCTCTGCATGCCAGGCCACGTAAGCTGCCCCCAGTTCCCATGGCTGGAGGCAGGAAGCAAAAGATAGAGCAAGGGGTGGGAGCTCAAAGACTCTGGCTGCAGCAGCAGCAGCAGTTGTAGTGATGGGGTGGGACTGGTTTATGTACCAGGGGTCCAGGCACCACAGATTAACTCCTCTGGGGCTGGCTGCGGCCTGGAGGGCTGCCAGTTGGACAGTCCTATTCCAGAACTTCCAGGGATGGCAGACTCCTAGCTTCACTGTAAAGACCCTGCAAGCCCTGGCTCAACAGGGCTTCCCCACAGCTATTGAGCCTGGGACTCTACTGCCAGGACAGACCACATGGGTGGCTGTCCTAGAATTATGGAGTTGAGAACAGATATTTTGATTCCAAAGAACTGGCAGTTTCCAAGGAAACTTTCGTTAAAAAATTCCTGACCAGTTGTAAGCCTAAACATTGTGCATACTTTTTGCCTAATGAAACAGTGTTTTCAAATACACGGGAATAAAATATATTGAAGAACTGCAGACGTTCTCTCACTTTAGAATTCTTATAACTGCTTTGTAAAATTCCAGAACAGGAAAACAGTACATAGACATGTTAACATATAATGAAAACTGTATTTTAACAAAATTCAAGACAATTACCACCGCCTTAAGGGAGCCACTCAAACTGCTATTCACCCACTCAACCAGGGTGAGTAATTTATTTTGACGGGTGACTATACCATAATTAGGGGGTTTTTTTTAATCGCGACAGTAGGAGTGGGTGAATAGTTTTTGTGCTTGGGTTCATAAATTTTTATGATGATTTTGCAACACTGCCTGATGAATTGGAGCAGCAGATTTTCAGTTCCTATATTAAAGTGAGTGGCATACACAAACAAGGATTAGAAAGGGCTTTCCATTTTAAATGCCCATTTTTTATTACTTGTGTTTGTGGCAGTGCTTGGTGGAGATCCCAGGAAAAGCTTCTGTTTAGTTATCTTAGGGTCTCAAGGAAAGCTTTTTTGTCAAAAATATAGAATCATAGAAAATTAGGGGTGGAAGGGACCTCAGGACATCATCTAGTCCAGGGGCAGGCAATTATTTTGGGCGGAGGGACACTTACTAAGTTTTTGCAAGTCATCGAGGGCCATATGACAGGCAGCCAGAGGCAGATAAATATTAATTTTATAAATGTCTTAGGGGCCCTGTGGGCCACATTTTGCCCATCCCTGATCTAGTCCAACCCTCCGCTCAAAGCAGGATCTTCCCCATCCAGGGCTTTGTCAAGCTAGGCCTTAAAAACCACCAAGGATAGAGATTTAACCACCTCTTGAAGCACTGGAACAGGTTACCTAATCACCCTCCCAGTTTTTCCTACTATCCAACCTAACCTTCCCTTGCTGCAACTCGAGACCATTGCTCTGTGTTCTGTCATCTGTCACCAGTGAGAACAGTTGAGCTCCATCCTCTTTGGAACCGGCCTTCAGAGTTAAAGGCTGCTATCAAATCCCCTTTCAGACTTCTCTTCTCCAAACTAAATAAACCCAGTTACCTCATTCTCTCTTCATAAAATATGTGTCCCCAAACCATTTTTGCTCTCTGCTGTACTCTATCCAACTTGTCCACATCCTTCCTGTACTGGGAAGGGGGAGAAGAACTGGACATAGTACTCCAGATGCGGCCTCACTAGTGCAGAATGGAGTGGAATAATCACTTCCCTTGATCTGCTGGCAACGCTCCTACTAATGCAACCCAGTACGCAGTTAGCCTTCTTGGCAACAAGGGCACACTGCTGGTCCATATCCAGTTAACTGTCCACTGTAACCACTAGGTCTTTTTCTGCAGAGCTGCTGCCCAGCCAGTCAGTCAGTCAGTCCCCAGCCTCAGAGTGTCATAGTGCTTAGGTTCGGAAGGGACCTAAACACATCATCAGGTCCGACCCCCTGCCCCAGGCAGGAATCACCCCAGCCAAATATCTGTCCAGCCTCCTCTTGAAGACCCCCAAGGTAGGAGAGAGTACCACCTCACTTGGGAGTTCATTCAAGAGCCTGGCAGCCCTAACTGTAAAGTAATGTCTCCTGACGTCCAGCCTGAACCCTCTCTCTAACAATTTGTGGCCATTATTCCTTGTAACCCCGGGTGGTGCCCAGGGGAACAGAGCTTCCCTCAATTTCCGCTGGTCCTCCCTGACTAGTTTGTAAATGGCCACCAGATCCCCTCTCAGCCTTCTCTTGTGGAGGCTGAATGGGTTCAGGCCCTTCAGCCTCTCTTCGTAGGGCCTGTCTCACTGCCCCTTGACTATACGAGTGGCCCTCCTCTGGACCCTCTCGATGCTAGCCACATCCCTCTTGAAGTGCAGCGCCCAGAACTGGATGCAGTACTCCAACTGTGACCAGACCAATGCCGCATAAAGGGGAAGGATCACCTCCTTGGAACTTCTTGTGATGCATCTGTAGATACACAACAAGGTGCAGTTAGCCTTCCTGACCATGTCCTCACATTGGTGACTCATGTTCCTCCTGGAGTCAACAGTGACTCCAAGATTCCCTTCTGTCACCACGCTGACAAGAAAGGTGTTCCCAAGACTATAGGTGTGCTGCTGGTTCCTTCTCTCTAGATGCAGCACCTTGCACTTGTCTGCCTTGAATTCCATCCTATTCTCATCCTCCCACCTCTGTAATCTTTCTAGATCTAGCTGGATTCTGTCCCTCCCCTCCAGTGTGCCCACTTCACCCCACAACTTGGTGTCATTAGCCAATTTGGACAGCATGCTTTCCACACCCACATCCAAATCGGTGATAAAGATGTTGAATGGTAGAGACCCCAGGACCGAGCCCTGGGGGACTCCACTGCCCACATCTCTCTAGGTTGAAAATGACATGTCCACCACCACTCTCTAGGTGTGACCATCTAGCGAATTTGCTACCCATCTGACTGTGTAGGCATCAATGCCACATCACCAAGTTTTTTTTAAGAGAATGTGGTGGGAAACCATGTCAAAGGCCTTCTTAAAGTCCAGGAAGACGCCATCCACCCCAACACCCTCATCCAGGGACTTTGTGACCTGATAATAAAAAGAAGCCAGGTTAGTCAGGCAGGATCTGCCCTAAGTGAACCCATGCTGGTTGCCCCTGAGGATTACCTTCCCTGCTGGGCCCTTGCAGATGTGCTCCTTGATAATTTTCTCAAAGATCTTCCCAAGGAGTGAGATAAGACTGACTGGCTTATAATTGCCAGGGTCCTCCTTTCTTTCCTTCTTGTAAATGGGGACCACATTGGCCCTTTCCCAATCCTCTGGTACCTGGCCAGTGCCCCACAAGCACTCACAGAGCCATTCCAGGGGCCTTGCTATGATCCCTGCCAATTCCATCAGCACCCTTGGGTGAAGAGCATCTGGACCAACCGACTTAAACACCTGTACCTGTACCAGTGCATGGGATTGTTCCATCCTAAGTGCAGGACTTTGTGTTTGTCCTTGTTGAACCTCATGAGATTTCTTTTGGCCCTCTAATTTGTCTAGATCACTCTGAATCCTAGCTCTACCCTCAAGTGTTATCTAGTACACCTTCCAGGTTGGTGTCATCCACAAACTTGCTGAGGGTGCAAGCCATCCCATCTTCAAAATCATTAATGAAGCTATTGAACAAAACTGGTCCCTGTACTGACCCCTGGAGCACTCCAATTGATACAGACTGCCAGCTAGACATTGATTACTACCCACTGAGCCTGATAATCCAGCCAGCTTTCTATCCACCTTACAGACCATTCATCCAACCCATACTTCCTCAACTTGCTTGCAAGAATGTTGTGCGAGATTATAGCAAAAGCCTTACTAAAGTCAAGGTATATCATGTCCACTGCTCTTCCTACATCAGGTTGAAAAGGCATGACTTGCACTTGGTGAAATCATGCTGACTGTTCCTAAGCACCTTCTTCTCCAAGTGCTTAGAAATGGATTCTTCGAGGACCTGCTCAATTATTTTTCCAGGGATTGAGGTGAGGCTGGTTGGTCTGTAGCTCCCTGGATCCTCCTTCTTCCCTTTCTTAAAGATGGGCCCTATATGTGCCCTTTTCCAATCATTCAGGACCTCCCCCAAACAGCCTTGAGTTTTCAAAGATAATGGCCAGTGGCTTTGCAGTCACATCAGCCAACTTCCTCAGCACCCTTGGATGCATTGCATCTGGCTTCATGGCCAGATGCAATTGCATAGTGATAATTATACTTCTCAACACTAAGCTTTCTTTTTGTTCTTCTTAAATATTAAAAATAAGTCTAAACCTTCAGTCAGATTTTTGCAGTTCATCTTCAGAAAAGAATCTCTACTTTTGGTGACAGATTAAAGAACATGAATTTTTTTTTCTGTCTTTCCTAATTAAAACTGTGAATCAGATTGCTTAGCTCTCTAAGCCTAGCTGTTAAATTTAAGTCTGAATTAAAGGTTCAAATTAAAATTCATTTAGTTTGAGAAAAATGTAAGAAAAGGTCAGGAAAGCAATGACACAATATACAGAAATAATTTCACGCTTAAATACAGAGAGATGACATCAAGCTACTGTTTCCTTCAGCTAATAGGTTTAAAAAATACTGGAGGGGCTGTGGCTGCTCCATAAAAAAGTGCTTTTTATGCACACTATTTCCTGACTTACCTACACATGTTCGGCTTGAGTGTCATTTGCCATAGGTGGGTAGCTGGACTAGAAGAAGGTGTTCTAGAGACCTCAGTTTTCTCCTGTGGCACAATAATTCTGGGTTGTGATGACTTAATTCTTCTGAGAGTGCCTACAATGCATTCCATCCCCTTCTTCTCCGGGACATGCTGGCCACCTTTTGTTCTCCACACTCATTATATTCCAATTATTTTTGTAAGATTCTTTACTTATTAGGCCAATGGTCAAGTAAGGATGGTATAAGTTTGCCCATATTAAATAAATCATATTTACCAGGATGCAAATACATTCATATTTGTTTTCATCCATAACGCATAGATAGGCTAAATGAAATGTCCACAGAGAGAAGTCAAAAGATGATAAGATGCAGCCCCTTTGAACCAAGTTTTTTTTTTTAAACTGTTAATTCATGAACTTCATTTTCTGGGTATCCGCCTTCAGATTCTTAAAGTGATTCCAGTTTTGAAAAAGTGATGAAGACACTGAAAGTGCAGCAGGCAGGTCCCGGGAGCAGGGAGCAATCTCTCAGCCCCCCCACTCCAATTGTGGAGCTGGGAGCTGCCTGCCACTGGGGCGGGGGGACATTGTCCCAGCTGGGCTCCGAGCCTGGAGCCCAGCTGAGCAACCATCTCTTGCTCCCTGCTGCCCAGCTGAGTGAGAGCACATTTGCTCCCGGTTGGCTGTGTACATTTGTGTTACTGCTTACTAAGTACTCCGCAGTTAATTTGCTATGTGCATTTGCAGGTAGCAAATTAACCACAGTGTAGACTAATTTACTGTGCAATAAGCATCTGCACATGTAGATGGTTATGCCTACTGTGAAGTAACTTGGTCTACTGCACAGTAGAGCATCTCATCTAGATGTGCCCAGTGATTCCAAGCTTTTAGTGTATCTTTTAGTCATCAGCAACATTATCTTGATTAATTTAATTTGAGACACATGGAAGACTGATTTATAACCTAAATATACAACAATGTAGAACATTACGAGCAGGAAATAGAAGGAGCAATTCCAATTATGCAGCATTAGCTTTACTTTTAATTCTCAGTTAGACCATAGCATGTGAATAGAAAGAACCCTTCTAAACACTAAAGCTTTTATAGAAGGGATATAACATCTCAGATGTAAGACACTGGAATACCATGGTCTGTAGGTGTAAATATATTTGCTATAAAGTAACTATGTATCATCCTGTTTCATGTTCAGGTGGAGAAGGAACATGCTTGTTTCCATGACTCCTGTGAGATTAAGGTCCTGGTTATTTTCTCCCTGATATTTTTTAAGGTTGTGTTTCTTTGTGGTAAGTAGAAGAAATCAATTTTAGATAGTAGTTTGGAACAGAGATTACTTCTTTTTGGACGCAGCAGTTACATATACTATGGACTGGAGGCTGGGGTCGTAGTGGGAGAATGGGGACCCTCTGCTGCATGCCCCCCCAGCTTGCTGGCTTAGGACTTGGGGGGGGTAGGCCAGGTTTGCACAGTGGGGGCTTCCTTTTCCTCTGCCTGCTGCCTGAGCCTCCTGAGAACTGCAGGCAGGAGCTGCAGCTCAGGGCTGCCTAGCCTGGCTTTTCACTGTTCTGGGAACTGTAGGTAGGTGGGAATGGAACCCCCCTGGTGTGAAGCCCCCCCCTCTGCCCCCAGCCTGCTGGCTCAGGTCTTACGGGAGGTGAGCCAGATTCATGCAGCAAGTGGGGGCCATTCCCCACTCCAACTGCCTCCAGTTCCCAGTGCAGTGGAAAGCTGGTCCAAGGCTCCAAGCTGCTGCTGTCAGGAGGCTTGGGCTGGAGGGCAGGGGGAATAGAGTCCCCCATGCTGTGTCAGCCTAGCCCAATTTCCCCTCCCCCCCTGCCAAACATGAGCTTGGAAGCTGGGAGGGGGGCTCACACAGCAAGGGGGCAGGGCTGGGGAGACGGACTGCTCCAGTAGCTTCCTGGGAGCCATGTGGGAGTGTCCCCAGCCTGCTGTCCTTGGCCAGTGCTTCTTCCGTTGAAAAGATGGGGACAAAGAAGGAGACAATGGAGGTAGAATACAACAGAAGCAGATAATATGGTAAGTGATCTTGAGAAAATCAAGCAGGAATTTCCTACCTTATAATTCAACAAAATTAAAGGTGAGTGTCAACTGTGGAACTCATTCCCATGGGAAGTTGTTGCGGCCAAAAATTTAAGGGACTGGATTACAAGGATATCCAAAATTATTAAAATTTAATACAGTTTTGTGAATGAGAAATTAAATTTCAAGAAAATCCAATCGCTAAATTTGGAGAGTCTAATGAAACCCAATGTGGTGGTAAGATTACCCTACCTGCCTACTGCGGAGTTCTTATAACTTTATCAAAAGTTGGCCAGAACTGTAGACAGGATGTTAGATCTTAGGATCAGATACAGTATGTTAATTTGTACATTTCATTGTTCAGAGGTGTATTTTTTTAAAAGCTCTTTTTATAGATACCTTTTTATAATTTCACAGTGGCATTTTCAGTGGATTGTAGTTTGAATTCTGTTTCTTCAGCTGCCAGTTGACAACCTCAAGGAAGGCCTCTAGACTGCTTATTTTGGCTGACATTTTCCTCAATCTTGTTTTGCAAGTCAAGACAGGGTTCCCTGTAGCCAATCAGTTTTTGTATTCATTTATTCAAGCTGTTTCTGAAGCAAGCTATCTTGCCAAACCGGAGAGGTATGTAGGGAATCCTTGCCTTATGTGCTGAAAAGAAAAGGCACCTGCAGATTGTTTTGGGTAGTCAGCATGTACACCTTGAAGAAGTGAGGCATTCCCAGTTGGTTCTTCCTTTTAGGAGTTGTCAGAATAAATCAAAATAGTTCCCATGGGTTCCAAATAAAATGTGTGCTAAGAAAATAAAGAAACTTCATGAAGACTGCAGAAAAATGATTGTAAATTTTGCTCACATCAATACAAAGAATACTTTTCCCAAGAAACATTCATTAAGGCCAGCTCCTCAATTGTAACTAGTGTAGGAATATTTAATGCAGAGCTTCTTTTTTCATTTTCCTTTTCAGCCATGTAGGACTTCTTTTTACAATGTATTTCTTGCTCAACTTATTCCCACTTTGAGCTAGATAAGGCAATACAAGTAAAAATTCTAACTTTTTGTACTGGCTCCTGAGAATTTTGGTCAATGCCTAGCGGTCAAAAGAGTGTCTAATTTTATCTTGCCCAGGCAGTTGATCCAATAAATTATATCACCTAAAAAAATCCTTGCCTCTCAGTCAATACCTTTGTCATTAACCAGTTTAGGCTGTATCGTAGGGAATTCCAGCGCCTTCAACTAAATTAGGACACTAGGGTATAATCTGAGAATCCACAGCATTCATAAATGCTTGGAAAATTCTTCCAGCTGTGTTTTGACTGTTCTTTATCCAGGTAGAAAAATAATATTTCAGATTTCGAAACATGCTATATTCAGAGTTTGGATCAGAGATAAACACCAGGGATAAAGTAACTCAGGGTGCTTGAATTTTGACGGGGAAAGTTACAGCTAACTCAACTATGAATATTTTCACTAGCCAATTTTATTTCAGTTAATAAATAATGAGGCAATTACAGAATTCATATATATCAAGTACTTGGTATGTATGGGATTTTCTCTAATTGTTTGACTATCAGAAGTGGTTGAGAAATAAAAATAGCAAGTAGGTTTCACGTGGAATTTAGTCAGAAGTACCCACAGTTATTAAAATGTATTGCTTAACAAATATAAAATGGGCCATAACATAAACCCCAAGTCCAGGTCCCTGTGCCTTAGGAAAGCTTTGAACTTTATATCAGATTCTCAGCTTCATGTCTCAGGGTTTCTTTCTCTAGTGCTTTATAAGTGTTTTCATGAACACCACTCTAGTTGTGCATGAGGTACTATAACACACATTCCCAGCTCAGAAGAGCACCGGCAGGACACAAAACAGTGAGGCTAGAGAAGCTCGGTTCCTAGATGATCAGCAACAGAGAACAGATTTCTAAGAGGGCTGAGGTGCTCAAATGCGACTTTCATACGGTCTTTGCTAATGGACTGAGTTCATCAACTATTTCAGAACAGAACTAAAGTAAAAAAGAACCGTTTACCATTTAGCTTAACCAATTTAAATAATATGAATTAAAGAACGTGGTTGAAAGTCTGAGCTTTCCTGTTCTTTTCCATCAAGGACAGCCAAATATTTTTGATGTGTGGGCCACACAGTCATTACAGATTTGAGCAACATCCACAACTGTCCAGGTGCTTCTTATCTCCCCCTCTCTCACTGACACAATGCACAGCCCCAACTGCTTTATTTCGACTGGCCTCGCTTTGCCTGCCAGCTTTAGTTCTCATCACACACACTCCGCCTGAGACAAAACACTCTTCTGCTTTGTCATGCGCACCTCTAGACTCAGCCCTATTAACCGGGGAAAATGAAAGGAGGCAACAAATCAAGTAACTGCACCAGCTGCTTCTGTGCATCTTGACTGGTATCTTGAGAACTGCACCTACAAAAATGTCTTGTGCACTGCTGAGCGCTTGGCAGGTCCCTGACAAAAGCTGGAGGGAAGGCCCTGCTCTGGCCCAGCTTGCTTTACAGGGGGGCAGAGTGGGAAAAAGGCTTCTCAACCAAGCAAGTTAACCCAAAGCATAAATGAAGAGACTTTCTTTAGGTAAAACACACATTTCTTTCAGTCTCTGCAATCACGCAGCTCTTCTGCTGTTGACCCACTGACGCATTTCTGTCCCGTGACACAAAATAGTGAGCTTCAGTTGTACACCACTATACTATTCAAAATAAAACCTGTGCTGTACTCTCCCATGTTTTAATTACAGTAAAAGATTCCACAAAAGACCAGTCTGATTCAGAGCGCTCATCCTGTCAAGAGCACTGCTACAAATGTGCAAGACGCGGCTCATGCTGTGCACTGGTGAGAATCAGGAATGAATCCAGGGGAATAAAAGGAAACATGCCCACATAAAGCAGCTGAGAAGCAGCAGAGAACCAGTGATGACCCTCCATGAAGCAGCTGATTTTTGCTGATTTTTTGAGTAATTACTTGAGACTGTGTTCACTCCAGTAAATGGCAAGTGTTTGAGTTTTAATTTTTATTAGGGAAGGAAAATAGCTTGGAGGATTCACAAAGCAGTAATAACATTGAGCACTTAAGCAGCGCTTCATTTTTCAAACTGGTTAGCAAATATTAACTAATTAAATTCTCTCTGATTCATACAAAAGGAGACAAGGAAGACATCCACGGAGTCACAGCGATTCTGGCCTATACCTAGTTTCGTAATTACGTAAGCAGGCCTGAATTAAACTTCACTAACACAGCTACGATGGGGACAGCGAAAGGGGCTAAACTAGTCCTGAGGAATGGCAGCCAAAACCATAGAACGGGCTATGTAATGCCTAGTGCCAAAGTAAGTATTTGCTTGTAAGCGGTCACTTCTTCTTTGTAAGCTGAACAGAACACCTGAGTGTAGCACTTGGCTAAATAAACAGCAGCTGGGTTTCATAACTCAAAATACCTATCACTGCTTAGCTTAGTAATGACTGTCTTGAGATGCCTGGAGGCATCTGATTTATAATACATTCACAGTAGTAAATCTGTCTAAATTGATATCCAAAGGGCAATTAAAATCAGTACCCAGACCAGAATCATTAGATGATTTAAACAGGAATATCACTGATACCGGTACTTTTTAAAAGTACATTGTTAACATTAGGAGCATAAATGTTAATTAGAGTAATGACTTCATTCAGCAATTTCCTTTTTACGAGACCATTTGGATTAAATTCCAACTCCTCTCTTTGAAAGGGCAAGTTCTTTTTAATTAGGACAGCTACTCCATTGGAACAAGTAGTAAATGAGGGAAAAGAAAGGTCTACCCTGGCAGAGTGTTTTTTCCCCTAAAGTTTTCACAGATTTTTCTCTGTGTTAGAAAATCAGTTTTCTGCAGAAAATTGTACTCTGTTGGCATGCAGCTGAATGCACATTTTTATGGGCTTTTATTTGGTCCCCAGAGATTTTCATACTGGATTCTATGGACATCACAGGCCAAATCCTTCTATTTGCACATTCAAGTGTACAAATCAGTTGCTTTTAGGTCATTTCTACTCCACTGTACCATCCCCCTAAGGCAGGGGATCTGTGCTGGAATGAATTTCTGAGCGAGACACATGAAGCAAAAACTGCAAAGATTAGCTTTTTTAATTTCATGCTTCTCCCAGCCTTCACACTTATATTGACTTGCGTTATGCATAAATACTGAATAGAGAGAGTAACCCCTTCTCTTAGCAACAGTAACATACAGAGCTTTCCACAATGTCGGGCACTTGCCAAGGTCCTCTCTGGAGGGCCTGGAAATAGGGATCAAGGCTGGAGAACTCCAGAGTTAGAATCAAATGGTAAGCAAGAGATGGAGTGAGGAGTAGCCTCCATGGTGAGCTCTCACTCAGGCACAGAGGGCCCCTCTAGACATTCAGGTAAAGACGTGATAGAATCTGATGCATGATCACCCAGTTGTGCCTTTTGCCATGCCACATATTGAATCACACATGCCTCAGACCCAATCACATCATATTGCTGCTGCAAGGAAAGCCTGGGATCGGGATCCTGGGCTTCTACTTTGCTGACAAGGAGCACACTCCCATGGCGGCAAGTGCTGCAGCTGACAGGCCTCCATGCATTGTCATGGCTGTGGGTCCACAGCTGACGGCACTCCCAGCTGCAGCATTGCATGGAGTGATGGCACAGCTGTGATGGCGGGATTTGCAGCAGTGGCCGTGGATGGTGCACCCCTGCGGTTGAGACCCTGCCAGCTGATGGGGCTTCCAGCCACAGGGGAGCATCTGGCCATGTGTTCAACTAATGGCGTGATAAGAAGGGGCCACAAAGTTATTCCACATATTTTGGAATAACTTTGTGGTTTATTCCTGGTTTGATCATACCATTAATTGACTGAATGTGTGGCTGGGTCAGAACTTAAGACATGATTAACTGGTTAATCATATCTTAAGTGTAACGTATAGTTGGGGACAATGAGACAGTACTAATGAGATGGGAGCCGGGGAGAAGGCCACGTTTGTCCGTGCTGAGACATCAACTATCCACCAAAAAGAAGCAGTAACAGTGGGATAATGTAAGTGTCCTGGATCATACAGTATGGGGAAGACAAGGATAGTAGTTCCTCTTTTTCTTTTACTTATGCCCTTCTCTTTCTGAATGGATTTGCGGGGGAGTTAGTACCAAAGCATGGGTCTAGAGTCAGCGCTGAGGGTGAAGATACTTAATAAGAAGTAGAGATAGGGATGCTCCCAGTACTGTCATTAAAACTCATTAGGACTCCTCAGTGTGATCTTTGGTGACCCTTTTGATTTAGATAATACTGATATTAATGGTAATGCCATGTAACGGTGAGGACACTCTTGCTTTGGTTCCATGATAGAGGGCACAGCTCAATGCATTTTGTCTCTTAAATCAGAAGACTGATGTGGAGGCCAGACTTGTTACTCCTAAGCAGGCCTGTGGCTGCATTATAGTGGACTTTGAGAATCGGAGCCTGAAGCGAATACAGACATGTCAAACCCAACACTCAATGAGTGGGTTTTATCCAAACCCAGTAGGGATCAGCTATGGGTGTCAGTCTTCAGCATGGCTGACTAACAGAAGGAGTGTCTATTGAAATCTGTACAGCAATTGGGGTCTGTCTCAAAGGATAAGTGTAAGGTATGTAAGCTAAAATATTTTATACCATCTACAAAATAGTAACAGCTACTCAGGCAAGGAAAGATGTAGCCTGCGGGCACAAAAGCAAGTTCTGTTCACTTTCTATGGCAAAACAGAAGAAGTGAACCCCACCAGACACTTGATATCACACTGAGTAAAATCTCTCAGATACCCCACAATGAACACAGTTTTTTGAAGCAGTTACAGCTTAACAGCAGGCACCATACCCACAGGTGGGATTATACAAAGTCCTCCAAGAACAATCTTTTTGGATGGTTTCCAGAACAATCTTTAAGAAACTGCTTTTCCTGAGATCATATTCAGGCAAAAAATTTGGATCCAATTTTTGCTTCACACCAGTGTAAATTAGGAGCAATGTAAGTCAAAGTTATGTTAGCATGAGTGACAAAAGAATCTGTTCCCTTGTGCTGAAAAACAGCTGGCGCCATGATCAATCCACTGGCTCATGTCACACTTCGTCCATGTTTTCAAGTACTAAATGCTGCCTATGGGAGGCAAAAGATGAAGAAAACCCAATCCCTCTTTCGTAAGCTGTACCCAATTCAGCCCATCTGCAAATAACTTTTGATGGATATGTGCCCATTCACAACACAGTTGAATTTGACCCAATATTTCTAAAAAAATCTATAGAATTCCATGTGTAAAAGTATCTGTTGTGCCAGGTGATCAGTAAGGGCACACTAAGGTTTTCATTTTCATTGTGCTAGATATGAACTAACCCAATTTGATAATGGACTAAAGGAGTTGCCAGCTGCTATTTTAAAATAAGTGAGTAGTTTAAGCCTAGTTATAAGTAAACAAGTGTCCCCGAGACAAAAATTCAAATACAATTGGTACTGTTCGGTACATTTATTTTTTAAAGCGTCAGCAGGAGGTCAAGGATAGAATGAACCCAGAGAATAAAACTGAATGATATTCCCACTCCAGAGATGGTCTGAACAGGTTGAGTTCACACAACTGCTATTACTGCTTACTATTCCACAGAAAGAAAGGATTTTGCTTGGCTGTAAATTCAATACTTTTAACGAACACAGAATTCACTTTGAAAAAGCTTAACTTCAGCTGTTAACAATTTTGTCCAGAATGACCTTGAAAGCTGCTGCTGTGTGCCTTTAGCTAAAGCAACATTTTAGGATGTGCTGCACCAGTATTTTACTTCTGCAAAATTTCTGCATAGCCTTTAAAATACTGAATTCCTACGCACACTTTCAAATAAACTAAATTTACTGCTTTTACAAAAGTCAAGTGCATTCCACTTACTAGAATCCACGCTCAGCAAAAGCTATTTCTGGATAAAGTTACAAAACCAGCAGCATAGCACATTTACAACACAAACCAACAAACCAGGAAATTGGATTATTATAGTGATATAACAAATTTAACTCAATCCACTGTAAAGGAAATACAAGAGTCTTATTATCTTTGAAACTCTTGGTCTTTGCCAGTCCTGTCATAACCTCAAACATTAAGCTGCCTCACATGTTATTCCTGAACCTCTAGCAGAATGGATTTATCCCCTCAGAAAGTTCAGCCTCTGGTGAGTGTGGATTAAACACAAAACTATCACGTTAGCTGTCTTGCTGTCCAATGTACAAAAAACTCTTGAAGTCCAAAGTCTCTCTGGATCCATGGCTAATTGGCCTTCAAGGGATAGCACATATGTAAAATAAGATATGCCCTGTCCTTGTTGCTTAGGTGAAAAGGTAACTGAGAATATTAAAGAGCATAAATGCCAAATATAAGGGCAGTATGTGAATTTGGGAATTATGAACACCTGTTAACTAAAGCAGACAGTCAGGATCACTTGCTTCTATTACAAGTACTTCCTGTAACATGAAATGAGATTTGGATAAGGAACTTCACCTAGTGATTCATCAGTGTAACAATTTGTGAAATGGGGGTAATTCTGGGATTTTATGGAGTAATTAATTGCCTGAATATTACTTTAAATGCCTTGCATGAAATATAGTTATTTTTATTGCTTGAAAGATTTGAAGTGGATCGTCATGAACATGAATGACTTTGATTTATCAACTATGATTTATGATTGCTATGAGTCATCACCTGACTACATTTTTAAAGATCAGGATTTGTTGTTCTTTGTTTTGGTTATTATTTATAAGAAAAAAGAAAATCCCCCCTAGAAGACTTTCAGATATGTTTAAGTAAGACTTTCTAACATCTACTAACACGAGACTGGGGCACCAAAGACAGTAAAACCTAATTTTACAGAGTAATATTTAAAGCTTTGGATAGCTACTGTTTATATTACCTTCTTTCACCCTATTTTTAAATTTTCCAACAATTACATTTTATTTTCAAACTGCAGAAATAAAGTGTTATTTGCATTAATCAAATTACATTTTAATTTTGTTAATAAAAATTTAATTGAACACATTTTAAGAATTTATGTATTGCCAAATATATAAGTGTTTCCTCTCATAGAAAGACTAAGGCTCAGATTCACAGAGGTATTAAGATGCCTACCTCTTATTTTTAATGGGAATTATTACATTTTTCTCAACATATTTTATAACTAAATTATCAGGATTGAGAGTTTACTCCCTGGAGTTTCCAGCATTATTAAGACCTTAGAAAAAGTACAAAAGATACCCTACTTTTACTAATTATATAGCTTATTCTTTGTTTTTCTATGATACTTTCTTTCTGGGTCTCCTAATGGGTTTTATAGATATGGATTTAACTTCACAACAGCTTTGTGAGAGAAGTATCATGACAAAAATGTAACAAATTCAGGTGCTTAAGATTAAGGATCATATTGTAACCTCCTTCCGCACACGTAAAAACTCATAGGTACTTTCCTACATGTATGCACATGTCTGCACACACTCAGAGTTTAGTTTAGTTTTCAAGATTTGGAGCGTTCGAAAGTGGAGTGAAAACTGAAACTGAAATGGGGCAGCTGGCTATAGCTCTTATGAAGGTGAAAATGGCTGGAGGGTGGGAAGGAAGACTGCAGAGACAGAATATCTTACAAGAACCAAGGAGGTCAGTGCATAGTTATATCGAAAGCCTCAGGCACTATTACTGCGGTGAAAAGCCATTACATTACCACCCTTGGCATTATAAAAGCAGACGGTGCAGCACTGTTCTCCGGGACTATGATATGCAGATTTTAAATGGACATTTTACATTTATAGACTAAACAGACGGCCTGTCCCTTCTGGAATACGTTTGTTATATGTGGTTGCTAAGCAGCCAAGCCCTCACGTGCACATAGGCTCTATTTGCCATGTGATAGCTGAGTAGAGCCGCACATGTCTCACAGGGATGTTTTTGCACCTGTGCAATCTCCTGGCAGACAGCAACACTTTCAGACCTTGAGCCCAGGGCTGTGGGACACATCCACACCTGTCATATTAGAGTATGACAATAGCTCATTAACATATGCAGAGTAGCCCTGCACTCACAACACTGCCCACCACATAGTGTCATATTGGCAGCAACATGCTGAGAATGCTAAAACTATTAGGATGGTCCCATCTGTTGTGAATGTTGAGAATGCCAGAAATATCATATTCACCCTCTCAGTCACATATCACAGCACTGCACTGGACCAGTTGGGACTCCTGATCAACTATCTGAGGACAGAAGCAGGCTCCTACAATACAAGGATCCAGAATGTCCTGCCATAGTTCTGCTCTGAAGGGAGAATGAGCTGGGGCACTAGGAGAGGCTTTTGAAATTGAAAGCATTTAGAGTTGTTACACATGGGAGCACTGCAGGTAATCATGAATGTTTATATACACAATGCCACTTTAACCAATCTCATCTCCTCTCAGGAGGCATAATGGCCTCAGCATTACGCTAAGAATCAGAAGATTTGCTTTTCTTTCCATCTGCTGCCGACATTGGGCAAGACACTTAGGCTAGGGACAGATGTTACTGTACACATAAACTAGTTTATGTGATCAGAAACTGGTTCAAACTTGGAACAGAAGAGACGTTCAGTGCAAATAAACCAGTGTGAAAATGGGCGAAACCAGTCTGAGATAAACCTTGTTGAATGTAGTATTGGCCTTAACTGATTTTGCTCTAACTGGTTTATGCAATGTCTACCCCAGACCCCTTGCTGGTTTAAGTTAAACCAGACTCCCAGCATGCTCTCTGGGCTGGATGTGGCTCTCTGAAGGCTGTTCCCCCACCCCCTTCACCACTCCCTGCTAAGCAGGGATTATTCCCCCTTCCCCTCTGCCTTACACAGACACCTCTCAGCATTAGCTAGCAGACCACATGCTGGCTGTGACCCATGCTGTGGCAGATGGGACAAAGGCAGAATCAACAGGTAGCTGGTAATGTCTCTCTGTTGTTTTCTTAATGGGGTGATAAACACTGTGTTATCAATTCCCTGCTGGGCTGGTCAGGACTGGGGGAACTCCCCCCTAATCAGAGCTTTCTGTCAGGGCCTGGCCATGCACCCTCAGTTCAGCAATGTGGAAGGGAAGGGAGGCCTACTCTAGCACCCCCTGGGGCTAGAGCCATTGCAGGCATGTGCCTGCATTTTTGGGATGTCTGTACAGTTACAAACTGATTCAGCCTAGCCAGGTTAGGCTAACCTGAAAGATTGAATCAATTCAGGCTCAGGCTTTTTGAATGTCTGTCCCTAGCCTTAATGTTTACTGCTTACTTTCCCTCCCACATTTTGTCTCTATTATCTATTTCAACTATAAGATTTTCAAGGTCATTAATAGATTTCACTGCCTGTTTTAGGCTTGTTGCTATTTAGGGACAACTGGAAATCTGTCTCTAAAAGTATTATGGATGCAAAGGCTCTTGAAGGCATCACAGATAGATTCATAGATTATAAAGCCAGACAAGAAAACTATGACAAACTGTTCTGGCCTCCTGTATGACATTGGCCATGGGACTCTCCTGAACTACATCCTGTTTGAAATGAAACATCTCTTTGATAAAAAAAATATCATCTCAATTTAAAAACTGCTAGTAAAAGAGAATCCATTGCAAAATACTATTAAATAAACATTAATAATGGTTAATTTAAGCTTTGATCTAAACATTAGATCTTGTTGTAGCATTGTCTCCCAGAAACCTGTGCTAATCAAATTTGTGTAGGTGCTTACAGAGTATGATCAAATCACCCATTAGACTTCTCTGATACACTAAACAAATCCTTGTATTCTCCACAAGTAATTGTATTCCTCCATCTAGGAGAAACCCCACAATCTCTGGGTTCTCCTGTACAAGATGATGTTTCTTTTCTATCTTGGAGAACTCCTAACATCTGATTTCTCCTTTGCCTGATGAATGGCGAGCATGCCCAAAAGCATGCAAAGAAAAAAAAATTGCAACTATATAACTGGTTTAATAAAAGATATTGCCTCTGCCCCATGAGTTTTGTCTGCCACAATTAAGCATGTTTTTCAGTTCCTTCTGACCCTTCTCTCAACATTCTCCAACTTATCAGCATCCTGCTTCAACTGTGTGCATCAGAACTAGACACCATCTCCTGCAATGGCTGCACCAGTGCTAAAGACAAAGGCAACATAACTTTTCTACTGCCTACTCAATATTATCCTGTTTAAGGATTACATAAAGCCCTTTTGGCCACAGTGTCACATCACATTCAGCTGATAACAGCTCACGTCCCTTCAGAGACACTGCTTTCCAAAATAAATTCTTCAATTCTGTAACTCTGCCCTACATTTTCTATTTCTTTTAACAGTTTTACATTTGGCCATATCAAAATGTGCATTATTTGTTTGCACTCAACTTATCCAATGATTGAGATCATTCTGTACAAGTAATCTGTCTTCCCTCTTATTTACCATACCCCTAATTTTTCTGTCATCAAAAAGCTTTCAGCCATTGTTTTATGTTTTTTTTCCAATTCACAAAAATGTTAAGCCAAGAATTGGTTCCTGCAGGACACCTCTAAGGACATATCCACTCTGAGAGTGCCAAGGTCTTCCTGTCATTGCATTACAGACTTAAGTAGATTTGCATTTTTTTGCAAGTTCCATTATCTAGTCTGGTTGTTCTCAGTAAAGCCGATCCAGAAGGACAGAAACTATGGCACAATGAAGAATTCCTTCTCAGTCTGCTGTTGAAAACCCAACCTGCTCCCATTCCATTCAGCTGTAAGTTTTATTTGTACAACAGTAGAAGGACAAGCTGTCATTTGTGGGCTGCTTGAAGACAATCTGCATGAATACAGTAGCTGAAATAAAAAGTTATACAACAATGGAAGTGCTGAATTGGCAGAATATGAGAACTCTGTTGATATATGGTCTAGCTGAAGACCCAATCATTAAAAGCCAGCAACACACAACTGGTGAAGTGTTTAGAACAGAGGTGGGCAAAACATGGCCT
>NW_017728931.1:125329722-125332016 GCF_001723895.1 Crocodylus porosus
CTCTCAAAGCAGAGAAGAGAGAGCAGAGGAAGGAAAAGGAGATAAATCTTGGCCTATGGCCTAACATCTGCAACTTCTGTGGACAGGTCTGTAGCTCAAAAAGTGGACTCTTAAGTCATCTCAAGATCTATCAGTGAGTCATGGTACAGGTCATCCTCAAATCGAGAGATTGCCAGTGATTATTAATAGTTCAAATAAAACCAAAAATCTCAATAATACATTATAAGTAGACTCAGTAGCACTGCTGATTATTCATATTTTAAAACTGTGTTTTCAATTGCTTATAGCTTTCCCAAATGTTAGCTATTTGACTAAGAGGTTAGATTACAGATTTGTATGGGTGGTTTGGATGATCCTGCCTTAGGCAAGGGATTGGACTAGATGACTTCTGGAAGTCTCTTTCAGCCCTATTTCTCCATTAATCTATAAATCTACATTATTCTGCATGCAGGTGACCTGCCTCAGGATGATATTTCATGGAAAGCCCTTGTTAAATCTTTCTGGCCACTTTCATTCAGGGAACTAAAATTTGAAAATTTGGATACAACCTTTTGGTTGGGTTGGGTTGGGGACATGACTTTCCCTGTTAAGAAAATCCACCCAAATGTGATTAAAAATTCATCTGTGGCAGGAAGCATGTTCAAGAAGCTTTCACTACTCACTTGCTTCTGCTTAGTGTATGCCAGTTCCTAGAACTAAGACATGTAGCTGGCCTAGGGAAGGCCAGAGTATGTGTCTCACTGCTGTACTCAGGCTCCCCATCTCAGGTGTGCATCTTGGCATGCATTCAGTGCCACTACACTGCTTTGGGGTTTTTTGAGCCTGGTATGTACTGAGTATGAACGGGTTGGCAGGGTACAGTACATGAGAAGTAAAGCACAGAGTCAAGTGTAGACATGCCCTAAATGAGCTTTGTAGGGCCTGTCAGATAAAATCTCCAGAGTTTGTTTTTACCAAGCATACCCCACACCCTCCCAGCTTCTGTGTGATTAACTTACACATCTATCTATGGTTCTTATATAGCCCCAGTATTTGTGCTCTGTACCACATTTCTCACATATTTTTTCTTACAACATGCCTTGAATATAGGAAAGTACTGTTATTTTACAGAGGGGGATATGAAGAAAAAAGGGCCAAATCCAATTTCACCTATTAGACACCTAAAGGGACTTGGACACCTACATGTAATCCTAATCCACCCTATTTGAGTCCCTGAAAAATCCATGAATATATTTACTTTTGTATCATGCTATCTTAGCCTTAAGACTAAGTCACAAAGCAGCAGTGAGGAGGAGGACCCATCCACCTTCAGTATTAATGGTTTTCCAGGGATAGAGTCCATACTCCAGTTGTCATCAGGTTGCCTCTTACAGTGCTTATGCTGGAGATGGTAGAGACACTGGGGAGACTTGAGAGGGCACACAAAGAAGAAGCAGAACTAACTGGACCCACTGAGTCAGTGGTTCCCACCCTTTCTAGACTTGAGGCATCCCTCTTGAGATTTGACATACCCCTTGGAAAATGCCCACTCTTTGTTTTCGCTCATTTTTGACTACAGAAAAATAATAGAGCAATTCTTCTGTTGCAAAGAACTCAGAAACACTTAAGACAGGTCAGAATGGTTTAAACACTATGAATTCCTACATCAAATCTCAGGTTTATCTTGTGACTCATTTTTGCACACCTAACAGTGCTAACATTGGGTGTCACCCACAGCTCCCTTGGAAGGATCTGAGGTCACCCCAGTGTGCCATGGAACCCTGGTTGAGAATCAGTGCACTGAGTTTTCAGATTTTCCTCTTAGTTCATACTCCATATTTAAATATATCTGGTTTATTCAACAGCATCCTCTAATAGCCTTTGCCTTGCTAAGACCCTAAAACAGGTCTGAACTAGATCTTCCATGATTCTGGAAGGTGCCAGTTATCAAAACCTATGTACTTCCTAGGTCTCTAATCATGGTTGTTGTTTTCTGCTCGACTCTTTCCAATTTGTCCACATCTTTCTTTCTTTGGGGCCCAAAACTGAACACAGGACTCCAGGTGAGGCCTCATCAGGGCCAAAAAGGGAGAATGAATCATTTCCCTTGATGTGTAAGTGACACCCTGTATGCTGTTGGCCTTTTTTGGAACATAGATTTCATAGACATTAGGGCTGGAAGGGACCTCGGGAGATCATCGAGTCCAGCCCTCTGCCCAAAGGGCAGGAAGCCAGCTGGGGTCATAGGATCCCAGCAAGATAAGCATCCAATTTACTCTTGAAGGTGTTCAATGTAGGTGCTTGAACCACCTCCG
>NW_017728931.1:125332027-125334253 GCF_001723895.1 Crocodylus porosus
GTTGTGTCCCCTGTGCTGTTTTTCCCACAAATTTTTACCCAGAGGGTCTCTAGCTGTCCATGCCGGTTGCCAACATCAGCTTGCAGGGATATGTAGCTTTCCTTCACATAGAGAGCTACACCCCCGCCCCTTTTGTCAACACGATCCCTCCAGTCATGGGTGGAGTCCCACCAGGTCTCCGTTATCCCAATGATGTCATAAAGCACTCTTGGATCATATTCAACTTATTGGCCACTGTAAACCTCAGTTCCACCTCTGTTGTACCTCAGTTTAGCCTCAGTCATTTCTTGGTCTATATTTGTGTATGTGATTATTCTATTCCAAATGCAGGACTTGTCCTTCCTGAATTTCATCAGGTTCACTGCAGATAATTTCTGCAGTTTATACTGAATCTTAGCCTTTCCCTCCAGAGTGTCTGCAACTCCACCCAACTTGGCGTCATTCACAAATTTGCTAAGTGTGCATTCAGTCCCTCCATCTAAATAATTAATGCAGGTGTTAAACAATACTGCACCAAGAGGAGAGGCCTGGGGAACCCCACCTGATACCTCCTCCCAACTAGATATTGAAACACTGCTGTCTATCCATAGAGCATGGTGATTCATATGAAATGATCTGTGTATCCACCTTACAGTACTTCCATCTACTCTGCATTTCCTTAACATATTAATGAAAATGTTGAGGGAGACTGTATCAAAAGCTTTGCTAAAGTCAAGAATATGGATAGGTTATGGTATATAGATAGATTGCACAATGTTAGACATTAGCTGGATAGTTGGGATCCAATGGTTTAAAGCAGATATGGCCCGAGAGCCATGTAATCCAGCCCATAGGCTCCCCAAAGGTCCAGAAACTTGGTAGCAGTGGCAACTAACACTGATGCTGCTCCCCTGACTCCAAATTTCCAGGCCTCTCACAGCTGGATAGGGCCCCAATTGGGATGTCCCTGCATAGAGGGATTGGGCAGTGTTCCTGTGTGGCTGGATCAAGGTGGGCCCTGATGCAGCCATGTGGAAATGGGCCCTATCTGGCCATGTGGGGCCAGCTGGGCTGATTGCCCAATGCAACCATTTAGGGCTGCCCAATGCAACCATTTAGTTGCCTGCTGCAGCTGTGCGTTACATGGGGCTGTCTGGGCCAGCACTTGATGCAGCTGTGTGGGTCCAGCTAGGCCATTTCCACATGCAACTGCATCCGGCCTGGCTGGGCCATTTTTCCATGGCTGCATTGGTTTCTGGTTGAGCCAGCACTGTACACCAGACTGGGCCCAAAGACAGGATCCAGCCTATGGACCAACCTGGCTGTTAATCAAGCCGACAGGCTGAAAAGGTCACTATTGGTCTAAAGTGAAAAAATTAACAATGCTGGCAATAATATTGCCATCATTATGGTTCAGGATTAATACCACTATTAAGAACAACAGGGCACTTCACAATCTAGGAGCAATGGTTTAGGATTAGGAGAAATGGCCTCAAACTGCACCAGGGGAAATTTAGTTTGGAGATTAGGAGGAACTTTATGTACCTATATATGTGCTTGTTGGTGCTCGTTGGCATTCTAATTAGAAAGTGATTAATTGAGTATGCTTCATGTTCTAATCAGAATCCTTGAGCATTGCCTCACCATCATGTGTGTTAGGCCCTGCCTGCATTTCAAAATGGCCATGGGGGAGCTTTAACTAAACCTCATTGAATAAGTTTTAGTTAAAGCACCCCTGCAGTCATTTTAAAGTGTGGGGAACTTAATACACATGATGGTGAGCTGTTTTAATTTGAGCAGCTGCCCAGGATCTGTTCTAATTAATGCCCCCAGGCAGTCCTTCTGACTATGTATGGCAGCCTTTCTGT
This sequence comes from Crocodylus porosus, assembly GCF_001723895.1. Lineage (NCBI taxonomy): Eukaryota > Metazoa > Chordata > Crocodylia > Crocodylidae > Crocodylus > Crocodylus porosus. Next base: position 125,333,875 of record NW_017728931.1, read on the forward strand.
ATAGGCAGCCTTTCTGACTATGAGGGTGGTCAGGCATTAGAACAGGCTGTCTAGAGAAACTAGACTTTCCATGGGTGGAAACTTTCAAAAGCAGTTTAGACAGACACTTGGTGAGAACGGTTTAGTCAGGGACAATCCTGCCTTGAGCAGGGGGCTGGACTAGATGAACTTGTAAGCTCCCTTCCAGCCCTCCTCTCCTTGGCTCCTGTGATCTGATGACCTCAGAACTATCATTTCAGACTGGCTGGCTGAGAAGAGAATGGAGCATTGCCTTGCATTTGGAAAGCTCTGTTCTCAGACCAGTGTCCTGGAAACCACCTTTGAAATGTGAGAGCTTAGGTATATAAGAAGCAGATGGGCCCAACATACACACCATTCA
>NW_017728931.1:125334296-125350027 GCF_001723895.1 Crocodylus porosus
CTAGATGATCTGCTCAGGTCCCTTCCGACCCTAGAAACTATGAAACTATGAAACTGTGGCAGCAGCAGCTGGCTTCTACCAAGCCTGTGTGCAGGAAGCTGGAATTGTGCCAGCGGCAGCCGGTCTCTAATGTGTAGTAAGACTCACCCTGCACAACACCCCCACCCACACTCTGCCCAGGGTATCGCAACAGCTAGTTAAGTCTCTGGAAACATGCAACCCAGGAATTGTGCAGCACAGCTTTAAATCATTGTAAATGGCAAAGCACAGAGATGAGTGCCTTAAAATAACAGGATTCTAAGTTTTAAAGGATATAGAGTATTAATTTCAAACTCCAGCAGCATACAAGATAGCAGACTCTAAAAATGATATACTGAATATACTAAAACAATTTTAGCAGCCACTGCCAAGAACCTAGAGAGATGGAAACCAATATTGTTTTTATCAAATGTGAAAGCAGATTGAAATCCCATATTTCAAATAACATAAAGTCATAATCTCTAACTAGTGCTCTGTGAGATACCAGAACCTATTATCTCAGAATTGAACTGGAGAGAAAAATACCAAGATGATTATTTGAATGATCAGATTTTAATGTCTGACACTGCAACTTGTCAGAGCTAAAAGAATTCAGTGGACTAATATTAATCTTAGGTGGTCATTTCATCTCTAGCTCTTAAAGCACTTTTACAAATGGGGAAATTTGAGGCCCGAACAGTGAATGTGAATTGTTTAAAGTGAGTCAAGAAGCCAGTGGAAGAATGGGAAGCAGGAACGAGATCTCCTGGTTCCCAATTTAAGGATCTGCTTTCAGAACTGATAGACTTCTACCCACATTGGGCGCTTGTACACATGACAAAAATTGCCCATTTTTGCAGTTTAATTACATCATGTTGTACATGTACAGGGTTTTTTTTTTGCAATTTAAATGAGTTTGTTATGTTACACACTAAACTACATCTACATGCAGTTCAGTTTGTAACATCTATTTGTAACATTGCAGCCTTTGGACAGCTCACCCCCCACTGCAGGAGAGGTGGACTGAAGGTACAAATGGTGAGGGGCTGAATCCTTTTTTTTCACGGAGGCTGCCTGCCTCTCCCATGGCCAGGGGGTGAGCTGCCAGAGGACTGGGCATCCCAAGCTGTGGGGGGCCCCATTCCTTCACTCTGTGGTGGCAGCAGCATCCCACAGGGCCACCCAGGCAGCCTGCTAGGAGGCAGGTGCTGCCCTAGCTAGGGCTCAGGGAAGATTTGGATCAGGCTGCCCACTAACAGCCCACCCAGGCAGCCCTGGGGGGCGCTGCTACTGTGGAGGAAAGGACAAGAACCCCTCCCCCACAACACATAGCTCAAGGCCTGCCAGCAGCTCACCCCAACAGGAGAGGAGGGCACGTTCCATCAAAAAGAAAGGATCAAGTCCCTCGCTGCTGGTTTTTTTCTCCTGGTGGAGCCTGCCTGCTCGAGCTACCGGTGGGTTGTAGCAGCCCTGGAGCTTAAGTAGCAGAGATGTTGGAGAGGTCCAGAGGCCAGGGAGAGGTTAGTTACACCCAGAAATTGAGATGATCAGTGAATGACAAATGCAATGACATTTCTTCAGAAAGGTTTTACAATATGGGCACTCTCTGTCCATTGCCTGGCAAGCTAATGAAGCATAAATGATACATGGCATCATAACAGAAAGCCCTACAGTACTGTAACTAAGTTCAAGAACAAATTTTAAGTAACATAATAAATGCTACAGAGACGGCTTCAGCATTGCTATCTTGATTCAGGTAAGAACAGAGTAGAAATCTCAAATACTTTGTATGTGGCGTGTTTGTTTGTTGTTGCTTTAGGTACTAAATCCTAGCATTTATTTTCATGCTTTTTTCAAGTGTCATAAAAGAAAGTGTATTCTTCAAGCTTTATATCAAGCTCCCACCTTATACAAATTCCCAAGGTAGTCTAGTTCCTAGTAAGATTATCACATTAATTAGGTATGACTTGTGATTTATTTAAACTAATCATAATTGCCAGAGTGCAAGATTTTATTTGCACATTTGGTTATAGCTGTTAACATACATTATACTGTAGCAACATTAGAACTGGTGTTTGAAACGTTTTGACCTGACAGCATACTATCAGACTGATATAGCATAACCAGTCATGTTATAATGTGGTGTGCAAGTGACTGTCTCATATTATCCTAAGATCTTAAATTCATTAAATTTAGATTGACACAGTTTTAAAAGATGTAGTTCAAGATTACTTTTGAATTATTTCAAAAGTCTTGTCATTTAAGTTTTTTCAAATGTAAGTAAAACTGTTTGTATATATTTGTAAATACAGTGGCTGCCACCTCTTTAATTTATTCTGGCATTATCAGAGTGGGGAAAACATGAGGAGGGAAACAGATTAAGGAAATAAGAATGCAGTGAAAACAAGAATTTAAGTTGAAGAATTGACTCAGTCTTATGAAGAAATAAATGTGATCATTACTTGGTCTAGAAAGACCCACATACATTAAGACTTCTGATTTCCTGATGTTCAAAAGAATTACTTTTATTATTTATTTAGCATGCTATATTCACAAAGTGCTTTAAGAACCTGTAAGATCAAATGGTTAGAGATAGAAGAGAGCTATAAAAATATCTGGTCTGAACTCTGCCAATACAAAGGGTTCCTCCTCCTCCTCTCCCCTCTCTCCTCCACCACATCAGTTTTTCTATTGCTTTGTCCAGGCTACTTTTAAAATAGATTAGTTGTAACATCAGTCTTTATTAACTCTATTTTATTTTTAATTCTCTAAAAAAATAATGGTAGGAAATCATCAAGATAATTCAGTTGGAGAAGAAGAAATTAAAATCTACCCACTAGAACATTTTGAGGAGACTGTTTAATGTATAATTCAGGCAATCTCACTCCCTTCTCCATTCTTATAGCAAGTAGGAGGCATATTAAAACTCGGATAAATTTTCTTGGACGAGGCAGAATCACTGAATGATAGTTCTGTTGTGACTAGTTTATGACCCTGGAAGCTGTTGATAGCTCCATTGGAAAAACAAAGCTGGCACTCCTCAGCTGTTCTACCAAAATACTGGCTTCTGCAAGTGCTCTGAAGTGCGCCATTTTTAGCACCTGGGCATTTACTCCTAAGCTCTGTTGCAATTCACACTGGTACTGGAGAGGCACCTGACTTCTCAATGATCCTCATCCATTAGACCTGCTCTCTCCACAGCTAATTTTCATTGGCAGCATCCAGTTCAGGTAAGTGTCCTAACTACTAAGGCTTCCTCTTTCTTGCTCTCTTTCTGGCCCCAGGTAGGGTGGCCATTGGGCCTGTTTTATACCAGATGATCCTGTTTTTAAGCTCTTTGTACTCTATCCATTTGTGAATAAGAAATGGACTGCAAACAGTCCTGTTTTTTCAGTTCATTGGTGGAAATACATGCCAATTATTTGTCCTTGGGATTCTATTGGCTGTGCCTAGAAGAAGGGCCATGCACAGCCAGGAGAAGGGTTCTGAGCCAGCCAGGAAGGGAGGTGGCCTTTTTGTGGTGGCCCCACCCCTTGCTGATTGGGGTGGTGGTCCCACCCCTCACTGCTGATTAACCCAGGAGGCCGGCAGTTTCCCCCTGACACACCAAGGGGATATTCTGTATTCTGGGGATGCTGTATCACAATAGGCTGCATGGCATGGGAAGCTTCTTCTTTGACTATCCCTCAATACAACGATGGCGTTTTCTAGAGGTGGGTGATGGGGGGGGATGATAACGATGATGGATTATTAGTGAGTTTTAAGATGGCTGAAGAGTCCAATCCACGTTCTGCAAGTTTTTTCCACAGATATGACAGGTTGTGCCTGGGGCCCAAGCATCATTTCTTTGGGCCCAGTACAGACTTGTAGGGCGGGCTGCCTCCCACACACACACCATCCCACATACATAAAATCTCATGAATTGTGAAGAAAATTTTCTATTTTAATTCTGAAATTACATTCTACATTGCTGACTATTTTGTAACTTTTTGGTTGATGGTCCTAATAATAGTATTATCCAGTCAATGTTTTGATTTGTTTGTTCTAATGGACCAACATGGCTACAAACATTTTATAAACAGACGAATTCATTTTAAGCTTTATTTTTCCGGCCTTTTTCATTGCAAAATCATGAATTATCTCTCTAAAGTCAATTTTCTTGCAAGTTCACACTCGATAGACAAACTAGCAAGGTGACTTAACCATTCTTGTTTAACCATTCTTGTCCCACAGTATAATGCCTGAAGTTTTTGATGAGTGCTAGCTTGCTGAAACTTCTTTCAGCTTCTGCTACAGTGCCTGGCAGTGTGCAAAAGATCTGTATGGATATACACACTTCACTGAAAATTAGCTGCAGTTGTTTTTTGTAAATCTCATTTAATAAGATAAGTGGTGGTAGTTCGTACTCTTTTCCAAAAGTAGATTTGAAGATTTTTTTTTAGATGCAACATTTCACAAGGAAAATTCTCAGAAAGATGTGTAGGATACCTGTGAAGTAGACATTTAGAAGCTTCATCCAGTTCCTCAGGCTCTAGTGTCACACATTTTAGGACTGAACGGAGTGTAAAACAAATGTTATTGGTTGCTTTGAATCTGCGCTCTAATCCATAGATAGTGTTGTCCAAAGTTGCATCAAAAACAGTCCTTCTGAATAAAGATTCTGGAGCACTTTCAGAGATGGTGAAACACGATTCCTCAGCTGTGTCATCATGAAATCTTTTCCACTTCTTGCCTCTCTTTTTTTGGTAAATGAGGCAAAACTCCCATGCCTTCTGCTACAAGATATACTTCCTCTAGAATTTTGGGCCACTGATCTCTTAAGTTGTTTTACTTCTTCAATAGTATCAGCAATGAGAGATGCCTCCGATTCAAGTGAGATTCCCCTGGCTTGTAAACTCTCGTTTCTGTCATCAATACTTCAAAGAACGTTGTACCAGCAGCTAGCCAACAAAAGGCATGAAAATGAGCTGAAGTACCTTTTCAGTGCTTCCAGTTGTGATTGAGCTTTGTGTGTGTCAAATTTAATTCAAGAGCACATTCCAGTGCTTCCAGAATACCTGGAAGATGCTTTGCGAGTGGACGGATAGCATCAGCACATGCTGTGTGTCTGACATAGAGTGGAGTGAGCAGTGTATCTTATCTGTTATAATCTTCCACCTCACACTAGAACTGAAAAACATAAAAAGTTGCTGCACACAACCAAAAAATGTTAATGTTCCAGTACACGCTGCTGCAGCATTAAGTCCTACAAGATTTAGTGAATGGGAAGCAGAAGGAGAATAAAGAGCAGGTTCAATTTTAACACAATGCAGGCCTGAACACCTCTTATTTTCCCTGACATATCACAGCAATTATCAAAACCTTGACCTCTACAGTTATCAAGAGGAATGTTATGATGCTTCAAGCTGGCAATTAGCATTTCAGCTATTCATTCTCCATTTTTTAAAATTAAAGGTGATAAATTCAAAAAACCTTTCTTTGGTGTTAAATGTACCAGTATCTTTGTTGTGAACTACAGATTGGACTATCCACATGTGTTCTTCTTGGTGAGAGACATCTGGAGTAGCATTACACGTGATAGAATAATAAATGGCCTTTTCTCTCTCTGTAAGGATGGCTTTCTGCACACTCTTACCACATCATTCAATAAACTCATTCTGATTCTCTCATGAGAGATAATGAGTCTGTTGCATCATTTTGTCCTCTGTTTGCTTCTGTTTGACTTTGGCCCGATGGTCACGAGTAACACTGTCATAAAGCACTATTAACTCAAGAATTCAAAGAAAGTTGCCATTGTGTGGGTCATCTCCATGGCATGCTAAACCTCTGGAAGCAAGATATAAAGTGACATTCAACAATCTTTCCAATATGTCTTCCATCTTGCTACTTTTGTTAATATCTGGTTTTGAACCCCACTGTCCACTCCATGTCCACCTGACAGTGACTGCTGTAATTCCTTCCACTGGCAGTAGCAAGTTTTAGGCTCTACGCTCTTTTCATGTTCGGGAAATTTATCATATAGCTTTTCCCATTTTTTCACATTTGGTGAATCCCCTGGTTTTTCTCTCTACACTTCTTTTGGATCTGTCATGCAACAAAAATCGTGTCAGTGGTATCCTGTGATGGTCTAAAGCCACACTGGGATTCTGGAAGGACACCTTTGGCAAGGAGGAGGCAATTCAGAAGGATGCAAGTAAGAATCTTCCTGGCAACAGAGAGAAGGGCAATGCCTCAGTAGTCCCCATGCACTCACTTGTCCCCTTTCTTGAAGATGGTAACAATGTTGGCATTCTTTAAGTCAGGTGGAACTTCCTCATTACCCATATTTTGATAAGAAGTAAGGTTTTTGTGTTAGTGCTGTTTCACCAGCTTTGGAGAGCTCTGCAGGAATGCCATCTGGTCCTGGTGCCTTATTGTTCTTGGTCTGAGTTATGATATGCCAGACTTCCTTGATGGATGGGAGCTCAGCAAGAGATATTATTACTGGGTGTTGAGGAATGGACTTGATGACGGAAGTTGAGACCTCAGATTCATGGTTGAGTAGAATCTTGAAGACTCCTTCCAGCGTTGTTTGATGGATACATTATCCATGAGAAGGGTGGAGCCATCCTGGATCACAAAGGAATTGGGCCATCCATAGGGGTACCCTGTGGATGGCTTTTATTGCTTCGAAGAAGTTTCTCATGTTATGTTGATCAGTGAAACTCTGGATCTCCATGGCCTGCACTTGCCACCACTGATTCTTGATGTCCATAGCCTTTTCTGAATTACAGCTTTAAAGTAGTGGTAAACCTCTTATTTTTGCTAGTTGGAGGGTTCATTTTGCCAACTGCAGAATGCAGTTTTTTTCTGGTGGATAAGTGCTAGGATTTCTTCATTATTCTTGTCAAACCAATCTTGATGATGGTAAATAGAGTAACCAATTGATTCACTGCATGCCTTTTGAATAATGTTCTTAAGCTCTGCCCAATGTGCCTGGATGTTCTTAATGTCATCAGGTAGGTCAGAGAGCCCCTCAGTAAGATGTTAATGAAGAGCCTTGCGTCTAGCTTGTCTTGGAGTTGCCTAAACATGGTCAAAATGGACCACTTTTTCAAGGGACCTAAATCTCTCCCATTGACTGTCTATGACCCTAAGCACTTAGACTCAGTTAAATTAGATTTCTATTTTAGGTACTAAGAGAGCTAAATGTAGGTGGATTCTACATCAAACTAGATCTGGCCCAAAGTCTTTTATACATTGTGTAAATCCATGACCTTAGATTAGATTGTTTTCTGTTCTGTTATGATTGTTCTCCATGGAAAAGACCAGGCTGCCAAGACCTCTTGGAAAGAAGTGTGTTTAAATACAGTACTTGATGGTGGAGATAGTAGAGGGGGACAGAGAGAACAGGAAATATGCAGAGACATGAAAACAAGAATAAGAAAGTTATACCAAGAGATAGTGTAAAGTGGGAGTGCTGTTGAGTCCTTGTCATGCTCATTATTCTCCATGCTGTTTAATGTAAATGATTTTAAAGAAGAATGATACATGTGGAAAGGGGGACAAAGGATTCTCAGAGGAATATTTGGACAGATCCTAAGCCTCTATATCCTTTATCTTACATGAGGACACACATATTCACCGCAAAATCCTGGCTCTGTTTTTTACAAAAGGATATAAAGTCACAGGTCACCAAAACTGCATTTGAAACACCTTTCACTACCATTTTTCTATTTACAATGGGGTCTGAGATTTCATTAATTCTGCTTTTTATCCCTGATGCCCTGCTGTGAAGTTGTCTTTCTACAAGCCAGGCTTAAAGTGACACAGATGTCCCAAGTACTGAAATAAAAAGGAAGTGGTTTCCCTGGCAACAATAATGGCACAAAAGCGCTCACAATTTTCTTCCTCACTCATGTGACTTTTAGTGGTTTGATTAAAACACTAGAGAAGGATAATACGCTTCTGATTTCTAGCGATGGCTAGAGACAGCATGTAAAAAAGCCAAGGTATCTGTGCTATTTATAAACTAGTGGTAAAGATGACTCAGGTTTACCAAGATTCATACTTAATCATATTTTTTCTCAATGTGTCATTTAAAAAGGTACTTTAGTGAGTCAGGCTGTGCAAAAAGTATTTATGAAGTGTCCTTCTATCCACAGCTTAATCTGATAACAATAATGAATAGGTGGTGGAGAAAGTGAGGGCTACTGCCCGGAGAAACCCCGGGGTCAGTGTTGTTAGAGGGAAAGGGAGAAGGGAAGAAAGCAGTGGTGGATAAGGCATGACAGAAGGGATTGGCTAATTTGGATCCTGTTATTTAGTGAAGACCAGTCTTAGCGGCTCCTTTCTGCAGTGCTAAATAGTGCCTGCCACACAGGCATCCTTGTGCTTGATTTAGGATGCACCTAGCATTTTAATTCAAATGTGAGCTGGGGGGAGGGGGGATATGGAATTAAAATATTAAATGACAAAAAAACAAAAAATGACAGAGCGCATCTTTTACCATGAGTAGCTTGGCTATGGGGTTTTTTTCCTACAGCTGCAAGTGCTGCAGGGAAGTAGCAAGAAGACTGAATAATAACCACATTGTAATTGTCCAGATGGAGAGTTATCAGCACAACTATACTAGTTGTAGGCTCTCAGTGAGCTAACACTCGTCACACCTGGGCAAGGTTACTGCGATTGCTCCACAATGTCTGATTAATGTAACCTTTCAAAAGACATATTTTTCTTATAAGAACTTAAAAGCAACTGCATCTGTACCCAGTATGGCCTCGCAATGGTCCCATCACAATTCTAACTACTAAAGCTTGCTCCCGAGTCCGATTACTAATTGGCTGCTAAAAGAATGACTCCAAGGTTAGAAGCCACTGAAGCTGTAAGTGCAGAACGACAAATGAATGTAGACAACTATACAGGCCTCAAATATCAGCAGCTTCATTTGAGTAACTGTGAGTTCAAGTCCTACACAGAGCCAAACATGAGCCTGGGATTGTGTGTCAGGAATAATGTGTAATTAACTGAAGTCTTCATTAAACCCTCTGGGACAGAGAGAAATACTTAAGCAGTATTAGCATTCAGAGGAGACTGAAAACATAACTATTACATTCTTCAAAATATGAATATAAATGTAAAATAAAGCTTCTAATGATAGAGCACTAGATGAATGCAGGAACAATTTCAACATCAGAAACAAAAAAGGTAGTTCAGTTGCTGCAGCAACAAGTTTATTGTTCACCATATCAGATATTTTGTTACCATGTTCAGCAAAGAAGCCTACTTGTTTCTCTGTTGGTCATAGCTGAGGCAGTTTGTGGGGCCTGGATCACCTCTTTCGTAGGTAAATGGAGCCTTTTGGTGTAATTGGCTGTACGTCCAGTTCTACATTCAAACAAAGGAGAATACTAACAACGATATCAAGGTTCAACAAGAAGGAAACAACAAGACTAGCACAAACAAGGCACAGAAAGGCAGACTTGTTTTTATGAAAAGCACAGCATCCTCTCCTAATTGTAACAGCATACTGATCGGAAATGGTCCTCAAAATTCTGCTGTGATTCAACATCATGTTTTACTTAAATTATCTTTTTCATATAGTCAGATAAAAATCATCAAATCAGCCAAGATTTAAGCTGAAATGTGCCCAAGTCTTGTAAAAATGTCAAATAAAAAGCAGGCAGGCAGTTCCACAATGTGAAGTTAATACGAGCATTGTAACGGGCCAAATAAAGAAATACTCAATAGAACCTGAGATTACAAATGTAAAAAATTCTTCATTAGGTTGCTTAATGAAAGCTTGTCTAACTTTATCCCAAGCATGCAGATGGCCCAATAAAATTCTCACCGACAAAAATCCTTGCCTCATAATTCCTGGATTATCATGGCTACAACATCACTCCGACGCTTTTCCTTATCGGCATTTATACATTTGAAATATTTGAATGTGATATTGTGAGTGCTGTACCACTTGAGTTATGTAGCTTATTTAATCTTTTCCTATAAATCAGTCTCTCCACATGCCATTAAATATTAAGCTGGGTAAATACATACGTTCCCAGCTGGTTCTGCTCAGGGTACGTACAGATTCTATAGAAAGGCTGCAATTCTTTCTTAAAGTTTGCATCTTTAAAAACAAGTACATTTAAAGAGAAACACTCTACTTTAAACTTGGCTGTTAGGAGGATTTGCCTTGCAGGAATTTTCTGTCCCCGCAGTCTTACAGCTCTGAAACTCTGCTGGAACTAACTGGATCCACCTACTAGTATGAGTTAGCAGTCACAACCCACAGCTTCAGTCAAGGTCTGATATGCAGTGACTCAGAGAGTCCTAAAACAGTAAGCAGGGGTTTAAATCTGTCATCCCCTTACATTAATATATGAAAATGAACCCTGTCATACTATCACTGTTCAAGAGGAAGTTCCCATTAGAGGCAATGATCTCCATCAAATAATTTTTGAAGGCAATGGAAAATTTACCTTAAACACCACTGGCAAGATTTATATCTTTGATAATGGCAAAAAACAGCACTGGATGAATAATTCAGAGCAGGGGCCGGCAACCTTTTTGAAGCTGTGGGCCAGAACCATCTGGCTGTAGCTTGAAGCAGACTGTGTGGCTGCTGTGGTGCATGAATGACAGGGTGGGAAGGAGTGCTTTCTTAGCACCCTGCCACCAGAGCCATGTAACTCCATTCTGCCTGCCGCTGCTGCTCCCAGCTCCCCAGCTGCGATATATGCACAGCTTCCAGCTGGAGGGTCAGCTTGAGGGCCAGGCAGATAGGGGGTTTTGGGGAGTTGTCAAGGAGCAGCAGCAGTGACCCTCTGGCTGTGAACTGCAGTCGCAAGTCTGCTGCTTCTCCCCCCCCACCTGCTCCAGCTGCAGTCTGAGAGCACCTTCCACTTGGAAAGCAGCTGTGCTGTGGCCACCGTTCCCCCCACCAGCACAGCTCCCCTCCAGCTGAAAGCTGTGCTCCCATCACAGGCTTGGAGAAGGCGAAAGGAAGGGGGATGCAGAGTGAAGGGGAAGTGATGTAGGGGCAGCTTCCAGAGCATAGGCCTGGTGCAGCTCATTGCTGCTCAACCCCAGTTTGGGCACGGGCACAGGAATTGCCCTGAGGTTCTGCAGCCCTGATCCAGTGGCTCCACAGGACATATGCTACCAGCCCAATTTAGAGCAATCAGTATATTTTTTGCCTCTTTTCTGTTCAAGGTTGTATGTAAAGAGCTTGTATATGAATGTACTGAATTCTTCTCCAAGTATTTCTTAGACTGTGGATAATGCATGGTAAATTCCTCAATAGCACTCATTAGTCAAATCTTGAGCTGTATTTAGTAATTTGTTCTGGAGAGATGGGTCGTCTCAGAATTACCTCAGATTTCTAAATGGAGTAGGGTCACTAGAACAGTATATTAATTTAAATATATTAATTAATATTCATAAAGATGGTTTGACTGCATTTGCCTAGCTCTGGCAAATAATTAGAATCTGGAATAGAATGAAACCTGGGAAAATTAGTGTAAAGCGATAGTTACTAGAAGTCAAGCCATTCCCAAGATGATACACACTAATATATATAATAAGGTGGCTTACTTCAAATATTTTAATTCCAAATGTACTTCATGACATCTTGCATTCAAATGTGCAGCCTGAATAGGCTGCATTGAGACGATGTTTGATAACCAGTTCCAATCCCAGTGATTTAAGGGCCATGGATAACAGGCCACATACTAATTGAATTATGTCCATTAGCTGATTTTAATACCCCCACACTTTAAATTTTAATACTATATCCATTTTATTGTCAGCTCTCTTCTGTAAGAAGAGAGGGTACGTTGCTTAGCCCCAGTACTAAAAAAATCCAGAGTGACTTTTCTCCACTTACCTATCTTCATCTAATAATAGCATTAAAGATCCTTTTAACTGAACTTTCAGGATGCTGTGCATTTCAGATCATTATATGCTCACTCTGCCTTAGTTCTTATTGTTTAAAACTCCACCTAAGTTATGCTAGATGTGATCACCTCTGTTCTCCATAGCTTTATTCCACTTGAGCATGCTAAGGATAGAGTAAGAAGTTACACTTCACATTCCCTTGCTTTGGTATGTCAGCCTTTGTGGATATTTAAATATTCAATTTTTGAACTAACCTTGTATCCACCTAATTCAAAACTACATTGTATGCATCTCCTATTCTTTCAACATTTTTTCCAGAAGCTATTGGCTAAGTGATGTGCGAAAAAATTGCATAATTAATAAGAGGACTGTAGAAAGACATTATCCACTAATAAAACTGTGATGGTTTCAATATTTAGACTCATGTGGAAAGTCTTATTATATTGATGGCATAATTATGCTGTAAGACTTAACCACTAAATTATGGAGATATACGCATTAATCTTCTGAAAATCAAAACCCAACACCCTTCTCTACAGCTTCATTAAGACAATTTAGTTTTTGTTGCTTTTGTTCTTTGAGAACCTCTAGCCAGTTAAACTATGGTACATGTAATGATAGTGGCATGTTAGCTACTGTACCAGAATAAGAACTGATTATAACCACATTGATTAAAATTATGAAGGCAGTATAATGAATACTTTTCAGCCTCTGATGATATTCTATATCATGTCTGCAAACGTGAAAATAAGTTTTATAGGATCTGTTTCTCCACATATAACAACAGACCATGATGAATATAAAAGTACAGAACAGCCAGGAAAGGATAAAATCAGGAAGGCAAAGGTACCAGTTGGGATGCAGCTAGCAAGAGATATGACAGACACAAAAACCAGCAAAAAACATGTTGTCATATTTTAAGAATAAGAGGAAGACCAAGGAAATTGTAGATTCTTTACTGAAGGGGGAAGAGAAATTAATGGATTGGTGGACAATGCAGATGGGACTGATGCATTTACATCCTTTTTATTTCAGTCTGCACAAAAGAGGTGAATTCTTTGATGCAAATACAGTCAGCAGCAAGGACCCAAGAGTAGATAATCAGCTTAGAGAATGGAAAGAACAAATTAATATTACTTAGATGAACTAGATGTTTTCAAGTTAGCAAAACCAGGTGAGATTCATCACAGAGTACTCAAGGAATACTCACGTAACTGGCTATTATCTCTGAGAACTTGTAGAGGGCAGGTGAGGTCCTAGAAGACTGCAAAAGGGCAAACATAGTGCTCATCTTTTAAACAGGGGAAAATGAGGCCTTAGAGACTTGTAAACTAGTCCGTTTAATTTTGATACCCAGGAAGATATTGAAGAGATCTATTTCTAAGAGCGTGGAAAATGACAAGGGTGATATGTAGCAAACAGCGTGGATTTGACTAAAGTAAATGATGCATAACCAACCTGATTTCTTTCTATGACAAGGTGACAGGCTTCATGGATCAGTGAATACGATATACCTTGACTTTAGCAAGGCTTTTCACACCATCTCCCACAACCTTGTCATAAATAGGCTAAAAATATGTTTTAGATAACACTCTTGTAAGGTTGGTGCAGAACTGGATTGGTCTCAAAGAGGAGTTATCAATGGCTCAATGTCATAATGGGAGAAGGTATCAAGTGGAGTTCCCCAGAGATTTGCCCTGGGACTGAGGGTGTTCAGTCTCTTCATTAATGATTTAAACCATGGAATTGAGAATGCATTTAATAAATCTAAACCTAGCAGGGTCATGTAGAAGACACTTTAGAGGGCAAAATTAGGATTCAAAATTATCTTGCAAAATTGGCAAAATGATATGAAATAAAAAGGATAAAATTCAGTGAGGACAAAAGCAAAATAATGCATGTAGGATGGAAAAATCAAAGTAAAAAATACAAACTGGGAGCCAACTGTGGGGCCTGCAATACTGCAGAAAAGCGTCTATGGGTTATAGAGGACCACAAACTGAATGGAAGTCAAAAGTGTGATATTACTGCAAAAAAAGGCAATAGCATACTGAGAGGTGTTAACAGTAATGCTATGGAAACTTTTATCCAATTTTTCCACACTATTCAATGCTGATGGGGCTCACTTGGGTTCATGTGTCTGGTTTTACACATCACACTTCAAGAAAGACATGGATAAATTGGATGGAGTCTAGAAGAGAGCAACAGAAATCGTAACAAGTCTAGAAAATATAACATATGAAAAGAAGGTTGTAGAACTGGGGTTAACTGAAAAAGAGATGACTGAGGAAGGATTAGGTAACAGTCTTCAAGTACAAAAATGATTCCTGTAGAAGATACCGATCAACATTTCTCTGTGTCCAGAGGGGACAGGACAAGAAGCAATGGGCTTACATTGTAACAAGTGCCTTTACAACAGGCATGCTCTCTTCAGAGATGGGTGGGAAGATACAGGCCTCTGTTCACTTCATTTTGAGATGGGCGAGGCCTGGCCTATACTTACATTTTATGACAGCAACGTTATCATGGTCAAAAAGTTTAAAATTAACAAAAGGATTTTTTTTTTCACACAGCATGTAATTGAAGTGTGGAACGCTGCCACCAGATGCTGTGGAAGTTGACAATTTAGCCAGATTCAAAATGGGATTGGAGAAATTCTTGGAAGAAAGGTGTATCAGTAGCTACTGAGCACAGGAATTAGGGTTACAGCCTTTGAATCAGAGCTTAAATGCCAGAGGCTGCAAGTGAGAAAGGAACAGCAGAAGAAATCCTGGTCATACCCAGTTCACTCTCCCTTTTGGCATATAGTTATAACAGCAAATATTTTCTAGTGAATTACATGATTGGATCTTAACACATTTTCTTTTATAAAATAATTAAACTATACTATGTAGGTGAGGACACATAGCCCAATTACTATAGCATTTTTTTTTAAGGATTTTTTTTGTGTTCCAAGTCAAATCAGCAGAATCAATTCCAAATCCAGGAGTCATTCAAGAACCAAATGTGGCCCTGCTACTGGCAAACATCATCCACCCCGGCCTGGGACTTGAAATGCTTCCAAATCTTCGGCAGGCATCCTACATGTATGCCCAAGCCCAAAACATTGAGTTTCAGATGCCCCCGAGTTTGGCTTGGCCTTGGCCATATGACTGCAGGAGCAAGCTAAGAAGGAATCTCCCATTTTCATAAAGTCAGTGCGTAGTCAAGATTCCCCCACCGGAAACTGGCCAGTGAGGTGCTAACTATGAGACTCTCATAGGGAGTCCTATCCGCAAGCAGACAAGGGTGCAACCCTCCACTACACAGTGTCATTTAAACTGCATTACCTCAGTCAGGGTATTTCCCCTGCCACCTTTGTGGCATGGTACAGCAAAAGCTATGTTATCTGGCACTTTATCATCTGGAATGCTCCACTAACTGGCATCTGTCAATACAAATCTTCCTTCTGAGGGATGCAGAAACCCGGAGGTCTCACTTCCGGTTTCACCATCATGAGCTGAGTCCCACTTCTTCCTTGTGGACTATGGCCCGAGGCAAAGCAGCCTATGTGGGACCCCACTTCCTGTCCCCTGGCACACAGATGCCAGGGAGTGAAAGCCCTGGTGCACTGGACAGGGGATATTTGATTAACTGGCATATATGATTAACTGGCCTCCCCCGTTCCCCATGGATGCTGGATAACAGAGCTTTTACTGTATTTCCATTTTCTTCGATAGTAAGAAGCAACATGCCCCTGTAGAAAAACCCTGTTTTTCTGTTTTTAAATTTATTTTAAAATGCATTCCCTCCCTTTCCCCAACCATTTCTGACTTTTCTCTTCAACTCTATTCCCT
>NW_017728931.1:125350137-125364188 GCF_001723895.1 Crocodylus porosus
TGTATCGATTTTTATTGTTTCAGATGGATATTGTACGGTTTAGGCCTGTGTTTGTAAGTGAACCAAAGTCATGTCAAGTTTCCATTTTATATGTCAAGCCTCCATCTTCTGTCCTCTGCCTGGGCATCCCATGTTGCAACTGTATGAGTCATGTACCCCTCCCATGTAAATTGGTTCCCAGATGAATAAGAATGATTGGGAATGACTGAAATATAGTGTTAGCAGGCCTCTACTGAATGGCCTGTACTGACTGGGCCATCACCTCGTATTGATTCATCCAGGAACCACGGACCTCACCCAGGAACAAAGACAAGAACCCAGCATTTGAAAGACAAAAGACCCTGCAGAACCAGCAGCTCTCACCATTACAGACACCTGAAACTGCACATCTCTCCATGGAGCACACATGTTCAGTATTTCAGGTGCTGACCCTTGCCTGGGCATGCCTCCTATCACTAGGGTCACACAAGGTCTGCCCCTATAAAAAGGGGCAGTGAAGACAGATCCAGTGGGATACCCTCTCCATCTGGACCAGCACCATGCCACACCACCTATCTACCCAGAGGCCCTGCCAGCGACTCCTCTCTGGCCAACACCTACTGGACAAGCACCCCCTTCCAGCCTGGATAGGTAGATATTATCTGCACACCTCCTCCTACAATTTGGACTCTCTCTCTCTGTCTCTCTCCATCTCCTCCTGGACTTCAGTGCACTTCAGCCCCTGCACCAAGCCTCTCTAACCTCTGTTATCATTGTGCGTGTGCGTGTGGGTATGGGTGCAAGGGAACCAATAAAACATTGTATCACCATCTCCTCTGTTCAATACAACCACTGTCATTTGCAACCCTGAGTTGGGTCATGTTTTACTGAATCCCAGTCCCTTCCTTATCTTAAATTCCAGCCTCATTTTTTTTTTCTCTCTCTCTCAGCTCCAGGCCCCCCTCTCTGCTAGTTTCCCGATCTCCTCCCAATTCCATGTTCCCTTTTCTGCCATCTCAGCCTCTCCTTGCTTTCATGCTATCCCTGCTGCCTTTCAGCCTCCCGTGCCATCTGCTGCCCTTTCCCTGCGACTTTCTGCTGCCTTTCTCTGCTTTCCCGCTACCCTGCCACCTTTCAGTCTCTCCTGCTGCTTTTCCTGTGATTTTCTGCTGTCTGTCTCTCTGTTTTCAGGCTTCCCCCGGCACCTTCTGTAGTCATCCCTCCCCCTCAGCTTCCCAAGTCCTCCTGTCTGTCCTACAGTTTTCTCCAGCTCTCAGCACCTAATGCCGCTCCCTGCAACTTCTCTAGCTGCCCTGGAGCCATCCTTTGGCTCGTCACACCCAGAGCCCCTCTTTAACACCCACACTTTCCTTTAGTCCCATTTTCCCTCTCCCCACCTACCTTTTCAGCTCCCCCGTAGCTCTGGCTCCAGTCCCAGCCTCTGTGCTGGCATCGCTCCCCTGTTCTGTAGGTTTTGGGCATTGTCATTTAATCAATTAAGATCAGTTAACCTAAAGTTACCCCCAGCCTCAGTTCTTCAGCCCAGGACCCTCTAGTTTACCGGTTCTAGTCCTGGTCCTGGTGACTTTCACTCCCTACACTTCTACTTTCTTACCTTAACCTTTCCCTAGGTATCCCAAGTACACCAAGCACATACATACATACACATTGCAACACCCAAGATAGGAACTCACCTGTCTGTATGCATAGGTGGGTGGTATGTGTGTGAATTAGTGAATAAATATATAGATATCATTGTGTGTGTGTGGTATACAAATTAGTAATCCATGTATGTGTATGGGATGTGCAGGTGTTGGTAACTGATTCTGTCTAAATTTGGTGTGTGTAGCGTGTATGGGCTTAAACTGGTGATAGGTGTGCATGAACCTAGACTGGCTATTTTGAACGTGTGTGTATCTGAGTTGCTAGTGTGTGTGTGTGTGTGTGTGTGTGTGTGTGTGTGCATGATATACAAATTAGTGATCTATGTATAACTTTTGGGGTGAATAGTGTATGTGCTTGAATTGGTGATAAGTATGCATGTGCCTAGGCTGGTTTGGATGTGTATGTGCCTGAGCTGGTAGTGTGTTTGTGTCTGTACCTAATTGGTTTGTGTGTTTGTATATGTACAGTTGTACACCACACCCTCCTGTCTAACAGCACAATATTGAGATCCTGAGTGTTGACCTGACCCCTCAGGGCAACACCCCAAGCTAGCTGCCTACAGTAGGTGCTATTACAATGTATAACAGCTAGGTGGAGATAAGCCAATTTACAAGAATCAAGTGACCAATGCAAAATGAAATTGATGAGGGGAGCTGAAACACTAGTAGTACTTAGGGCCATTAGTTCTGTTCTATACGGGGCTGTCCTGTTTTTAAATCCTTTGACCCCTGTCCATATCTAAATAAGGAACAGGCTGCAAAAAGTCCTATTTCTCAGTTCATTGGTGGAAATACATGTCAATCATTTGTCCTTGGGATTCTATTGGTTGTGTCTTAAGGTAGGCCAGTGCACAACCAGGAAGAGCAGGGGGCCAGGTAGGGTTACCACATGTCTGGGTTTTCCGGAATATGTCCTTGTTTTGGGTTCTCCCATTTCTGTCTATGCAGTTTTTTTTAAATATCAGCAAATGTCCAGGATTTTGCTCTGCCTCTGCAGCTGCAGGCAAGACACTTGCTTTGGCTGCCTGGCTCTGAATGGTGGCCGCTCACCCAACCCATCCCCAGCTTCTTCCCCTCCTTCCCTCCCTCCCTCGCAGCATCAGGGAGTGGGGCTCCTTCCACCCCATTTCAGTAGCCCTGTGGGGGTTGGGAAGGGACATGATGATGGGGCCCTGCTGTGACAGAGGTACAGGCAGCGACTGCCCACTGGAGCATTATTGTGGTGACTGCCACGGCTCCTCTCCTCTTCCTTCTACTCCTCCTCCTTTTTTGCTCAGGATCACTGCCACCACAGTGGGGAAGAAGGCAGCTGCTGCAGCTCTTGCCTAGCACTATGGCTTGCATGCTCAGCTGGGACACTGTGGACATAGGTACCCATGTGTCGACTGGGCTGGACTGGGCCACAGAGGTGAGAGGAGGAGGCTGCACCTTGGGGTGCCTTGACAGCCTTTCAAGGGTGCCATGAGGCCTTAGCTCTGTTGGGGGTGCAAACATGACTCACAAGATGTACCCAGAGATGTCAGATAGGAATCAAAAGGTGTTAAAATCCTTCTGACCTGCTTGTGGTCCTTCTGAATCTGTTTCCCAGATAATGAATTGCTCTATTCTGTTCCATGAGTTTAAAGAAAAAAGGAGTGACACTAAGAGCTAGCCCTTTCCCATCCATGCCAGGAGTCTAAAAACATTGAGAACCAGTACTCTGGGCAGCTCTTCATTTCTTTTCCCACGCAAGTTACCAGCAGGCCTTGGCTCCTCAGGACCACTGGCTGCTTTCTCCAGAAACTCTTTTGAGGAGCACCAAGCTTCTTCTGGAGCTGTGTGACTTGGGTGGAGAGGTGTAGGCAGTCAGTTCAGATTCACTTCCAATTATGATGCCCATAAATGGACTTGGCTGCCTAAGGGCAATTCTGTTCACCCATTCAAGGTCCTGAAAATCCATGAATGCATATGAAACACTATCATCTGAATCAGGGGTCAGCAATATTTTTGGCCAGAGTGCAAGAAACACCCGAACCTCAACCCATGCCTTAATTTGGTGTGCTGGGGGAGGAGGGGAGCTTTGAAGAGTCCAGTCCATGTTGCTGGCAGCAGGTGCATGGAAACCTCTAGGCAGATGATGGAGTAGAAGCTGGGCTTGTGCTGCCCCAGCCCTTTCCCTGCCATGCGCTCCACTGGCCATGGAGCCCAGGCTCGCAGCAGGCAGCAGATGGGTTGCAAACAGCTGCAATGGAGTCCAGAGCCCCAGCCCTGTTGCATGGCTGGTGGTGGCTGCACACATGCCTCTGTGTGCAGGGAAGGGGCCGGGGCAGTGCAGCCCCAGCCCCTCCCCTGCCAGCAATGAGCTGGGCAGAGGCTCTGCAGACCCCAGTGTAGTAGCTTATAGCCTCCCAAATGCCTGCCACAACTGGCCTGGGTTCTGGGCAGGCCTCTGCCACCCTCTACACCCTCTAATCTGGGGTGCTTGCAACAGGTGGCAGGAAATAGCTGCACTAAGGTCAGCTGAGCCCTCTCCTGACTCACTGCTGCCAGCTGCACATGCATCTCTGGGCAGACAGCAGGGGATAGGCCAGCTCTTGGGTGGCTGGGCCAGATCATTAAGCCATTATTTCTCCTTTGGGACAGGCAAACCTGTCTGTCTCCTGGGGAACGAAGAGAAAGTCCTGCTGGGCAGCTGCCTGCACTGCCACAGGCATCCAGTGCTCACCCTCTCAGCCCAGCACTGACCAGAATGTGGCCAGGGCAGATTTCCAGGTGCCCAGTGTCTGTACTGAATGCTGATGGGGGAGAGGTGCAGTGTGCGCCCCTGGCTCCCATGCATAGAGCTGGACTGGAGTGAGACTGGATTCCAGCCGATAATTACTTGAACAAAATTACTAGAATCTGCATTCAATGTCATTAAAAGTGGAAAATAAAAGAGAATTAATACTTTATGCTGATTCGCCAAGGGGCCTGATGGCCCTATCCCTGGCTGTAAACTGGATGAGGAGGTGTCAGCACTGACAACGAGGCTGGTGGTCCTGCCCCTTCCCAAGGGGATGCCCTTTATTCTTGGGATGGGTCAGTAGGTACCCTAGGTACACTGGTGTAGCATACATTGGTACATAGCTTCTCCTCACTTTCTCAGGAGTGACTTTACTTCAGATTATTGACTTACACTGGTGTAAAACCATGTGGCATCTATCTTCTCTACTTTTGTGCCAGAGTGAAGTCAATTTACTCATTTATTCCAATCTTTATTTTACTTTCTTCCACAAGGAAATTGTTTATATTACACCCAGACTCAAGAACAGCTTATCAGTCAATTCCAGGCATTTTGAAAAGCCAAAGAAGAAACCCAAAACTAATGTTTAATATTTCCCTAGTTTTTGCCTTATTTTGTCTCTGTCTCTTTCAGAAGAAAGGTTGTCAGAAAGAAAACTACACTATTTCCCACTAGTCTTAGTATTTAGCAGGAATTTTAAATGATGATTTAAGTTTTTTCTTATTTTATTCTTTACTTGTTTGTGCCAGTTCTGGCAGTCAAAAATCATTTTGTTTTGAAAAACAAAACCAAAACCAAAAAAATCAGTTCCCTATTTGGGTGAACTTAATTTGCCTGGAACTTTAATTAATTGGTTTTGACTGCAGGAGACAAAGGACACAAACACAGTTTCTGCTTCTCACATATGTCTAAAATCTTGTTTTACTGCTGTTCCTCTGAAGCAATATTATCTAAGTCTCATTGATGTCTACTGTACTGCAATTGTTGCTGTGTTAACTTACTGCAATTGCTACCCTCTGTCTCCAATTACAAGTGAAAGATATTCAGTTGCAGTTAGGCTATTGTACTCCTGGTTCATGGAGGACCAACTAGCTAAACATCAGTTTTGTGATAAATACAACTAAGCACAGTTCTTAAAAAAAGGCTTTTAACTTACCTAGAGATAACTGGCCAGATAAGTATCTGGACAGGTAGGATATGTTCACGACCTGGCAAGTACAGACTCCATCTACAGCTAGAACATTCTGGATAGTCTTAATCAATAAAGAGGAATTAAATCAAAGATGTATAGGTAACTGGGAAATTTGGTGAAGGTGCTTATAAACTACAAATTGACAAATACAACTTACTAAAGGTTGGGATCACTGAATACAACTATTTTACATTCAAGAAAGCTCTTTTTGGGGAAATTAAAGAAACTAATTGTAATGATATACAGGCAGCCCTCGACTGACAATGTTTTGAGTTACAATATTTCACACTTACAACGTTTATAAATTGGAACCCTGTTTCAACTTTCTGACATCAGTTTTTACTTTACAATGCTTGATCCAACGCCATGCCACACCAGTGAACAAGATTGCTGTATTGCCTAGCTCCCTGGAGAACATCTGTTCACACTTCCTTGGACATTTTCTTTAAGAAAGCAGACAAAACTCCAGAAAAACCTGCAGCCAAGACTCCTGAGAAGATGCCAGCCAAGAACCCTTCAAAAAGTCCAACCAAGAGCCCTTCAAAAAGTCTAGCAAAGTTACTTCAAAGAAGTCCTTCCAAATCAACGATTGCTATTTACAATATAAATACATTAATGTAGCTATATACTCATCTATAACTGAGGACAAAATTCTCGGTTATTTTTGGTGAAAATAGGGTATCGGGCCTTGGGTCAGGTACCAATCCCCCATTTATAATATTGTTTCCTATGGGAAACAACGTTACAACGTTTCGACTTAAAACACGTTTTCAGGAACCAATTGTGTCATAAGTCAGAGGACTGCTTGTATAAGGATCTTGCGGTAAATGTGATATGTTTATTGGACCAACTAAATGGTTGGAAAACTTGTTCTTTGCAAGCTTTTGGGTGCAAACTCCCTTCTTCAGGCAGAGTGAGAGTCAGAGTGGTGTGTGATCATTAGTTATTACATACCATTCCTTTCTGCAACCTATATGAGAAATCCTTAAACAATTGCAACTCATACTAGAAGACCCAATTCTTAAAGAGATCTCCCTAAAACCACCCATCCTAGCCTTTATACAAGCACTGAACCTTGCCAACCTCATCACCAGAAGCAAACTTCCTATGGCCCAAAACACACTGAATGGATCCAGACCATGCCAGGACAAGAAATGTAAAACCTGACAACACATCTCCACCATCCCCACAATAACTAAATCCCAAAACAGAATCATCACCATTCCTGAATCTTATATCTGTACCTCCAGAAATGTAATACATCTCATCCAGTGCACTAAATGCCCTGATAGAAAATATGTAGGAGAAACCAAACAACAACTGTGTACCAGAACGAGTGCACACTGCAAATCTGTCAAAGACAAAACTACCCAATTACCTGTGGGTGCACATTTCTCACAAGAAAACCACTTTCTGTCCAATCTCTCAGGTATAACCTTCAAAGGGAATTTACAGAACACCTTTTGCAGATAAGCCTTCAAATTTTACTTCATGAATCTATTAGATACAAAAAATCATGGACTAAATATACACATTGGATTCATGGCACATTATAACTTGCCTAACACCTGATAATCCCAGGTAACATCTCTACAATTTACCAGCTTCATTCCATAACCAGGTCACAATCCCCTTCTCCCCCCCACCCCCACCCAATCTCTCACCCCCTCTGATTCCTCACTGCCAGGCATTTGCATTTTTACTGACCTGAATTCCTGCATACTGGCTTCTATCCTATCTAGGAGAGCACGATACAACTGTAGACTCTCCCTCTGCCGGCAGAGGGGTATTTGTACCTGAAAGCTTGCAAAGAACAATTTAGCCAACTATTTACTTGGTCTAATAAAAGCTGTCATATTTACCCAAGGAACCTTTTATGTCTATGTCCTTAAACCAACCACCCCAAAAATATGGAAAACATCAAATTTTGCCTAGCTATAATGATGTATTATGAAGACACATTGCAGAAGAAGGCTGGAGAAAATCTAAAATTAATCAAGATGTGCTTGGTACATAGAGAAAAAGAGAGAGAGAGAGAGAGAAAGTAAGTGCAGTTTGTCTTACAAAAAAGAAAACTATGGAAATGAGAAACTGGCAAGGTAGTTCCATGAGAAATTGCTTGTAGCCATTGTAATGGAAATAAGAGAGTGAATAGACTTAAACTCAAGAGTAAATTAATACTTGTAGAAAAAGATATCAGCAAAGAGCAAATTAAATAAGAAGAAGGCAGCACAGCTTCCTGCTAACAGAAGGGATCACCATTTGGTTTTGGTAGACATAAATGCAAACTATGCCAAATTTACTTACATAACCCATGCACCTTTTTGCCCCCCAAATTGACCCTCTAAAATTGAGGCATTGTCTTAAGCAGGGAAACTGATTTTCTCAGAATAGAAGCATGGAGGAGTAGAAGCATGAAGATACTTTGCTGCAAAATGTCTGCCGGAGTGCTCTCAGCCACTGAATTTGGCAGCAGTTTTTTGGCTCTTACATTTTAATCTGCCAAAAATTGCTACCAGTTTGAGACTATCTATGAAAGGGTTAACATGTGGCAACACCCCTCCTACTTGCTGCTTAAAGGGGAAGCTGTTCCCACCAGGCAAACCTCAGCAGAGGTCTGGGACCAGGAAGGTGGGTTAAACACCCTTCCCCTGCTCAAACTTACTGCTGGCTGCAATTGTAGACTACAAATCCCAGAGGCACCTGGAAGCAGGAAAAGGAAGTGATGAGCAGCCCTGCAGATCCCTGCTGCTGCAATTCTGGACTGCAAATCTAAGAGACCTCCGGGGGAGCAGGGAGAGGAAGTGAACACATAGCCAGAGAGCTGTGCTCAAGCTCCCTCTACCCCCCAGACAAAGGTAAATGTCTGTTCATTTCTGTTTCAATATAATATGTGCAGTTTAGACTAACCTGCAAAGACTGAACTGATTCAGCCTTGGGCTTTTTGACTGTCTGTACCTAGCCTGGGAGTTTGAGATAGGCAAGAATATAAGGTAAATCATTTTTTAATAGAAAGGACAATGGTTTCAAGTTTACAGCAAGGGAATTTTAAGTTAGTTTTTTCCCCTAATATCTTTCTCACTAGGATCATAGTAAGGCACTGGAACAGGTTACCCAGAGAGGTTTTGGACTCTCCACCCTTTGTTGTATATGAATCTTGTAGGGCTAAAGCAAGGCCTTATAGTGCTAAAGTGAGGCCATTTCCTTGTCCTTTCGTCTCCATTTCATAAAAGCGGACACAGCACTTACCAGACAGCTGGGAGAGGAGAGGTGCTGTGTATGGGCTACTGATAAGATGAAACTAGCTGAATCCGGTCAACAGAGGAGTCTTGTCAACAGAGGAACCTTGAAAGCAGTACAAGGATTGTTTTTGTAAGATAAGATACATCTTGGCAAGAATATATGGGGCATGTAGTCATGAGAGTTAAACTTCGGTGTTCACGCGCACAGTGCCACTAGATTGGGTAGAATAGTGATTTAGTTAATAGATGATTGGGTATTTTTATAAGCACGAGCTAATCACAAACTAATGCTGATGTACTAACAAAGTATAAAATAGTATTATATCTAGTAGGCGGGATCCCTTCTTGGAAGCACCTCACTGCAGTGAATAAAGATTCTGTATCTGACTTTGGATACTTGCTCTGCGTGATCATTGCCCCCACCCTAGAGCAAACTGCACGTGGCTTACGAGCATAATTCGTAACACCTTGGAAGTTTTTAAGACCTGACTGTACAAAGCCTCAGCTGGGATGATCTAGTCGGGGATGGTCATGCTTTGAATGGGGGGTTGGACTAGATGACCTCCTGAGGTCCCTTCCAACCTTCATTTTCTATGATTCTAAGATTCTGTTATTCTAATACAGCCAGCTACTTGCCATAACCTTTTTCTTTCCTTTTCTCCTCCTACTATTTCCTGTTCTGTCTGATAAATCAAGTATATTGATCACCATTTACGATCTTTTTTCTTCCACATTGAATTTTCTGTCATCGTCCATCGTTCCTAAATGATGTTTCATTTTTCCTTCTCCATTCTTCCCCTAATTCTAACTGCAATTTTCATTCTCCTCATACTGACATTCTTATGCAATTACTCATACATTGCATTTCTCAATTTGGCTCTTTCTACCACTTGTCCTGATGTTATAATATGGGTCCAGGTGAGTTACTGGACCCCTGCAACTGCAGAAAGAGTGTTTCAGAAGGTTAAGCAGATAAGGCTGTCAATGTCATTCTCCATATGCTGGTGACTGCGTGGTCTTGCTAAGAGCAGCAGTGGCAATAGGACACAATGCTACTCCTTGATGTTAAATACCATATACAGGTCTGGTTAGCTAAGTACAAAAGAGAGATCAACACACAAAAAAGGAAAACCAAGGGAGAGCAACAACAACAGCAAAACAAAGATGAATGGGCTGGATATACTGATCTTTGAAAATAGCTCTGAAGGACAAATATGCAGTGTGGGTAAATAACATGGGATGCTGAGGAGGGATTATGACCATCATCTATAAATACCTGAAAAGTCAAACATTGAGAAGAAAGAAGAATTGTTTCAGATGGTCCCAAGGGATATAACTAGGGCTAATGGGTTGAAACTGGACAAAGGGAGTCTTCAATACAATATCATGAATCATTTCCTAACAGGTGATTAGACTGTAGATTTGTCTCCCCAAGGAAGTGCATGAGTCTGAAACAAAGCACCTACATGTACTATAGGCAGTATAGCTTCTTGGGTATACAACCTAGCTGACTTACTACATCTTAACCATCTCTGATTTCTATTATTCCATTTTAATCAAATCATCTCTGTATTAAGGAAGAAGCAATGATTCAATGAAACATTCATCCATTCATTTCCTTAAGTGCCTGATTACTTATATTTATCATAAATATGTATAAATCAGGTAGGTAAAACAATGACTCAAGTGAACTGTTCTCAGAATGATTAAACTCCCTTTCCATGCAGTGACTCTGTACAGGATCTGGTAAACACATGAGATTGCTGACAGGCGATCTGAAGACAGATTCATTCCAAAGTCAATGCCAGACTGGGCCAGAGTAGACCTGGGCATTGCCAGCAAAATGTCAGCTATGCAGTTCACTGAAGGGCCCTGGGCTAGTTATTGGAGATCTTGAAAAGGGTGCCATAGGCTGCCAGGGGAACATTAACATGAAAGCCACTTTCAAACATCTGGCTCTGATTCCTGATGGATTTTAAAGCAGCCCTCTTCTAAAACGAGAGCAGTTGAAAATTTTACCTGTCTTCCTCTATAGGTGACTATGTTTTTAACACTTCTCATGTCATTGCATTCTCATATCAGTGAGGATGCATCAGCCGTGAGGGTATAATCCTTGCTGTATAATACACCTCATGTGGGGCTTTGAGACAGCCTTCAGCTATATGGTTACATGTGATTTTTTTTTTTTCCCCTCAATAGATCCCTGTCTCGTTTAATTCACAGGAAGGTTCCAGTGAGATAGACAGCTATCTAGAATTTGTTTTTATCTGTTGTGTGGTCTCATGCCACATACAAAGTATACCTCCTGCACTTAACAAGGCAGGGGTTCTGGGGACCTTATACAGTCCAATCTCATTGAACATCTAAAGTCTGAAAAGAATGACACAAAACTGCCCTAAAAAGTCCACAGAGTAACACTGAAAAGTTTTTTTCCTTTATTTGACTCCTTGTGTAGAATGTGACCAACTAAATCACTATAAAAATACGCAAAACTTCACAACTCAAGGTAATATTGAGTGCCCATAGAATCAGATGAAGTGTTAAAGGAAAGTAATTATTGACAAAAATAATATTGACAAACTAATAGGATAGTGCAGTAGTAAAAATAGTGGGAAGTGCAATTAGTAATTTAAAAAACACATTGCCATATGATTTAACTGCTGAGTTTGAAAACAAAGTTACTTTGAAAAAATATCACTTAGAAAATTGTATTTCTTTGTAACATTCCTTATCAAATCTCTAGTATTTAATCAGAGTACTGCTCTTCAAAAACAGTATCCCTTGAGCCTTTACTAGCTGTCAGGCTAGCAAAATGCTATTAAAAAGGATCTTTTCAGGCCCTGTGCTATTAAGGTAAACACTCCAAATGCACATTCTAAGTACATAAGATGAGGCACTCAAGAAGCATTGAGAAAACTGAATGATTCCTCTAAGAGATCATTGTTTAATCATCTTGTGCTGGGAATTGTTTTTTCTCCCATATGACTGACAAAACCACCAATACCAAAACTCTAAAAAAACAGCAAATCATTAAAGACTGATAGAATAAGAGTAGATGCAAGTTTTCAGATTGCTTACATGCCAGAAGGTCATGGATCCTGGCTCACTTCAGCCTATTCAAGGTAAATGTCAGCCTATAGTATAGCACCAATCTCATCTCTTACTTCCCTTAAAACTTGGCTTCCATGCTTCTTTGGGAGTTGGGCTGCAGATTGAGATAAGGAGAGCACAAATCTATTAAGATGACAGTACATATCCCATAATACAAAGTTATCTTTGATGGATTTGCTTCTCTTTCTCTTCTGAGGCCATGCAACATGAGGGAAATTCTGCAGGTCTAGAATCGATCAAACTCCTGTGAAGAAATCCAGGAAAAGAAAAGGCGCAATTCTTGTTCTCTCTTTTTCTCTTTTCTTGCCATAACCTACAGACTGGGAGCTCTCTAGTATGGATACTAAGTCATTATCTGTTTCCAAACACACCTACTGCACTAATTAAAATAGTATTCATTGAAAATGTTCAGGAGGTCTACACTTGTTATAGGAGGCTGTTGAAATAGGGCTAGGAAAATTTACTCTGGTAAATATTGTTGTAGAAGTTAATTCTTTTCTTTGCCTTGGTCTCTCACTCTCTCAACAAGAGTGGTGACCTCTTCACACTGTCTGTCCCCTTTAAAACTTTTTGTGGCTGATCGAGGCAGTTTTAATTTGAAGTTTTTCTTTTCTATCACAAGGTCCTTCCTTCTTCCTCTTTTTCATAGGGTAAGGCAGAGGGATTCCAGAATTATGAGCTTATTGAAGAGCTCATAATTTCATATCTTTTCCTGTTTCTTTCAGCTTGTTTATAACAGCTGGTGTTCATTGGTATGAGAGCTGTGGCACCCGGGGGCTGCCATGACATCCCCTGGTGGCTGCCCTGATTCTGCCTGGCTCTTGCCCTTGCCTCCCAGGGTCTCACCCTGCTTCCTCACCTGCCATGCCTTGTTGTTAAAAGTAATGGGGGGGAGGCTGCGGTCTGAGGCTGGTGACCCTACAATGCTCTCTTTTTTTTCTGTCTGGTTCAGTTCCTTAGGTCCTACTTGCCCTTGGGCTAAATTTGTGGCCTTCTTCTGTGCCTACAACCACACCTATGCCTTGCAAGTGTTACTGGTTAGTCCTTCTTAAAGGGCACCTTGCCCCAGTATACCGTGTGGCCTCCTCAGGCCTCCAAGCCCTTGTTGGGATCTCAGCCTTCCTGGCTTCTGCCCCCTTTTTCTAGCTGGGTTCCTATAACCTAGGCCCGCTGTAACTAGTTTTGGCTTATGAGTTCAAGCTCCTGTACCCTACACAGGCACTGGGGCCATGACTCTGGTTTTGCCCCTCTCAGGCTATGGCCCCTGGCCTCCTCAGCCCCAAGTCATCTCTAGCTTACATCTTGCCCTGGCAGGGGTCTAAACCTTAATGCACCCTTCTGGCACACCTCTTTTGGTCTCCTCATTTAACCCTATTAGCCATACCTGGACCACCAGTAATACTACAGGCCAAATTAAACATACAGTAACAACATATGTATACTGCCTGCAACACTTGTCACTCCCAAACTATAACATCCCCAGGCTACACCTGCTCTCGCCTTTGTGAGCTCATTTCCCTGAGGCTGCTTCCTGCAGTCTGCTTCTCTGTAGGAGTTCATTCTCCTGACTCCTGCAGAGCCAGACTGCCTATTTCAGCTTCAGGGACAGGGCTTATGTGCCTGGGAGGCCCTCCTCTCTTCCAATAGCCTGCCTTCCCCTCAGCCTGGCACAGGGGTCTATGAACTCTCAATCAAAGGGAAGCCTGCTCTCTTACTGTTTTGTCCTCTTAAAGCAGTAGGGGTCTGACTCTACGGCAGGGGTCCCTTCTGCCTAGACCAGCCACTTCAATCTCCACCTCTCTCACCAGAGTTTCTCCCAGTCCTTCATTTTGATTCCATTGGTCAGAGCTCCCCCCTGCCTGTAATAGGCTTTTGTCCAAATGTCAGGGCCTCTGATTATGTCCTCACACCTTCCCCCCCACCCCCACTTTTAACATCTTCATCAGTGACTTGGACGAGGGGGTAAAAAGCACCCTGTTCAAATTTGCTGATGACACTAAGATGTGGGGGGATGTGGGCATGTTAGAAGGGAGGAATAGGCTGCAATTGGACCTAGGCAGGTTACAGGGGTAGGAGGATGAGAATAGGATGGGATTCAACAC
>NW_017728931.1:125364288-125373768 GCF_001723895.1 Crocodylus porosus
TGATAAACTTATAGGTGGCCATCAGATCACCCCTGAGCCTGCGCTTTTCCAGGCTAAAGAGTCCCATGGTAACAAAAAAGAAGTGTTAAGCTATATGATATCTGGAAGAAACAAATGAGAAAAGGCCTGGCTTTTTAAAAGGCTAAATTTAACACAGCAGTCAACCTGAGAAATTATGCAAACTATTCTTGGTGTTGTCCCATTACCCAGATCCCTGCCACAGTGCAGTTCAGATGTCTTCTTCCTCCTCCCTACCAGTCATTGACAATGCACTTCAGTTACTGGAAGAGCTGTGCAAGTGCTACTTTCAGAGTACTATACCATTGGTTATTTCCTGCTTACCCATGGCTCAAATGACATATCTCTTCTACATTTGAGTATCCAAATATCCATCCTTCTTCCTCACTCCTTCTCTCCTTCAGCTTCTTTATCTCCATTTCCCAGTCCTACTTTCACCCCTATAGCTCCCACAAGTTCCACTCACATTTCTTCCCCTCTCTATCCTGGCTTTCCTGCTTCTTCTGCCAGCACAAGTTCAGATCCCACATCTATCTTTCCCACTTCTGCTTCCTCCTTTTTAATTCCAGTGACCTTTATCCAGACTCTGTCCCTCCCTGCATTTCCATCCACTGTACTTCCCACACCCATCTGCACCACCTCCAACTTCATGACTAGCCCCTTTCTTCTTCTCTTCCCTTCTCCCTCTCTTGCCCACTCCATCTTAAACAGGATCTCGGCCACCCATTGGCTTTTGATATTTTCATCACTCCACATCCTCATTCTCACAGACGTGTGGATCTCTTTCATCTTGCTTCCACAGCTGTTTCAAACACTGCCTCTCAAGCCTTCCTTCTGACCAGAGGCCGGTGGGTTTCTCTTTTCTCTCTCCAGCTGCTTCCCCGTTCTCTCTCTCTCTCTTGTTCTCTCTCTCTTTCTCTCTGTCTTCGTTTCTCCTGTTTTGAACAGCCCTGCAGCTGACTCAGCACTTCTTTCCTACTCCATGGGAAAGCATGTCACCCAATTCCTCTGTACCTGAGTTTTCCTTTCATTTTGATTCCTGGGTCTACCCTCTCCCATCAAAATAAATAAATGAATAAAACCAAACAAAAAACCTTCCATTTTTATCCTCGGTGACTTCAACTGCAGTGCTGACGATCTAGGTGATATCTTTCAATCCTTGCAGGTCTGATTGTGTTTCTCTAATTGGAAATATAAATATATGGGAGCCCTCCAGTGGCCAAAATAACTGCTGAGGGCCTATTTCTTTAATTGTTTATACAAAGACTAAACCAGGAGCAACAGCATTTGAAGTTAGTATAAGGGCTTGTCTGCACTGGAAAGTTATGTGTATAGCTTTAGGTTTTTCACCATAATCTGCTTTGCATCCATACCTGCAACTCTATTTGATTCCCCCCCCTAGCATTTTATCTAGCTTAAACAAATTAATTAGCTTGAGAAGAAACAGGCCTGGATTGAGAAGTGAGTCTAAATTTTGTGTGGGACCTTTTATCTTAATTTTTATCTTAAATTAAACAAAGCGTTCCAGTCCTCTCTCTGCTACCCCACACTCGACTGCTTCACGCCTGGACCAGCCTGCTGGGTTCCCTGTGTGCCCTCTCCTGCCGGGAGGTGATCTTGACAGGATGTCATTTCCCTGCTTAAAGGCTGCTACATGGCCAGGTGCAAACCTTTGCTCACATCTCTGTAGTCAGTCACAGCAACCATGCCCCAGGCTTCTGTGCGGTCCTGTCAAGAGTTTCCAGGCTTTCTGGCTTTATGCAGAGGTGTCCAATGCCACACGAACAGGAGTCATCAGACTGCAAAGATGTATGACCAGCTAGCAGAACAAATCAGGGAGAAGGTGTACTCCAAGCATATGGCCCAAGAACGCATGGGAGTTGAGAAGATCGGTCAGAATTACAAAAAAAAGAAAAAAGTAGGGGGCAGGGAGGGGGAAAGACCCCTGTTAATGTTCTCAATACCTGCTCTTGTTTGTCTGGTAGATTCTCCTCCTGGTCAGGTCACTCGTGTGACTGCTAATGCTTCAGTCAAAGGGTGTGTACAAGCATTACATTTCAATTGCCCTAAATGATTTTTGGGAGATCTAAATGGCTGGTTGTTCAAACATTCACAGGGTTTAGGTCACCCTAAAAATAATGCACCCAATCTCAAGTGAGAACTAACTTTAGATTGGTATGGGTTAACCTGGCCTAGTGGGTTGCGCAGGTCCCTGACATAGCCCTACAGCTGGGAGAGCCCAGCCATTCTCCACAGCCCTAGGGCTATGCTGTTTTTACTCACCCAAACCTGACAAGGCTATTTTTTACCTTCCTGACCACCACAGCTCCAGACTGGGCAACGTCCTTGCTAGCCCCCAGCTGGACTTACTTCCTTTGGCTGCTTGCACAAAAGATTGTACACAGCTTGAGTCAGGTTTAGGCAGCTCAAAATAAGCTGCCTACCCTGTGCCAGGTCTTCTGAACGCTTGTTTACCCCAAACTGTCTAGCATTTACTAATCTAAGTGGAATGGAAAATTATATTTTGAAAGTAAACTCAATTTAATATTTTTGTGCAATGCAGAATACTGCTATATGGTAGCCAATTACACTGAAAGTATAAGAATCCATTTGACATAAAGAGAGCATTTTCACATTTACCCCTTTCAACTCCACTTAAGTTAGCATACAAGTTAGGTCCAAGAGACATGAAAAATCTCTGACCTCTAGGAAAAATTGTGAAGTCAATAACTTTGTGCTTTAGGCTACAGTGTCTTCGGCTGCAATTCAAGGTAATAAGCCAGAGAGTCTGCTATAGGAAAATTACTGTTCCTTAAATAGTACAGAAAAAAATAATGTTACGTGTGAGAAATAATAAATTAAAGAAAAACAGATGCAGAAGTCAAAGAATACTGTTCAGCTTTTGGTCACACCTGTAATTTAATACAAACAGAACCTAGTTTATTAAATATTTTGTGTCCCCAGTAAAAACTGAGGTGGTGAAGAACTTTGCTACTGTATCTTTTAGCTACACATTTCTCTGTAACTAGAACACATATAATAATGATTTGCAACTTGGAATGTGCAAGTAAGTGGGTTGTGGAAAAAAACCCAAATGCATAAAATTGCCTTGTGAGGGGGATCTCCTATGATCAGGCCTGCACAGAGAGGAAAAGCAGTACTCTTTCTTTCTACAGTGATTTATATCCTTGTTTTTTTTAACAGTTGCTTGAATCTCTACCACAATTTACTTTGGGCATGTCTACACATTCATTAATGCACAGTAGTTATTGTGCATTTAGTTTAGTGCTTGCTTAATGAAGTCATGAACGGCACGGGCTCTCAGCAGCTGGGGGGGGCATGGCAGCAGTGGGACTTTGGCGGAAGTAAGCGTGGAGCTCTCGCAGACACCACTGGCACTGTCAGCGGTGGCGGGGGTGGAGGTGGCAAGCGCCCATGGGTTGGCGACCACCCACAGGCACCGCTAGCAGTGTCGGCAGTGGCCAGTGGCAATTGTGAACTGCCCGCCGACACCGCTGGTGGTGTTGGTGGTGGCGGTGGCGAGTGATGACCACCTGCAGGTGCTGCCGACACTGTTGGCAGCGCCTTTTTGCAGGGGGTGCACCGCCATGCTCAGGGGGTGCACATGCACCTGCGTGCACTCCCGGCGTGTCACCCTTGAATGAAGTACCAACTAAATATGCAGTAACTACAGTTACTGTACAGTGGTGCCAGTGCACAGTTCTTTAGTGACACTAAAAAAGTAGCATATTAGCATGAGTTTTATCTGGCATGCAGCTGTGGAGTATTATTAGGCTACTGTGCATCAAGTGTCTTGTGTAGATGTGCCCTTTATGAATTAAAGTGAAACCATACATTTTATAGGTGAAGCTCTGTCAGCATTCCCAGCTGAAGTGCTCCTGCTTATGTAACTTCTTTACACTTTAAAGACAAAGAAAAGAAGGCCTTAGGGAGGCACAAGCTTTTGCAGGTGATAAAATAGGCTGTCCCCTATGAAAGTTTATGCCTCTCTGAATTAGTTAGTGCAGTGGTCACCAACCAGTGGATCTTGATCCATCGGTAGATCTCGGAGCCTCTTGGAGTTGATCTGAAGCTGGGGTGGTGGGCTGAGTGCCTGCGTGCATGCATGTGCATGCCCCAGCCCAGCACATCAGTCCATGGGGGAGGGAAGCTGTGGGTGTTAGGTGGAGGCCTGCACAGTGAGGCCCCATGCTGCAGAGACAGGAGCAGGGATCAATTTGAGTGGGACCCTGGCCGGGTGCGATTTACCTTCTGGGGAGGCTCACCCCCAAATAATTTTACCTGCTGGCGGGGAGGGATGGTGACAGCACATGGTAGATCTTAGGTTGCTTTTCAATGCCAAAGGTGATCCTCTACTTTAAAAGGTTGGGGACCACTGAGTTAGTGTCTAAGGTAACATCCTGCACTGCCTTCTGCCTGACTTCAGACTAACACATATAACTCCCTCTTTTTGGTCATAAATTAAAAATAGGTAACATGTCTTGCCAGTGCAGAATGTTCCCAATAATAACTAGCACATGGTCTAGTGTTCTTTTAAATCTCCTGAGAGAGAGAGCTTTTAATCTTTTTCATGTCCTGGTTTTTAACAGGATGATATACATCCAAAATTTGGTTCTGACGTTAAACCTAAATATAAATCTAAATATTTTCTTTCTCACTTCTGTCATATTACTCTTATTCACTTTATATAATAATTAATCTATAGTGTTTTAGAAGCGTTAGAGTGGTGCTGTAGCTGAGAATACCCAGGGAATACAGGAGAAGCCAGGTTTAACATCTCCCCCAAGTATACAGTTGGTGCAATAACAAATACTACCACAAAAATTGCTTCTTGGTATTTTACACATTTTAAATCCCTTGTGCTTCTCGATCACTGCCTAATCAAGCTGCCCACATTCAGCTCTCTAAGCAAATCCTCCCATTTTTGTTGCTCTTCTCTGAAATCCTAGTAATGACTGTCCAGAATTGTAGGCAATGAATCAGGTCCTGATCTGACCTGAGGAATGTTCCTCTCAGAGCTCAGTGGAGGACACAAAAGAGAGGATTTAAACTACTGATTATTTTGATAGAGGGACCCTCTGGGTGTTGATCTACTCACTGGTATAAATTAAATCTGTGTTAATTTACACTGACTGGAGAAAGCCTGAGGGGAGGCTGGAGCAGCTGGGGATTTATGGAGCATAGCAAGCCTTGCTACAGGCAGTTACATCCACTTGAGGACCCTCTGTGCTGCAGAACAGAGTTGGGCATGTTTGGGGACTGGGATCTGGGACCAGGGAATCTGACATCTGGCTGATCTCCTTACAGACTACTTTCAACTACAGCCATGAGGCTAACAGAGGTTGCCGCTGTGGACCAGTTTTGCAGCTCCAGAACTGCAATGTGGGTATAAAGACTGATTTCACCTGTCCTCACATCAACCCTTCCTGAACTGCCCCAGGTACTGAAAGGCCAGCCTGAAAGATCTGATCCTCAAAAGAAGATATACTAGATTGTGTCCAATCACAGCTCCCACTTCTCCCGTTTCACATGGAGACATGTCTACTTTTGTAAAAAAAAACAACCCCAAACCCCCCAGCAATTTCTCTGGAGTTAGAAATTCCATTTCAAGTGTCAAAAACTAATTTTATTTCTGTTGCAAATGAATTTGAACAGAAGGTTCCCTCACAGTCTTTCTTTCTCATGTTTCCTCCTTCTTGAAATTTGGCGCACACTGCCTGTTTCCAGCATGTTTCCCTTCACATATAGACTTATTCCAAAAGGAAGTGTTGCATTTTTATCCACACATCTAACTGGTCAATATATAGTAGTACTAATGACACTACATGCTAATAAGGAGCTATTTCATACCTGCACAAATTATTATTAGTTCTCTTCAAGTGACACAGCTCAAGATAGAGAAAAAACACTATTAAAATGAGTAGGCACAGAACACCAATTACAAAATAATCAATCACTATACATCAGGCCAAATTAAGATGAGAGGACAGACACTATCTATCATCCCTTCTTCACATTTCAGACATGTTAAAATTGCCTAGCAGAAATTAATTGCACAGGTCAACCTTTATGTTCCAGTAGTGCAACTGAAAACGAGAGTTCTATTTTTTTAAGAAGGGAGGGACAGAAATCATCATGTTCATTATAGTTTAAGTCCTCTTCTACTCCATGCTCTATTAAAGGAAAATGCACTAAACTGAAAAAGTAAAGCAAGAATATGGTTCAATATCTTAAAGTTTGTTAATGAAAATGCAAAAAAGAAATACTTACTAATGCCAATATGCAAACTGAGATGGATTCAATATTATCTTTTGGAAGTTTTTGAAATTTTCATTTGCAAAGGCCTCACCTACTTGCTTGTTTGAAAGCAACAATCAACACATGAAAATACTAACAGTCCTTATGTTACATTAGTATATTAGAATATTTTACAAGGAGTTTGACAAGAGATTTGATTCAGGTCTTGCCTCCACCTATATAAGCCAAGAGCAATACTGACTAAGGCAACATAATTTCATAGAATCATAGAAAATTAGATTTGGAAGGGGTTTCAGGAGGTCATCTAGTCCAACCCCTGCTAAAAGTGGAAGTATCCCCAACTAGACCATTCCAGCCAAGGCTTTGTCAAGCCAAGCCTTAAAAACCTCCAAGGATGGAGATTTCACAACCTCTCTGGGTAACCTGTTCCAGTGCTTCACCACCCTTCAACTGAGATAGTTTTTCCTAATATCCAACATAAACCTCCCTTACTGCAGCTTGAGAGCATTGCTCCTTGTTCTGTCATCTGTCACCACTGAGAACTATGTAGCTCAATCCTTTTTGGAGCCATGCTTCAGAGACACAAAGGCTGCTATCAAATTCCTTCCCAGTCTCCTCTTCTTCAGACTAAATAAGTCCATTTCCCTCAGCTTCTCAGAAGTCATATGCCTCAGCCCCCTCACTATTTTCGTTGCTTCTGCTAGACCCTCTCCAATCTGTTCACATACTTTCTGTAGCAGGAGACCAAAAACTGGACATAGTACTCCAAATGTGACCTCATCAGTGCAGAATAGAGCAGAATAATTACTTCCCTCAATCTGCTGGCAATACTCCTACTAATGCCGCCCAATATACTGTCAGCCTTCTTGGCAACAAGGGCACGCTGCTGACTCATATCCAGCTAACTGCCTACTATAACCCACAGTCCTTTTCTGCAGAGCTGCTACATAGCCAGTCAGTCCCCAGGCTGCAGCAGTCCATGGGATTCTTCCATCCAGAGGGCAGGACTCTGCATGTGTCTTTGTTGAACCTCATGAGATTTCTTTTTGTCCAATCCTCCAATTTGTCTAGGTCACTGAATCCTAGCCCTACCCCTCCAGGGTACCTGCTACACCCTACAGTTTGGTGTCATCTACAAACTTGTTGAGGGTGGCCTCAATCCCATCTTCCAGATTGTTAATGAAGATATTGAACAAAACCAACCCCAGTATTGCTCCCTGGGGCACTCCACTTGATATACTGGCTGCCAGCTAGACATTGAGCAGTTGATTACCACCCATAGAGCCTGACAATCCAGCCACCTTACGATCTATTTATCCAACGTGTACTTTCTTGGGGGAGGAGGAAGCTGAGAGCAGGGGATATAGTCACCTCTGCAGTACCAGTTGCTGCTCCTGAATTTCTCTTTATAAAATCATAGATTTGCCTTTGAATAAGGGGTCGAGCAGAATGGATTTTTGCCATGGGAGGCACAGTTCCTGGCTCAGTAATGGGGTGGGATATGAAAACAAGGCACCACAGGCATCCCCTGGGGACCCCACACTACATGGCTGTTACAGCTAGCTACAGAGCTAATAGCAGAGTAGGAGTGGCACTTGGGAGGAGGGGAGGGGAGGCGAAGGGAAGGGCAGGGCTATAACTTGGGGAAAACCTGCCAAAACATTTGGCCACCGCTGCTTTAGGTGGAGTGCGTTGGACTGGGTATATCTAGATTGATCTATTCTCTGTTTCTTACCTTCCCTGGCATCCACCACCATTGACTAAGAGATGTCAGATGATACAGCTCTGAGGCTAGGGACAGAGATAGGAAGGGAAAAAAGGTGTGTGTGTGGGGGGGTTGCGCTCTATGTTAGGGAACAGTATACCAGTTCTACCTTCCAAATGGGACCAGAGGAAGGCTTAACTGAGACCCTGTGACTCAAGTTCCAAGGAGGGCAGGGGAAGAGGGATCTAGTGGTAGGGGTTTACTACAGGCCACCACATCAGGAGGAAGAGCTGGATCTGGAATTCTCCAGGCAGCTGGGGGAGGCCGTGCATGCAAAGGATGTTGCGGTCATGGGGGATATTAATTACCCTGACATCAACTGGGAGGAGCAGTCAGCCAGGTCTAGCCACTCACAAAGGTTCCTGATGTGCGTACAGGACCTATATCTCATGCAGGAGGTACACGTCCCCACTAGGACACTGGATCTGGTGTTAGCCTCTGGGGATGACCTGGTGGGGGAGGTGCTTGTACAAGGGAAGCTAGGGGACATGAAATGATCCAGTTTGCTATTCAGAGAAAGGTGGGGAGGGTAACTAGCACAGCACAAATGCTTGACTTTAGGAAAGCCATCTTCAATGTGCTCAGGGCAGTAGTCAGGGAGGCACTTGGAGCCCAGGGGGTAGCTAGTATGGGGTCCAGGAAAGGTGGTCCTTCCTCAAGGAGGCTATCCTTGGGATGCAGCAGGATGCAATTCCTCTGTGCAGAAAGGTGGGGAAAAGGTCCAAGAAACCTCCATGGCTGAGCGCAGACATCCAGGCTGGCCTGAGGGCCAAGAAAAAAACGTACTGGTGGTGGAAGCAGGGGGCAGGGAGAAAGAAGGAGTACAGCTCTCTGACCTGAGCTTGTAGGGATTTGGTGAGGAAGGCTAAAGCAGCACTGGAGCTTAGATTAGCTTCTGGGATTAAGGATAACAAAAAGTCCTTTTTCAAGTATATAGGTAGCAAGAAGAAGTCTCGGGGTAACATTGGACCCCTACGAGGCAGGGCAGGGCAGTTGGTGATAGATGCGTGAGAGAAGGCAGAACTCTTCAGCAAGTTCTTTGCCTCCGTCTTCCTGTCTGCTGACAATGGGGTGCTCTCGGGTGACAGTGTAGAGAGGCCCGGGAAGGATACGAGTCCCCTGACTGTTAGTTCAGACCTAGTTAAGGACTACTTAGAGGGCTTAGATGTGTCCAAGTCAGTGGGCCTGGATGACCTTCATCCGCGGGTGCTGAGGGAATTGGCTGGTGTCATTGCAGAGCCATTGGCATGGCTGTTCAAGGACTCCTGGTGCTTGGGCCAAGGCCCTGAGGACTGGAAAAGGGCCAGTGTGGTCCCTATTTTCAAGAAGGGGAAGAAGGAAGAGTCTGGCAACTACAGGCCAGTCAGCTTCACTTCTATCCTGGGGAAGGTCTTTGAAAAAATTATCAAGGGCCACAT
>NW_017728931.1:125374208-125392407 GCF_001723895.1 Crocodylus porosus
TATTAGGAAGAACTACTTCATGGTAAGGGTGGCCAGAGCCTGGAACAGGCTTCCCAGAGAGGTGGTGCTCTCACCTTGCCCAGAAATCTTCAAGAGGAGACTGGATAGGCACCTGGCTGGGGTCTTATGACCCCTGCCACCCCCAGTGCTCCTTCCTGCCCATGGCAGGGTGTCAGACTAGATGATCTGTCTAGGTCCCTTCCAACTCATTGATTCTATGATTCTACACATAAACTGGTTTAAGTGAATTAGAAACTGGTTTAAACCTATTACAGAACACCAGTTCAGTGGATGTAAACCTGTTTCAAAATGGCTGAAACTGATTTAACATAAACCTGGTTGAGTGTAGTATCAGACTTAATTGATTTGGGTCAAACCAGTTTATGCAATGTCTGTCCCAGGTCCCTTCCTGGTTTAAGTTAAACCAAAGTCATCCAGCATACCAGATGCTTTGCAGCCCTGGTCTATGCTGTCTGCTCCCGAAAGCAGAGCTGGCCCCATCCCTCTGCTCCCTAGCCAGAGCTCCAGTAGAGACTGCAGCTGCTCAAGCAGGGATCCCCACCCCCGCCTCTCTCTCCCACAGCCCCCAGCGCCATGGACCCTAGGCATGTCGTATGCTAGCTAATGCTGAGATGTGTCTGTGTGTGTCTCCAGTTTCATTGGGAAAGGCAGACAGAACAGTCCACTTAGGGCTTTTTGGATTTGATCAACAGATCAGCTGGTAAAAGCTGTTTAAAAAGAGCTTGAACTAATATGAAAGACTTTTGTTTTGCTGGCTTCCTCACCTGATAAACACTGGTGAGGGAGCCAGCAGGGGGCTAATAACACAGCTTATCAGCCTCCCGCTGGCTCCCTTGCCTGTCAGGTTTACAGACGGTCTGAAGAAGCAGGGAGAGGGAGATTGAAAAGCTCAGTATCTTCAACAGATGCAGGCACTGCACACACACCCTTTCCCTCAGAGTGCTAGGTGGGGGCTGGGTCTGGCGACACTCCTGCCCCTTGAGCAGCAAGCAGGGAAAAGTCTGGGACAATGCAGGGTGGGGGTTTACACCCCTCTGTAATCAGAGTGTCCTGCTGGGGCCTGGCCATGCCCCCCTCAGCTCAGCATGGTAAAGGGAGGGGAGGGCTGCTGTAGTGCCCCTGGCTTCTAGCTTGAGCCACTGCAGGCATGTGCCTGAATATCCTCAGTCCAGAGGGAGTGTCTGTGCAGTTGCAAACTGGTTCAACCTAGGCAGGTTAAACTGACCTGCAAAGATTGAAAGAATTCAGGCTCAGGCTTTTTGAATGTTTTTCCCTAGCCTGAATGTTCTGTTTAAACACTATTAATAGATCTATTATCCATAAATTTGTCTAGGCCCTTTTGGAACCTGGCAGTGCTCTGTGCCTCTACCACTTCTGTGGCAATGAGTTTCACAAGTTCACTACATGCTGAACGAACAAGTACTTTCTCTTGTTAGTTTTAAACTACAGGTTTCCTTCACTGTATGTGGGTTCTGTACGTCCAAATTCACTCTTATGCAATGACCTGTTTTATACCAAAAATTAGTTATATGCAAGGTAAATTCATTTTAATGATTATAGAAAGGATGGGGGTGGGCTTCTCTCTGTAGATGTAAGGGAAAGGACTCAATGAAGCAATGGCCTCAAGCTGCAGTTTGGGAAATTTAGGCTGGAGATTAGGAATTTTTTACTATGAGGGTGGTCAGTCATTGAAACAGGCTATTTAGAATAGCTGTGGACTCTTCATCCCTGGATATTTTCAAGAGCAGGCTGGACAGACATTATGACTGAAATGGTTTAATCAAGGATGATCCTGCCTTGAGCAGGGGTCTGGACTAGATGACCTTGTGAGGTCCCTTCCAGCCCTCTTTCCTATGGTTCTAAACACAGCTGGGTCTAAACTAAGAAACGACTGCTAGATTACTGCTTTGGTGGTTTCATTTAGTATAGATCTTGATCTCTCCTGCAATGTCTTGTTTCATTCCTCCTTGCTTTCCAATATGGTACACCCTTGTTAAAAAGTTGGCTTTGGAATGGCCTTTGTTATACCTGTGTCAATATATATCTAACCTTTCATCCCATTTACTTCCCATTTTAATTCTTCAACGTGTTTGTGTTTGTTTGTATTTTATAATCTTGTATTGCTTTTAGTTCTTCTGTGTAGCATTCCAAGCACTATAATAGAAAGGGGATGCTGTATAAATACAATTATTGGGTCAAATCTTGATTTATTTTTTTAACCCATCATTTAAAAATTAAGGCGCTGAGGAGGTTGCCAACTATTTATATAATATTTATTATTACAATATAATAATAAATATCCTTGCTCTCATATGGGAGAACTCACAATGCCAATTTTAAAATCTTGATAGCAGTTAAAATATAGAGCTACTAATAAGATGGTACCTGAAGCAAAAAGTAAAATGACTCGTACCTCTGCAGAAGAATAATCATGCCTGGGGACTGGTAGGGCATGAAGACATTTGGGGCTGAATCTGATTGTACTTTACACACCTAAATGGCACATATGCATTATGGCACAGTGCTGTAACTCAGTTTATGATTCAGCTCTCAGTACACAATTATGTACACAGCCATTGAGCAGGGTTGTGTTCAGGCCAGGCCAGTATATGTATGAGCTAGATGACTCCTGAAATTGCAGCTAGGCAATCCTTATAACTTGCAGGTATTAGACACTGGCAGAAGAAGATGAGATGGGCCCTGTATGTTGTAGCCCTATAGCTTAGCTTAAGGAGTAGGAGACACAGGTCCTAAGCTCTCCTTGCCAAGGGATTTGAACCTGTATCTCCTGCTCCCTAGCATTCTCCTAACCACCATGCCACAGGCTAGGAATTACACAGACCATCTCCAGCCTTCCCCTCTAAGCTGGCCTACTCAGCATGCAAGGGAGGGAAGGAAGGGAGGAAAAGAAGAAAGCAGGGGTGAGGCTCAGTAAGATGGACACTGCCCTGGATAGGATAGGGCCCTGGATTCTAGCTGGGACCTTCATCTCCCAGTGAGGCAGAAACTTCCCCATTGCTCTCTGTCCATTTTGACTGACTGTTAAATGAGAGATGTGGTAGGGCTGCCTCAACAGGAAGGCTGGAGAAGTCTGGATAATACCTAAGGTTTCCTGGGAAGTAGGAGATGTAGGTTCTAGCCTTCTCTCTGCATGGCATAATACCTCCTGGGCACTAAGGAAGCACTGTGTTCATTGGAACTTGCTGCCCCTCTTTAAAAAAGTGTTGCCAGTAAGCATATACATAGAAAGGTACAATCACAAGAATGTTTCCATAGTGCTACAAACACAAAGATGCCAACCATTATTTTACAACCATTTCTAGGGAGAAAAATGGCAAACTGGGATTTCATTAAAGCATTTAAGTACAAGGCTTACCTTAAAGTAAATATACAGCCCT
Organism: Crocodylus porosus; assembly: GCF_001723895.1. NCBI lineage: Eukaryota > Metazoa > Chordata > Crocodylia > Crocodylidae > Crocodylus > Crocodylus porosus. The sequence goes on from NW_017728931.1 coordinate 125,377,628, forward strand.
CTTATTTCAAGTACATCCATTTATTCCGGAGTTCTGGATTAAAAGAGCCATTCTAACTAATGCTTACACTACTGCCAACCAATACTCAAACAGTCGAATAGAATGAATTAAATCCTGACCCCTTGGGCACGTCTAAAAGTTCATCAATGCGCCATAGTTACTGCGTGTTAAGTCTAGTATTTGTATAATCAAGGACTAAATTAATGTGCTGTAACTGGTGCTGGTACATGCCTTTTTAGTGGCCCTGCTGCACAGTACCCTAATTATAGTGCGCAGTAGCATATTAGCATTCCTTGCGCTGTGATGTGCTACTGCGCAGTATTATTAGGCTATTGCGCAGTTAGTGTCTTGTGTAGACACTAAAAGACCCTTTTTAAATCAATGGGATTTTTCCATTGACTTCAATTAAAATTTTACCCTGCATAGAGATAAGAAAGATCAAATTTTGGACTGTGTGAATAACCCATCAAATGATAAAAAGCAGATTTCTGTGGTACAAGTAGCACAGCCACTAAAATGATTACTTCTTGCAGACTTTTCTTTTACTTTATGGCAGGCTAGATGCATAATGGCATTGCTTTTATGGATATGGTCTCTCTTAGGAAGGTGAAAAAAGAGACTAATATTGGATACAATATGCTAGACAGAGTTGTGTGGCTAAATTAACTTAGTTGATTTATTAAGCATTCCATCACGTTCTCCTCCCACAGCTATGAACAAGTCTTCCTATGCTTGTATTTTTTCTCTCTACAAGGCTTAAATCCTTTTTATATAAAGTCATTTCTTCTATACATAATATATTTGTAATGGATATTTTTTATGCTTTTTCAGGTTCTCAGCAATATACATTCATTTCTATAATAAAAATGAATTAATAACTGTATCCTGGACACTGTTTGTCATTCCTAGGACCGCTCTTATATATACCATGTCTAAAAAAGCTGTTTACAGACTAAATACACTGTACCTCAAATCCTTCTATGCTTATATTTTATAATGAAGTCTTATAACCAATAATCTTCAATTATATAACATTTGTGATATGGAAGAAAGCTATGCGGTTACCTTTCTATTTATACACGCAAACATTTTTACAACATGCTTTTCAGAAGGATTTTAAGTCTGTGGACCTACTGTAAAGACTAGAATGTTGTGTCGACATAACAAGGAGATGGGAAAGGTCTATCAAATCACTGATCCATGAACACAGTCTCTAAACAGGTCTTGACAGATCAGGATGTTGACAAGGTACTGAGGCAGGCCTTTCCATTTGAAAGGCAAAGAGCAGAGCACACACACATAGGCACACACACAGTTTGCCTTTTTACTCATCCACAATACTTCATTTGTTTTTGTATCTCAGTGATCTGTGCATGTAATACCAAATTTAGCATCATCTAGGAATTAATGGCTGCCATTTTTAACATCTTTTGGCCACATGGGTCTTCACTCAGCTGTGAAAATGGAATTCAGATCTTTTTACCTGCAATGAACAGAGCAATGTGTGGCTCAGAAGAAAATGGCAGATATTATGGTACCATTTTGAGATTGTATAAAATTGCACTCTCAGATTTTATGTTATATAGGGAAGGGGTCAGGTTGCATTATTTGCTTGTACAGAATGTAGCGCAATGAAGCATAACTGGAGCCTCTGGCCATTACTGTAATAGAAAAAATAATAAATCGTCAACTCCAACAAAACTGTATTGAACAGAGGAGCAGGGGCATAACATGATGCCTGAGTGCCCTGGGCAGCAGTACCACATGGGACAGTCACTGCTTGTGCTGCTGTCAGCACAGCAGAGGCTGGGCGGGCAGCACAGATGCTTCTATATTTTCACTCCCCACTGGGGTTGGCACCTTGCACTTGTGTCCCACTCACTTCTGCCCCCTCCTTTGTTATACTACTGCAGGGAAGACTATAGCCAGTGAGTCTCAACAGCATCCTACTGCTGAGCAAACCTTTGTTTTTTGAATTGTTCACTTTGATGAGCTTGTTGTCACTTCTACAGTCAAGGAATAGTATATGAGATACTGTGTGGTCACAACTTTGGCCCTTATTCAGCTGCATTCTCAACAGTTACACAGAGCTCCCAACCAACTAATTCACAACATTTCACCTTGCTTGTCCACTCAGCCTCTGCTAGCTTGTATTAAAAAAGCTTCTCCCTACCCCTCCAGGGAAGCAAGAGTATTGTGAATTAATTTAAACAAGCAAGTCATTCTCTACAGTTTTGCTATAAACTAGTGAAATTACATTGTCAGTGACAGACCCATGCTAAACTTATGCAACTTTAACACAAGTCTCAACAGCTAATGTAACATTAAAATACCTGCAAGAATAGCTCAATATTCAATGAGCATTTGATGAACGCAATGTTGTGGTATTACCTTTGTGTTATTGTTTACAAAAGTTACCTCTACAGATGTCAGACTGATGAAAAAGAAGAGAGGAAGAAAAGATACATTTTTCCAATGATTTGACCTTTAATGGGAACTCTTCTTTGCTACAATTTGTGTATTGATTGAACCCTTTATCAAAATTTATTTACTTTCCAGTGGGTACTCTGTGCTGATTAGGTGAGAGGATTAGATTCCTTCCTGCTATTTATAACACCGCTAATGATTTTCTTTGGTGTGAACAACTCCTTATTAATCCTGAGATGTTTTTCTTGATAGGGACAAAATCAGGACAAGAAGTCTATTGCAATTCATTTCACATGGTACAAAAGATTGGCCCATTTCCTTAGGGTGACCATACATTTCAGTCTCACCAGGCTAGTCCTGTTTTAAACACTTAGGCATCCTGCTGTTTGGTCATATGATTGCTTTTCCTTTGTTTTCTGTGGGACCCTCCATCCCAGCCTTTCTCCCAACATATACAACACCCTCACTATCCAGTGCACTCAGCTGAGGCTGGAGCTCAGATACAGCTGAGCAGCCAGAAAGCAGGGTGTCTCATTTTGAAACCAGGGAAAACTGGACACCCTACATATGCTGCAAATGGATCTTCCCAGGCAGAAGTCCTTGCAAATAGTGACCACATCTTTAACAATGACAATGTTTTTAGGTTTGCTTACAATTTAGACTACAGCTATAGCAAGCTACTTTTACTTCTGTTATTAAATCTTGGTATACTTCTAAGAAATGCAGTGTTTCCACAAGTATTTACTTTTTGATGCACCTTCTGACAACATTACAGTTCCAGAGAATACAACTGACCTTTGATTCACAATAGTTTGACTTTAGGGATGGTTATATTGTGGAACAGGTTTGTGATCAGATGAATTAGCTTTTCTCCTTGAGGAACACTGCTTTATATACAAATACATTTGCTACTACAGAAATCATGGCCAGTCCCTATCTATTGGTCAAATGTAAACATTAATTAATAATTTTAAATAACTTTAAAAACATTCAGACATGACATTATAGAGCCTTCCTGCCTTACTTAAAAAGTGCTTTCTCAGCCTCCAATGCACTCTGCAATTTACAGGGACATCAATATTGTATAAGGGGAAACCAGGCAACCATGGTTTTCACTGAAGAGTTGGCTCTGTCCTGTCAGTGTGCAAAATAAGCAATTATTTGTCTGAACTTTATCTAACTTGCCTCAGGTACTTAGCATAATGAACCAACATTTCTTTCATACAAATGCAACATATTATCCTGTCAAGCTGCATGCCTAATATGAATGCTAGTTTTAGTTTTGCTCTCAGTGTCTCTTGCAGCCAGTGTGATGTATTAAAATTACAATGAACCCATCTGCATTTAGCTTTTACATAGAAAAATATTTTTACAATTGCCATCTGGCTCTTCATTAATTTCAGATAATGGTAGCAATGACACATTTGTAATGGGATGTCCTAATGCAATTCGATTAAACTGGAAAACATAATGAAAACATACAGCAGATTTAACATTAAAAATGTACTTACCTTCATATGTTCCACTTTCTAGGAGAGCACCGCTTTTCTCCAACTCCATAAAATCTTCAACAGTGATGAAAATATAGTCCACACCAGGGACCTCCCCCTCCTTATGTGGCCTTGTGGTGCCTGATAATGAAAGAAAAAAAGCACACTGTCAAGCACATTAGCTGCAGTTAAATGCAGACTCTAACAGAGGTGCATCAGACCGGTTTGGAATCCAGGGCCAGATGTTCTAGGTCCCAGATTACAAAGTTCTGGCTAATGAAACTATTATATTGCTCTGATTTTTGTGCTGTTAGAGAAGCTATTACTGAGGCCAAACACTTGAATGTAATATTAGTTTTCGTTATACGTATTTATGAATACCACATCTGCTGTGGTTTCAGATAAAAAGTAGCAGTCATTTAGTTTTAATATTTACAGTGTCAAAGTCTGCTTCTGCTAAATACAATTTTTATTTATTGTCGTTTCTGTGAACAGGATACATTTTAACAATATATATTTACTACATGAAGCAACAAATCTGTAACTTCAGATTTTAAGGTGCTTCTGATTATAATTCTTGTTTTGATTCTACTCTACCATCAACATTCAAAATGAAAACTCTGTTATTAGTTAGGTGGCAAATTTAAGGACGTTAGGATGCTCATGGTATTTATACCTGAATCTCTTTCAATATGTTTGCATTGCTCTTAGGGGAGGGAGATGTGTCAAAGTGAAATCCCACATCTAGAAAATGGACAGACAGGAATACTCATAACTACGATGGATTGATGGAATATTTTTTAAGGTTACTCAATATGGATACATTTGACCCCAAGATTTTCTATGCACAAAAGTGCAGGAAATGTAGAAGAGAAGAATGTCCATCTCAGCTGCCCTGAGCTCTACAGAAGAATGTTAATCATCATTCAAACGTAGGATTTGTCATGAAGAAAGAAAGAACTGTTCTTCATTAAGTGACCAAACAGTAAAGCCCCTATCTGACCATGAGCTCTTGTGTTGGGAGACACCTGTGTATAACATCATCCTGAGTCTTCACAGGTTCAGGAAATGCACAGGTTTGACTAGGAGGAGTCAGGGCTCAAAATACGACCTTATCACGTGCTCATGTGCAACAGTTGCAAATTACTAGACTGTTGTGATCTATTAAAGTTAGTACCAGTTAGGCCATTTTGCACGTTCACGTGCAACAGTTAGAAGTCTTTGGGATGTAGTGATCATTTAAAGTCAGTATGTATTAAGAGAAAATTTCACCTGAAAGGGAACAATTTTGCAAAGCCACAAGCGCATGTAACACTTGCTAGGCTGCTTAAATGTACTTCTGCTTGTTTTAATTGCACTTAGTGTTACTTTAAACACATGACACCACCCGTAGATACACAGTGACAGAAACCTGTGCACTGTGTTCTATGGGGTATATTAACTCTAAAGACTATTGACACTAGTAGCACTTTCTGAGTTTTCTGGTTCTGACAAAAAAAAAAGAAAAAAACATGGATTTTCCCTTTTGCTGGAGGAAACCACACATTTCTCATTTTGCAAGAGAAACCTGTGTATTTTGCTGTTTTGGAAACAGCTTTCTGCAGTCGGGCAGAGTTCCAGTCTGCAAGGGCTGGGAGGGAGTGGGAGGAGGGCGATCAAGCGGGAGGTGCCATGTGCATGTATGTGCCCACATGGGCACATGGATGCCAGGCAGCCTGGAGAGCAGCTCCCACAGCTAAGTTGGGGGGGAGGAAGGGAACAGAGGGAGGGAGTTAGGCAGGGCTGGGGCTGGGTTTGCTGCCCACCCAGGTGGTGTGTGGGGCTTGGGGCCCGAGGCCACAATCTGCGGCTGCAGGGCCCCAGCGGAGGGCAGGATGGGGCTACGGGTGGCTTCTCCAGGGGGTGGGGGAGTCTGGTCATCCCCTTGCTGTGGTGCACACTCCCAGAGGGTAGGGGTCAACTGTGCCCCCCAGATCTGTGCATGGAGCTGGGATGGGGCAGGCTGCCTGCTGTGGGCTTGGGCTTCTGCCCTGCTTCCATCCCCTGGGGCCTCCGCAGCCCAAAGGGTTCTATCCAGCACTTCAGGGCACAGCAGAGCCATGCAGAAAAGCTGTTTTCTGCCAGTTGCGATATGTAGGGGGTGAATGGGGGTGCACATGCACCCCCTGAGAGCACTGGTGCACCCCCTGACTGGCCACACTGACCACTTAGGTGATTGGCAGGAGGGGCAGGCAGGTGCACTGGTGCCCCCCTGCAAGCACCAGCTGATCACTGCAGCTGCTCCCAGAAGCAGCCTCAGCCGCTCCCGGAAGAGGGGCTGCAGCATCACAATCCGCCGTTGTGTGATCAGCCACAGGGGGACACCCTCCCCAGTCAGCGGGACTGGTCATGGGGGGGCAACAGTCACCCATGCTTGCCACTATGAGCTCTGTGCTGCCCTGGCGACGGGTTCCCTGAGCATGCGGTGGCAGTGAGGGGACCCGTTATCACCACCCTTGCTGCTGCATGGGGATGCATCACCATGGCAGCATGGAGCTGACAGTGGCAAGCATCCTGCATGGCCCCACTGTTCTCTGTAGAACTGGGTCACACCCACTGGGCTGCAGAGGCCCCAGGGGAGGGCAGCAGGGCAGGAGCCCATAGCAGGTAGCCCGCTCTGTCCCCACCCTACACGCACATCTTGGAGGCACAGGTCCCCCCTCTTACCTGGGAATGCACGTAGTGGTGGGGAGCTGCCCCCACCCCCAAACCTGCAGCAGGAAGGCAGCAGGCAGGGAGCTGGGTTTTGTTCCACTGCAGCAGTAGTCACCTCTTGCTGGGGCCATAGTCTGCAGAACTCGGTTCCTGGCCCCATAGCCCTTGCAGCTAGGGGCCCCCTCTGGAAGGGCTGAGGGGACAGGTAGCTGTGAGGGAAGTGAGGGGCATGAGCAGGGCCAAGGTGCTGTGGGTGAGGATGTGAGGGGCACCAGTAGGGCTGGGGGGTGGGGAGGATGTGGGGAGGAGTGGGGTGCCTTCCATTTTAATCACAGATTTTGGGGGTTTTATCAGAGAAGTTGCAATTTTTTATCAGAGAATTCACAACTTCTTATCAGGGAAAATGAGGATCCCTTGTAATGACCCTACTTTGAGTATATATACTTTAGCCAATAAGGTTGCCTTTTATCTAGACTTTTTCTTGGAATAAGTAGGGTAATGATAATGATATGATATCTACAAAGATTAAATTTGTTGTTTCTTAAATAAAAATATTCTTGGTGGGCATGAAAGAAGACTGAGTTGAGATAAAAACACATCTGAAGTTATAAAAAACCCAAACATAGAGTGCTATTTTTACAACCCTCCCCCCCCAAAAAAAACAGAGTTCAGCAATACAGAATTTCTGTCATCCTTCCTTCCTTCCTGTTAAAATAAAAAAAATTCTTAAACATTTTTATTATCCCCAAGAAAAATCTATTCACTTCCTAATAGACTGTGAACCTATTTTCTAAACTGGAGGCCAGAGAGCAAAGCCCTCGCTTCCTTCTGTGTATGGACCAAAGACTGTAATCTCTTTCCCATTACTGTCCACAAAGCATGGCTCTTATCTTCTACTCCACTCCTTAATATTTACCACTTTTTCACCTCAGACAGTACGTGCGTGTCCACACATGCAAGCACATGCACTTGCAGCAGCTCAAATAGAAACAGTGCAAATTTGAGCTGGGCCTTTTTGCTTCAGCGCAGGTGCTCGGACATGCGCTTTGTTGTGGAGCACATTGTGCCACTTGGGGCAAAATAACCCTGCCTGGCTCCTCCCAGATCTTCAGCCAGGGTGAGCTAGAGCCTGGGCCAGCACCTATGCTGTCCCCAGCAGTATAAAAAGCTGCCCTGTCCTGGCCCCAGCAGTATAAAAAGCTGCCTTGGCTACTAGCTCTCAGGAGTTTCTGTGGCCCAGCCAACTGGTACCTGTGGACACTGGACACTACCCCTTGTGCCAGCTGGACTGCTGAAGCAGCCTTGAGAGTTCCCTGCATGCTCTACCCACTGCAGCAGTGTGGCAGTGGGGGCTGCTGCCTGGCTGGTGACCTGCTGTGCACCTGCCAGACTCAGATGGGGACTGCAGAGCCACTAGAGGCATCTGCCCCTCTGGGCCAGCTTCCAGTGGACTGCGGTTGCAGGGTTAGCCTTTGTGCAACACTACTGCCATTTATGCCCCCTGCCCAGCCACCTGGCCAGCTATCACCTGGAAGATGTTCTAGGTGCGGTGGCCTGCTTTGAACTGTCAAAGCATGTCCTCCTGGCCCCATTTGGAGGTCAGCCACAGCCAGCTGGGTCAAAGGTGTTAGCACCGAGCAGGCAGGGTCTTGCCACTGGCCTCCCTAGCAGGAATTCTGGTGTTCCCTATTGGAAAACTGAAAAATCCCTGATAAAAAAAATACCAAAGTCATTCTGTAAAATACCCCCAAATCCATATTTCTCTACAAGTAAACAAAAGACCAGAGAGAGAGAGAGAGAGAGTGAGACGGAGAGAGCGATCAGTTGGACAATGTTTTATTGATATAACTTACAGTGTTAAAGCAAGCCTCTTCTCATAATAATAAAGTGAACTCTAAATACATGTTTCATGAATTTATGGATACATGTTCTGCTGCACTGCCACAGGGTGATGGCCTCCACACAAGGGGTTTGGCCCCCCCAACAGGGGGTTCAGCCCTCTCACAAGCTCATGTAATGAGCTTTAGTTAAAGCACCTCAGCAACCATTTTTATAGCCGTGGGGGCTTATACACATGACACTGCAATTATGCTACAGTGATTAATTGAGTCTGCTCCAATGTGTTCTACTAAGAAGGCATCAATGTACAGACACCCTCAGTGGTCAGTGTCTGGCATCCCTGAGGACTGGGGCACAGGTTTATTTACATACATTCTGCACATCACGAAATAGGTCCAATTCTCTTCTTATATTATTATTATACTGAAGTAACAACACTAACCTCAATGGATTTTCTCTTTTCTTTTTCTGGCATAAGGGAATAATCAAGGCCTATGAACAAACCCTTGAGTATCCATGGATTAAAAAAAACATATCTTATAATTTATTCTAAGTGCTGTGTTAATATTATACTATGGCAGGGGCAGCATTTTAAGCAGTCTGTTCATATTAACTTCTTGCTCATTTTTTTGTAAACACAGAATATTTGTCCTTATAGAGAAACAAACCTTAACAGGAATTGGTTGCTACTGCCTGAATTCACTCTATAATAATAATAAGCTAAACATTACGAAGAGGCCAGCTACCATTTTGTTACTATGGTAACAAGGAAAAAATGTAGGATTCCAATTCCTTAACAAAAGAACTTGGTTCTTTCAGTCCTAGGAGGATCAAAGACAGCAAGACAAATATGCATGAGGGATATTTATGACAATTGTAGGATTGTGCACTTAAGCTATTGGGAATGATGCCTCTTTTACCATAGTTTCAGAGAGTCATTTCACTGCCTTCAGTTCAATAATTTCCGCTGGGGAGGAAGGGAAATTACACCACCCCTGAACAGAATCTGGCCTTCAAACTTGCAGTTGAAAGCATTCTTTGAAAGTGTTCAATCTGCTCTTCAATCTGTTTCTTCCATGCCCAGTGCTGGGATTGTCTTCAGTTCTGAAATGTGTGGGTCAATATGTATTTACTCAGGAAAGCTTTGTTCAGTTGCAGTTTGTTTTTCCAGTGCTATTCTGCTTTAATCAATTTTTGAAAACTGTTTTACCGTCTGACTGATGGAAACCTTCACAAAAGCTAATTATACCCTACTAGCTTAGTCTGAAGCAAAGCCCACGTTTTGTGCTCTAATAAGCAAAGTGTAAAAAAATCAGTTGACCAAATGCAGAATAAAAAATCTAAGTGGATTTAGCAGGATATGTTGCCATGCACGTAGAGTTTAAAAACAAGGAGAAGGATATAATTCAGAGAGGGTTCCATTATTATTCGGACAGCCTCTATTTTTTTAGTTCCAATACTGCTCATGACAAATTAATCCTTGCTGGGTGATATAACCACCAAGCAACTACTAGGATATCTTGCCATATTCCACTATATTTCCAATACAATAGTATGGCAGATTAGACTTGTCTGCTCTGCACTGGCTACCTATTCACCATAAATGCAATTAATGCAATCTTTAAAGCTTTAAATAATCTGGGACCCAGAGACCTGAGAGACTTCCTCTCTTGTCCTGTCATAAGAGTTATTGAAAGATCAGATGGGTGCTCTTGCTGTAAGTCTGAAACTGCTAAGCCTGGTGGTGAAATGTTTTCAGAAGACCTATGCCCTTTGCAGACTGCTTCTTTTGAAGGCAAGTTTGGTGACTCCCAGAGAAAACTACTGTACTTACAACATTTGACTTATGGATAACATGCCACTGGTGAGGCAGACAGGGAAGGAAGGCCACAATGAGCCATCTACATTAGAGGCATTTGCAATTTTGCAAATGTGAGTGTCCACATGTTAAAACTTGCCAACTTATAAGTGCCCTCTCAGGGTGTGTCCAAACACATACCACACAATGAGTTGTTCTCCATGCTGCAAGGGAGCAGTGTGGAGGGTCTTTTTGACACCTGGATATCTAGGGTCAAAAAAACCTGTGGGAAAAAAAAAAAAAGCAGAGTGGCACATGCACAGGCAGCGTGTACCACTCAAAAGCAGAGCCAGGCTGCCCGGAACTGCCCGGTGGCTAGGTAAGGCTGCTTGGGCCATCCCAGTGCTGGCCCCAGCCTCCGCTACCACTGCCAGAGTACCTTGCCACATGCCAGAGGGCTTGTGGCATAGGCATTCCTCAGGGAACCAGATGTTCACATGTGGACGCAGCCTGAGCTTGATTGTCAGTTTAGGCAAGGGTTAATTGTGGGCCATACTACCTAACTCCTGTTTGGGTAACTTCAGTCTGCTCCATAGAGATAAAAAAAGTGATCTTCAGTTTTCCAGCATCTCAGGATCCACTTCTTCCAGTCCCTAGCCTCCCCTGTCCCTTCTATTCCATCCCCAACAGAGAGCACAGATAAAGCCCAGATGTTTTGGCCCCTAGTCACGGTCCTGCTCATCAACCCTCTAGTAGCAAATCAGAGCTGTGAAGGCAAGAAATGGTACTAACCCTTAACACGCAATTGCTTACAGCATGTTCTAAATGTAACACTTAACATTCCACATATTTAATATCGTTAAAGTATAACATGTAACTTTATCCTTTAAGAAATGCAGTCACTATGGCCCAGCTTCACAAAGAGAATTAGATGCTTCAATACTGAAACTACTCCCAGGGCTCTTTAAGCACTTTATTGAATAAGCCTTTAAAGCACAATGCACAAACAGTCCCAGCAGTCTTCTTCTCAGGACAACCAGTCCTGTAAAGCAGCCACTGCTAACTTATCTTCTAGTCTCTGAGCTGACTTGTTAAGGCAAAACTTAAATTCTTCATGTAGTATTGCACTGCGCTGTACAGATTAGACTGGATATTGAAGAAATATTTACTGCCATTTTTGTCCTATGGCAGTGCAGTATTTTTTAATATATCATGTACATACATCTGCAAGCCAAGAAGCAACAGCTTTAATCTTATGAAATATAAGCTTTGTCATGAGTGTCATGTGCCCCCCGTGGTGGCGGGGGCATGGTGAGCTCCGGCATGTGGTGACAGTGCTGGCAGTGGTGTGTGGAGCTGCTGCTGGCAGCCATAGCACTTGCAGCAGCGGGGGAAGGTGGGTGGAAAGTGCCAATCAGTAGTCAGAGACCACTCACAGATGCCACCAGCAGTGGTGGCCAGCAGCAATCATGGACCACCTGCAAACACCACTGGCAGTGTTGGCGGCAGGGCAGGGGTTGGCAAGTGGCGACCGGCCACAGCTGCCACCAGCAGTGTCAGCGGCGCCTTTTTTTTGTAGTGGGTGCTCTGCCACACTTAGGGGGTGCACGTACACCCATGTGCACCCCCTACATGTCACGAATGAGCTCTGTGTTTATCACTGACAGTTGTGGCAAACCTACTATACCTGTCCGGCTAGCAGAATAAAGTTAGAACACTGAAGATTCATTGTCCGGTTTTCAAATGAAGGAGTCTTGGTGGAATGTCTAGTGCACTTATGTGCGTTTTTTTGCTTAGCTTAGCATCCAGCTGTGGTCTTTAAACACTTCATTTATAAGACTGTGTGTAACAATTTACTTCATACAAACACTTCAGTATTCTGCAATTGTTGGGCTGAATTAGTCTACACTTGACCACTATTTTAAGTACCTGAAAATCTGCTACCCGAATGGTCTCTTCTATTGGGTTCCATTTTACCTCTTACACAGTGAAAGAGACAAATCAGATTTATTTAAGTGTCAAGGTAGGAAAATTAATAGTAGCTTAAAAGAGGAGAACTACTGTTGCAGAAGGATAATAAATACTACAAGATGTTCTACTTGCAATACAATAGACATATTTTTCAAGAACATTTCATCCTTGCATGGTAAATAACCCATGTCTTACAATCTTTGGCAGCATTACAAGGATAATATCACATCTGCAGTGTTCCTGTACAAGATAAAAGCTTGAGTCTCTGAATGCTCCATACCTGACCCACAAACTTTACACAAAGGTGTGCAGAAGCTACATTGACAAGGCTCTGGGTATCTGAGTACATTCTATATATTTAGTAGATGACTATTGTTGAACAGAAGATAATAAATATTTGATCAGACACACAACTAAGCTAGGGAAAGAAGTTACACATAAACTGGTTTAAGTGATCAGAAACTGGTTTAAACCTGTAACAGAATAGAAGTTCAGTGCATGTAAACCAGTTTCAAAATGGCCAAAACTGATTGAAGTCAAAATAGTTTATGGAACTGCTATCCCAGACCCCTTCCTGGTTTAAATTAAATCAGAGTCCCTCAGCATGCTTTGCAGCCCTGGGCTGTGCTGTCTGCTTCAGAAAATAAGGATGGCCCTGCCCCTTTGCCGGGGCCAAAGCAAGGCAGGGCTTGCGGTCTGGTCAGATGCTGGCCTGGCATGGCCCCCTAAGGCAAAGGGGTTTATTCCTCCCTCCCCTCTCCCCCCTGGGGGGACCCCATCCTGGGTCTATCTGGTAGGGGCACAGTAGCCCCTGTCAGGCATTTTGCTCCACTCTCCACTCAAGTGGTAGTGAGCATGGCCAGCCCTAGCAGCAACCTGAAGTGAGCCCTGTTTGCTCCAGGCTACTACTGGGACTGGCCATGCCCCCCACTACTTGAGCAGTGAGTGGGGACAAGGGTTGCTGCACTCCTTCCTGGCAGACCCTGGCTGAGGTCCATGCTGGTGGAACCGGCGGGGTGGTGGAATTAAACCCCCTTGTCCTCCCTTTCACTTCAGGCTGCTGCCAGAGCTGGCAATGCACCCTGCCACTCGAGTGGCAAGTGGGGCTAAATGCCTGACAGGAGCTGCTGTGCCCCAGCCTGGCACACCCTACTGGGGTCCATGTCCATGGGACAGCGGGAGGATTGGGGGGAATTAAACCCTCCTCCAGCCCTCTGTTTTCTTCAGGCTGCTGCTGGGCTGGAGACATCCCTTGCCACTCAAGTGGTGATAGGGTGTGTGTGTGTGGAAAATGCCTGGTAGGGACTGCATCCCCCTTCCTCCTCCAGGCACACCCCGTCTGGAGACCCTGCAGGCCAGGGTAGAGGTTTAAACCCTTCCCCAATCATACTCAGCCTGCCTGGGCCTGGCCATGCCCTGTCCCCTGCCTCCCAGCTTTCCCCTCAACTGAGCTTTCCTCCAGCCAAGGGCTTGCTCTAGCACCCCCTGGCTTCTGGCCTAAGCCACTGTGGGCATGTGCCTGCATTTCTGGAATCAAAAGTGAATGTCTATTCATTTACTTGCTGGTTCAACCTATGCAAGTCAGGCTAATCTGCAAAGATTAAACTGATTCAGACTTGGGCTTTTTGAATATCTGTACTTTGCACTAAAATTAATCTTTCAGTTTCCTATATTTTTATTTAGCTTTTTGAATGTGAAGAAATTTATAGGTATATGGTCCCTTATTGTACTGCACAATCACAAAGCAGCAGGCCAGTCCTGCCCCAAAGAACTTACAGACTAATCAAGAGGTTTGGTAAAAATCTATAACCCTGGTTACACAACAAAATATTCCTAGATTAATTTTCCAAGTATATGGAAGAATATTTTAGTAAATCTAGAATCTTAAGGAAAATGCAATATTCTTTGTTCAGCATGAAGATTTATTAAACTGTTAAAATCTTGCAAGTATATAAGAGCCTATGGTTAGACAAGTACTCAGAGTTAATTGGTTCTGTAATTTTGCATTGTACAAAAGCTTGCTATGGAAAGTAGTATGGCAGGCTGTCATACATTAAGATGGCTGAAGGGATCCCTTTCACAGAAACAAACAGATAATCTTTAATAAACTTCAGCACTTGGTATGACCTTGTATATGTTTTGCCTAAGAAAATTTCAACCATGCTTAATTAGCTCATTTGTTTGTTTGCTAAATTACTCAGGGATAATATTACTGTAAGGAACAGAACTATATGGGAAATTATACCTATTTTGTCCATTTACTTAACAGATAAAGCAGTGAAACACCACATTTGTCTTGTTCTACTGAATTCCCAGCTGGAGAGAACACCGAAAATCATTTTCAACTAAAGTGATTTTAGATGTACCAAAAGGCAGAAAGCCCCAAGTCCTGATGACGCTCCTCTTCATAACAGCATAAAGCAGAATGCCATAAACCCCTTCCTGCCAAGGGGTCAGAAAAAGCAAAAGTTTTTTTTCATCTTTCTGAGTCATAGATTTCATAGACATCAGGGCTGGAAGGGACCTCGGGAGATCATCGAGTCCAGCCCCCTGCCCAAAGG
>NW_017728931.1:125392507-125399896 GCF_001723895.1 Crocodylus porosus
CCCTGCCCAAAGGGCAGGAAGTCAGCTGGGGTCATAGGATCCCAGCAAGATAAGCATCCAATTTACTCTTGAAGGTGTTCAATGTAGGTGTTTGAACCACCTCCGCTGGCAGACTGTTCCAGACCTTGGGGGCTCAGACAGTAAAGAAAATTTTCCTTATGTCCAGCCTGAAACGGTCTTGCAGGAGTTTGTGACCGTTCGACCTTGTCATACCTTGGGGCGCTCTGGTGAACAAACATTCCCCCAGAAACTGGTGGTCACCCTGATAAACTTATAGGTGGCCATCAGATCACCCCTGAGCCTGCACTTTTCCAGGCTAAGAAAGTCATTGCTGTGTTGTTTCCTCAACCCACAATTTCTCCAGCATATTCTTTTAAATAAATAATTTGGGCAGCAATGGGATGACTCCAAAATTTCTGAAAATGGTGTTCAGGGTTAATAGTTTCATATGCCATTAATAAGCAGTTTGCTGACACCAGTATTTCTGAATGAGAGCTTAGGGTTAATCATTCCAAACCCCATTAACAGGGACAGTCTAAACAAAATTAAACAAAACCAGGCACTTAGCAATTGCTGAGCTAGAAAATCACACCATTAGATGTAACACTTTGTATTCCATAGAGAGAAAGCAGAAATGATATGCAGCAGTTGGTGCTTCTTTTCCTATTGCAAATAATCTGAAACACTTCTGCAAAATGATGCTGTGCTGTATTTAAACAGCTGCTATGGTCCACCGCAAATATGGCTGTGCTTGAGTAGTAGGTGATGTGATTAATCTATAAAAAAAAAGATTCAGTTCTTCATACCCTATGTAACAGTTACCTATTTCCATCAGGGATGTATCAAGTGAGCCTCATCTAGTATGAACTCAGAATGGGGGGGATTTTTCGATTGACTTTGGTGGGCATTGGTTTAATCTGATAGTGAAAAATTGGTTCAACAGGCTGTAAAAACTTTCATTCCCAAGTGAAGCACTTAAAGGCATGATTGCCCAAAGTGGTCTACAGGGACCATGTACATTTCAGTACTTGTTACGCTGAAAACCTACAATATCTTATCATGCCAATCACAATTTAGTCTACATTTTACTTAGAAAATAATGCCAAAAAGTTTCTGGACTTGAGATGACACCAGAGAATATGCTGATCAAGGAACTGGATAGGAGATGGGGACTTTTGGAACATGGGTAACTTCAATTTTTCTTCTACTCCAAACTCCTCCAATAAGAGATCTCATATAGAAAGGCAAAAGAATTCAATTAGAGTTTTGTTAAATGTCTCCTACTTTTTAACTAGCTCCTACCAACTCTTATCACAGATCAAGACCTAATTTGGGTTAAATTGTGTGCGATTTCATAAACAGAAGATACTCTGTTTTGTAAATAGTACTGGCCTTTCACAAGAATAATGATCACATTCTGCCACGCCTACCTATTTCCATGTTTTAAGTATCAGGAAGTTCTTAGAGTGTCCATAAATGTTAATTTCACCTCACACACATAGACTTATGAAACAAATATTTCCATCCTTAATAATCGAAAAGAGGGGAAAAACAGAAGGGAGTCCTGGGCCAGAGTATAGAGGGCCTAATGACTTATCAATTAAGTAATTAGCTGCTCGTTCACAGGTGGCGGGCAGATGGCTAGAAGGAGATAACAGGCTACTTAACCCTCTACCTGAAGCCTGCGGGGAGGAGAGGGAGTATTCCAGAAGGACCAGAAGCAGCAGCCTGGGAGGAACCCATACAAAACAGCAGTGGGGAGTTCCTGATGCCTGAGTGGGACAACTCAGCTGCAGAGAAATGAGAGACAGTAAAAAAGGCAAAGCAGCCTACTGGTGAGACTGGTACATGGAGAGAAAGACTTCAGTTAGAAAAGATACAAGTTTTGGTGTTTTCTTGGTCTTTTTGTTGTTGTTGTTGTTTGTTTTGCCATCTTGGGGGCAGAAGATCTTTACGCTGCTAATTTAATATAAAATTGAAATATTAATTGTTAAAAATAAACATCGATATTATCCATCCAAATTATTAAAAAATAATGATCACATTCTGCCACGCCTACCTATTTCTATGTTTTAAGTATCAGGAAGTTCTTAGAGTAACGGATAGGTGCTCCTTCTTAAGAAATGAGTTTATAAATCAAGAAATCTTTTCAGCCTCTGTTTATCTGAATAGATAAAAAGAAACCTCTTCAATTTTTAAGAATTCTAGGCAAGCCTTCTGTGCCTGATGAGTTAGTGGGTGAACTAGTGTCTACTAGTAAACAGGATTATTAAACTCCAGATATGCATTTTAGAAATCTCTTTTTTGATTCTAAATATATCCAAAAAGTAAAATCTGGGTTTTACTTTTTTATAATTTGTTTTTTACATAAGCTGCTTGGCACTGTTCAGTATGCATGACTAGAAAGGTAGTCCCAGTCCAAACAACTTGCATTCTAAAAATGGACTTACTGAAGCTGAGCTACATAGTAACATCCAGGGATAGAAATGACGGTGATAGTGGTTGTTAGGCCTTTTATTTTTTAATGACACACTGTTGGAGAAATCCTGTGTTTTCTCAAAGCACATTGAAACTGGCAATAGTAGTGGAGAGGAAGTAACAAAGTAAGAGAGAAAATCCAGGATACGGCCTGGGGTAGAATTCTGAGGGCGTTGTCCTCTGACTTTGCCTAAAATATACGGGGTCAAGATACAACCAGCTGAGGATCCAACACACTGTAGTATCATGATGTCTTCTTGTGGCAGATGAAAAACTATTTTCAACATTAATTAGTTACTGTGATGTGAATTAGGTTAGTTTCTTACTGGTGGTGAATTCTTCACTTTCTCTGCAGAATATTTACTTTTAAAAGTGACTTTGACTTAGCATTAAACCTATCTATTAAATGTTCATTGTCATCATAGCTTCTGAGCAAATGAAAAATCTTTTTTTCATTATCTTTGCCAAGAGTACCTTTTAAGGTGTTATCTGTGAACATTACAGTTAAAAGATAATAACAGAGAAGTTTGAATACCCTATGTCAACTCACATATAGAAGATTGCAGAAGATGCTTATGAAAAAATCTGAATTTCATTTGTTAGTGCAGATTATAGAGATATACAACACAGAAAATATATTCCACTCAATTCTTGAAATAACTTGGACTAAGAAATTGGGGGCAGTCTGGCATTTAATGGACCAGTCAACACAGAGGCTAAGTAGCTCACTGCCTGAAAGAACAGACCTTTCAGTGATCAGGAACTGAAACGGGTGAAAAGAAAAGAAGTTACTTAACAATTTTTCTAATTCCAGATTGTTGTCTCAAAAGGTTCTTTAAGGTATGATTTGAAGCTACCTAGAAAGCTCTGTAAGACACTGGGATTTCCTTCATAACACCTATTAAGACCCTAGCAAACACTTGCCCTTATATTTCCCACTCTTGGTTCTTTTTTCAGGGTTAATCTAAAGCTAAAATACCATGATCCAATGTTAAGGATGGGTAGGTGAGAGAAAGTAATGATGAGAAGCTGCATATAGGAGACTGGCATTTAGAAAATCTATTAACAAAATATTATTTTCATGATTATTTTTCCTGCTTTAAAGCCATTGAGTACATCTCTTCCTTGGATTCTGAGTCACTGAGACAAAGATTTGCAGAGGAAGAGATAGGCCACATGTGCTGTAAGTGGCACGGGAAGCCTGCGCGTGCGGCGCACAGCACATCATGGAGCACAAGCACTACAGCAGCAAATAAGGTAGGAAGCAGTAGGCAGAGCTGTGGAACAGACAGGAAGCTGAAAGCAGTACAGCAGAGGAGGCAGGAGAAAGCAATCAGTGTAGCACTCAGGCAGGGTACAGGGCTAATTCACAGCGCTCCTGCCAAAAGGGTTAGCTCCCACTGAGCTATGGAGTGGGTAATCCTGACCTCTTTTCGAAGTTTAGGCATCACTGGCCACAGCTGGCTACAGCACCCAGCCTTCTAGTCCCATGTGTATCTTTAAGCTCATTTTACCCAAAAGGACTATACAGGAAAATAAAGCCACATATACAGAAGTAACTATTTCAGGATTAGGCCCAATTTAAGAAGCCAGAGAATGCAAAAGTGGGCATGTATTTTTTTCTGGAAGTGTGCTGCTAATGAGATCTAGAAAGAGATGCTGTTTTTTTCTAATAACGTTAAAAATATGTGCTAATTATGTGAAAAATGCTTCCTATTTTTAGAGCGGCCTAAAAAGGATGTGATTTGAGATTTGTGGTGAAAGAAAGACTTTTTTGGTTACGTCTTTGACTTTTGCAGCTCTCCTCGGGAGGTAACAAGGACACTCTAGGCAGCAGGCTATCAACATGTCTAGACGTGCTAGACAGAGCAAGATAGCACAGTGGGAAAAATACCTTTGTCTCTGCACTATCACTCTTGCTGTTTCTACTTGTGATCTATGTGTCTCTGCATTAATGCAACGTTGAAAAGATTTCCTCTGTAATGGACAGACAGCTTTTGCATAACAAGATAGAAGTATGCCATGACCACTATAGTAAGTGAAATTTGAAACAGATTCACTAAAAATAACCAGACATCTTATAACATTTTGCTATTTGTATGCTACGCTTCCTGAACTTTCTATAATCTTGGAGGCCTAATCTCAGCTGGCTATAGCAATACAACTCCAGTGTCTTAGGTAGAGTTGCAATTGCTTCTACAACAGTGAAGCCGTTCCGTATTCTGATCAACCAATTGTACAGAACAGCTAGAGCACTCTGCCATAAAGAATTTATGAACATGTCCAGACCTGACACACACAGTGGCAGTAAACTTAAGGCATGCTAGAAGGGCAGTGATAATAAATAACACCACTTACACAGAGCTGAATATTGATACCCAAATGCACTTCCAAGACAGATGTACTTCAGCTGCATAATTTGTGAAATGGAGTAATTGTTCAGCTTAAATAAGGATATCAAAATTTGGCCCATAACGCTTTATAGTGTCACAACACTATACCAATATTACTTAATATTTCATGTTATAATCTGTTTTCTCCAATATTTAAAAAGAGTTGAATGGTTTTTAAAAGCAAGACCAGCAGAGGGTATGTAATACATATAGGTTATTATGATAAGGTCATTCTACATAATGACAATGGAAGAGTGTGTTCTAAATGTATTGCATGAAGAGTTAACCTCTGATGCTACGCTGCTAGTTGAACATGTGCAACTGTATGCTAAACTAATTCTTTGAATGTCTGAGTTAATATACTTTTTAAGGGAAGAGATGATGCAACTATCATTACAATTCATTGAAAGTATGTAGTACAGGACACTACCTGGGCACCAACAAGCCAGCGGAGCAAAGATGAGCAGAAGCATATGGCAGCTATGTTTTTCAGCAAGGGATCCTATCAATTCAGGGCAGAATCTGTCATGGTGGAAGAATGCACCACACTACAGGGGGTACTCTGCTGCTCTTTTGAATAAATCCTGTTCTACATGGGCCAGACCCTCATGATAATGTGTTCCACCACTGTATCAGGGCAGTCCAACTTCTGAATGGACAGGGGCCACAGGTCCTCTAGCCACACACCTCACAGACAGGATGCTGAACAGACAGAACATTGTGATATGTGGCCCCCTGATGTCCTGTGCGACTCCCCCATCCTGCTCCACTGCATGGGTCCCTATCCTCTGCACTGACTGGGAGCTTGGAGGCCAAGTTTAACCCTTCATTGGGACAGCCCTCTACTAGATCATTAGCTTTGTACATTCTTCTGTGATAGCCACATGTTTTCTTTGACTACTTGTATGATGAAAAATGCTTCTTGTGCTCTTTTTACCTCATTATGTTCCACTGTAAAGTTCAGGATTGAGTCTATTTCCTAATAATTTAGACTCCTGAATATTTAATATATATTTTGGTACCCAGCTTTTCTGATGCTTTTCTTTAGCAACAATATTTTTCATGTGCAAAATGATTGGGCTGGATAATGAGCTTATATAGTAAAATCCATGCATATACAATATTTGATATTCTAAGCATTTTTTCCATTTGATTCAGAAAATATATAGCACTCTATTTTGACAATCAAGTTCCTAAGGCACTTCTACTGTATTAGGTAATTTCAAAGAAGAAATTTATTATTTTAAAACCTGCTTAATTTTCATGTTACAACATTTAAAAAAGAATAATACTATCTGAAACACAGAGTTCTTGAGTCACTAGATAAAATCCTTTCTCTACTTAACTCACATTAACAAAAATGTGTTCATCAATAGCAATGTGCATAAATCATTTGCAGAAAAGCCACTATTTTGTGTGATATTCACAAGCATGAGAATGCTTGCTGATGATTTGGGGGATTTGGAATAATTCCAAGTAGAAATATAAAAAGGATGATTAAAAAAAATGGTCCTTCTGAGGATAGAACAAATAAGCTTAGATTTAATTTCTAAAAAGAGAGAGAAAATAATATGATAAAGCAAAGAAGTGAGTTTTGCACTTAATTCTGACAGCAGTGAGGCTCCTGCTCATTTTTCTCTCTTACAGAACTGAATTCCAAAATCTAGGTCCAGCATCCATGAACAAATCTGTTTCATGAAGCCGTCACGTGCTCCAATTAATGGATCATTTCATTGTTCCAGTGAAACATAACTGTTATGGGAGGTTATAGCTATAGGGACAGACATTACACAACCTGGTTTAAGTGATCAGAAATTGGTTTAAACCTGTAACACAATGGAAGTCCAGTGCACATAAACCTGTTTGAATGCAGTATCAGACTTAACTGATTTGGCTCAAACCGGTTTATGCAATGTCTATTCCAGACCCTTTGCTGGTTTAAGCTACACCAGATACCCTGAGCATCCTGGCATGCTCTCTGGGCTGGGTGGGGCTCTCCGCTCTGCTCCCTGACTGCCTCTTCAGCACAGATTATGGATACTTCCCCGCTCCCCCTCACCACTCCCTGCTAAGCAGGAATTCCCCCCTTCCCTCTGCCTTGCTGAGGAGGTGTCTGTGTATTAGTTAGCAGATTACATGCTGGCTATGGTCCCAACAGGTAATGTCCCTCTGTTCTTATGGGTGTGAGATAGTGCTTATGCTAAGCAAGGCCTAGCATCAAGAACAATGCACTAAAACTCCTAGAATGCTTCAATGAGGTTGAGAAGTCAGCGATTGACATTCTGGTGATCACCATCTGACCCTTGAATAGAAATGCTGACAATGATAAAAATTGCAAGCAAACAGCTTATATTGTTAAAACAGGAAACCGCATGGCTAAACCGCAATGACGAAAGATAACCACATATTATGCAAGCAGAGTCTAGAAAATGATATATTTAAGGTCAAGCAGAGTCTGGAAAATGTTATATTTAAGGTCATTAGAAATTAAGATAAGAAGTGTAAAAATTATAATAAA
>NW_017728931.1:125400244-125407927 GCF_001723895.1 Crocodylus porosus
TGATTTGGGAACCTCGTGAACCAACCGACCTCCTTAGTTTATGACTTTGTGAAACAGTAAAAGTTTTAAATTGAACATCCAGGTCTGAGCCTGTGCTTAATTCAGTCCTTATATAATTTGGCAGGAACTCACACAATGGGGTGATAAACACTGAGTTAGGAGGTGATAAACACTGTTATCAATTCCCTGCTAGGCTAATCAGAGCTTCCTGCTAGGGTCTGACCACATGCCCATCCGCACCCTCCAACTCCAGCTCACGGCTGTGGAAGGGACAGGAGGGCTGCTCTAGTGACCCCTAGATGCTGGCCTGAGCCACTGCAGGCATGTTCCTGCATTTCTGGGATGTCTGTGCAGTTACAAACCGGTTAAGCCTAGCCAGGTTAGACTAACCTGCAAAGATTGAATCAATTCAGGCTCAGGATTTTTGAATATCTGTCCCTAATCATAGAGAAGGCAGTTTGGGACAAGATGACTGATAGCTTTTAATACCAGCACAGAGATTTGGTATTTACTCTGCATTCTATAGTGGAGAAGAAGAGTACCTGGTGATGTAGTCAGGGTGACCTGAATTTCATATGCGTTGAAACTGTTATGAACACGTGGCTTTGTTTCTATATACTGAATTCAATAATCAAGTCTGCGATGACCAGGACTGTAATAACTAGGAATGGGCTTATTTATCCACTTACTCCATTCAGATTCCAAGAACCAGCTCTTGCATTTGTTGTATGCTGGACAATAACAAAGCAAATTAAAGGAAATTGAATAAATTTACCATAGTGTATTTCTCTCCCTCTCATTTAACATCTTGTATATCTAATACAATTATATATTATAATTTATACTGAATTATATAATGTAAATATGCGTTATATCAATCAATGGAAATGATCCTTCTACTCCATTTAGCACTGGTCAGGCCTCATCTGAAATACTGTGTCCAGTTTTGGAACCTACACTTTTAAGAAGGTTGTGGACAGTTTGGAAGGATTCCATTGCCTAGGCAGTAAGACTTAGGTGGGAAAGCTCGAAAAACTAGGGTCATTTATTTTGGAGAAGAGAAGGGGAGATTTGAGAACAGTCTTTAGATACCAGAAGGGTAATTACAGAGGGAATGGGGATGGGCTTTGCTCCATGACCGTAGGGGCAGGAGTAGGAGTAATGCCTTAAGCTTCAACCAGGAGAATTTAGGAGGAAATTTAGGAGATTAGAAGGAAATTTCTGACTATGATGACGGTCCAACATTGGAACAAGCTACCTAGAGAAACTGTGGAATCTCCATCCTTGGAAGTTTTCAACAGCGGGTTAGTTAGACACATGGCTGGGATGGTTTAATCAGGGATGATGCAGCCTTGAGCAAGAACCTAGACATCATGACCTCATGAGATTCCTTCCAGTCCTACTTTCCCATGATCTAAGTATATCTAATTAAATTGTATTTCCTTATAACTATACTGAATTACTTCTGAAGAAGATGTAATTACAGTAAACTGCTATCAGATGACTGTACTCTCTGAAGTTTCTATTTGGGAGGGACAGTGGGAATTGATGATTTTAGGGCATCTGTACACATGCTCCCAGGTGGAGGTGGGGTGGGGGGGTGGCTGTTTTAATTAGAGCAGCTCTCAGGAGCAGCTCTAATTAAAATGCCTACAGCATCTCCTGTGTTCAGCGTCCCCATGTTTCAAAATGCTGGTGAGGCCACTTTAACTAAAGCTTGTCAAACAAGATTCAATTAAAGTACCCCTGCCACCATTTTGAAATGTGGGGACACTGAATGCAGAAGAAGATGCAGCATGCTGGGGCAATCTGATCAGAATCAGTATGCACTGGAGCATGTGTAAAAGTGCCCCTAGTTTCCAACTATCAGCTGAGAAGTTTGATTCATTTGCAAATTGGAATGTGCAGAGAGAAGATGAAGTATTCTTTACACTCCACAGAGCTATTTATTAATATCCGTATCTCACTCAACATACTGGATAATATATATCTTATATACAATATCTGAAGATAAATTTTCTGACTTTAGTTAAGTATGTTTTGCTTGCTTTAAGCATCAAAGTATTTTTGCTTTCTAAATGTTCTATTAATTGTTCCTACAGAATAAAGTTGATTTTTTTTTCTCACCAAGGCTAAGTACAGTCAGCCAAAAAGCCTGAGGCTGAATCAATTTAATCTTCAAAGGTTAGTCTAAACTGTGTAGACTGAACCAATAAACAAGTGAACAGACAATCAATTTTGATTCTAGAAGTACAGCCTCATGCCTGCAGTGGCCTAGGCCAGAAGCCAGAGGGTGCTCACCCAGAGCAGAGAGCTTGGGCCAAAGCTAGCACACCTTCCCTACAAGAGGGAGGGTTGTGGGGGTGGTGCAAAGCATCCTAGGATGCAATGGGACTGTGAGTTAGCTTGAATCTGGAGAGGATCTGGGACAGAAGTTCAATAAACAGATTTAACCTAAATCAGTTAAGTCTGATACTACATCCATCCAGGTTTATCTTAAACCTGTTTTATCCATTTTGAAAGCAGTTTATGTGCACTATATGTCACTATATGCTAAATCCCAATGCCAGTACATTTTTCTGACATGGCATTCTATTGGTGTCATAGAGGTCAATTGATCTCAAAATGTGGTAGTAGCACTACATTTCAGGGGTGGGAATCTGTGGCAAGTCTGGAACTGATCAATTTACTCTAAGTGATGTTCTAAAAAGATACAGCCTATCTGATAAAAAAATAAGTTTATGTTATGAGTTAATTATTACTAAAATCTAAAAATGATTTTTTAAAATTCTCTGGGGCATGTAACTTGCTGCCCATTGGTTGGGCAGTGGCCATTTCATGCCTTTGAAGTACAACAGTTTCTCTTTGTAAAACAGAACTAGTTTCATAAAGTCCAATAGGATATTTTTGGTTTATTTACTTTTTGCATACACTCTTATCCTCAGTAGGTACATGAGATCTGTTAGACTTATATTGGCATGGACTCAAACATATAACAGTGATTCTACAAACTACACTCTACCTGTAACAGGAGAAAGCAGTCTCAGTTTTCAATAATTGGGACCTTCTAAATATGTCCAGATCCCAAATACATATGTGAACATTCATATTCAGAAACAATGAGGCCTGCATATGCATCTCAGTGCCCACTGCAACCTCCAAGGGCAGATCTAGGATTCTTGCTATAACCTTGCACAGCTGTAAGCTGGTTTCATAGTTTCCAAACCCATGCTTTCATGAAAAGCAAAGGAAAGGTAAAGACTCAATCACCATGCACATCCCATAAGAATATCTACACTACTCCCAGGAACACTCAGTTCTTCCAGCTGTCCTGTGAATTGCTATGAAGCAGGAGGTCTTACTCTCTTGGTTGACCAATCCATAACCTGTCAAAGCCAGAAGAGCAGGCTTATCCTTAGCAGTCACCATACTGCTTCCTGGTGATGTGTTACTGCTCCTTTGCTTTATCACAACATTCAACTTTCAGTGAAAGGAACAAAGGTACTGGATTCATAACATTTTTTTGAAAACTGGTGATGCTGTAACCTGAGGCCATGTAGCATGGGCTGCTATCTCTCTGCCATGGAAAGAAGAAAGTTTTCTGGCAAAAACACAATTACCATTGCTCCTTTCATGTATTGCAGGGGTTTCAGTAGGTTCAGACAGGGAGCAACAGGGCAGTTATCTTCATTGTACAAACACACTGAATGCTTTTCAAGCAAACTGGCAGGCAGCAATGGGAGATAAATATAGTACTGAATAGGCCCACCTAGTGGCAGGAGACCACAACACACATGCATAATACTCAATGCATAACAGTCCTCCACCATAGATAACGGAGTTCTCTAAGTACTTAGGCTGTATCAATGGCTAGAAAATAATACTTAAATATTTGCTCTTAGGAATTGGCTTGTAGGTAGAGTAGATATTGCATTAGAAGAACGGTCCAGGGGAATGGCAAGGATTAATTGGTTTCTAAAAGTCTGTTTGTGACCCCCACATGAGTTGATCCATGAGAAGATACTCTCTGAGAGAAGACCGATACCAAACTGACAGCTCTTGGACAGATGACAGAATTTACCTTTATGGCTGGCAGTGTTCAATGAAATGAAACAGTTTAACTGTTTCAGATGGAGTCTGTGTAGAGTGTTTTTAGAAGCATTTCATTGCATGACTTGTCATGGGGCTTGGCTAAAGAAATTATGAGAACAAATGATGTCAAAAGCTCATGAACCAATGACAGAAAATAATACAGAATATTTCTGGTTAGCTCAGTAATCCAACTGACCTCCAGCTAGAAGACCAGCCATTCAGCATGGAAATCTCAGGATGATGATGGCCAGGCCACATCAAATTCTTCAGTATGGCCCAAGACAGCTACCACTGAACCCTGTTGGAGGGAATCCCAGGGAGTGTGGGTCCCTGTCTCCCATGTAGCTCTTGTCATCTACATTCTAGGATCCGCGACTGGAAGCATCCTAGTCACTAGCAGTCCCATCCTCACCACTGCTTTTGTGTACTGCAGGGGTTTGTTTGTCCCAGTGGGATGAGGAAAGGTGCAACAGGGCAGCCATCTTTACTCTAAAAACAGAAGGCATTAGCTGAATACTTTTAATGCATAACATCAAGCAGTAACAGATGATAAACACAATATAGAATAGCCCCACCTACTGCATAGCACATATACATACACTCAGTACATAACAACCTTCTTGGTAGTTTTACTACAAAGTTAGACAAGTATGTGTCCATCATAATTGGACAGATTAGAGGTGCCAAGTACACAGGAGGCCCAAGGCCCCTGACCCCCCTTGGGAAGAGGGTGGTCACCTGAAATCATAAAACTTTCCACACATGCATAATCTTAGCTCCCTTCTCCCCCACCCTGGCTGCTGCCCCTGCCAAAAATAAAAATTGGCACCCATGGGACAGATTGAATAAAAAAACACACCTATTATGTTTTATATTCCCTGTGTATCAGAATGAATTCCATTGCAATTGCTAAAATGCTTCTGTCCATTTCAGAGTAGGAGGACAAGACCTCCTAATAAGATAGGAAAGCAACATGAACATAGAGTAAAAAATTTAAAGCAACATAGCAGTCATTTCAGATCTCAGAGAGGAGCAAGTTTAAGATAATGGATGGTACACAAAGCCTTTTATATCTCTGAGAAAACAGGAAACACATGGGAGTACGTCTTATCTATAACTGGATGCAGACCACCTCATTTGTAACTTTTCAGTGCAGCAAAATTCATTTGCAACTAAAATAAGTAAAGGTAACTAGAGACCTCACCCCATGGATCACACTCCTCTTCTTCCAGAGATGGATAAAATGAGGATGTGAGGCCCAACTTGAGAAGATGTGGTCAGCGTATTTTGAAACCAATACTCTTTAATCTGCCTTCTTCACATCTCATAGAGATTTTCTACTGCTGATACAAAAAAGTGTACGTGGGGGCTTTATGTGGAGCTGCTGCCAGTGACCATCCTTTGGCAATGCTGGTTTTGCAGCCTTTGTTTACATGCATCTCATGCTAAAAACTAAGCTGTGATTTTGCCTCTAAATCTGGATTTATTGCTTTCAATTTCCTGTTATTTTCAGTTTTGAAAAGAACTTTATCATTACTTTACTATGCAGCAGAACTCTTGCAACCCAACATTCTCAAAGGAAGAATGAAATATGCACACATTTGAGGGTAATGGATTAGCATCGTCACTGCACTAACAGTCCAGTTCCTGCAACTGGACAGTGGAAGTCAACCTAACCATTGGTAATCTGAGAGAAGCAGTTTAACTCAAGTGCCTTAGCTAAACTGATCTACTGTAGCTAAAATGCTTCAGCACCAGGCCCCAGCTAAGTTGTTTAAGAAACAGAAACTTAGCAAAGGCTCTTCAGCTAAAATCATTCTCAACTCATCTCCCTAGTGTTTTCTCCCAATAGATAATCAAGAAGCCACCCAAGAGGCTTATCCAAACACCACTTTCCTGAAAAACACTTAGGAAGTAGCTAAACAGGGGACACATCATTCTTTCAGAAAAACTAGCAGTGGATAAATTAGGGTCAGCTTATCAATGTTGCATCTAGTTCACTGGCTCAGGAATGTCAATTTTAATCAAAATCTCTTGTTTCAAAGGCTTTTTGCAGATTTCAGGTTCTAAGAAACACTTCTTAGTGCAGTCTAGTGAGTATAAGAGGTGTGACTACCTGCTAAAAACTGACAATTTTTATATTGACAAGGCCCTCTGTCCTTGTGGCCCACCAAAGCTCAAGCCTCAGAAGTGCTGCAAAACCTTCTACTTGGCCATGTGTGTCATAAGAAAGGCTGAGCTGGGGTATTGTTTGAGGAGATTTTGTCATATATCTTATTATACCTTATTTGTGGGTGGGAAGGGGATGAAGAGGAGCAGGGAGGTGCAGTGGTGTAGTCAACCCCTTTGCTGCCAAGAACTCTGGTTTTGGCCACCAAGACACCTGAGCAGTGAATTTGCTGCTTCATCCTCCCTACCTTTTCACTATCCTGACTCTGTTACTGATCTTGTAAGAGCAGATAAATTATGAAGTTATTTTATTTTTTACTGTAAGCCACCATGACCATTTGTTGGGAATGGCAGCATAAAATTAAAAAGGTGTAATTAAAAATGAAATAAATTACTGCCTGGGACTCCAAGAAGCAAAGCCTACTAGACAAGACTGTACAGAAACTCATTGAGAGTTCTGCCTATGAAAGGGGTGCAGGTCTGAAACCAAGGATTATATAGAGAGAAACATCAACTAGCAACTTTTTGAGGCAAGGGAAATACCAAATGGCTACTAGTGTCTACATGCGTAATTATGGGAACCAAAACATAAGTGGAAAATTGTTTACAAAAATATACTTTGCAGATAACTGAATTGGTCCAAACAGAACTGCACAACTGAGTTAAATTTCTGCAGATCACTTTAACAATAATGAATATCTGTATTGCTTTCCTTTGAGGTAGGCAAGTACCTATGTTCATTATTAAATTAAGCTATTTTTGTAAAGGCTTAACACAGAAAGGTGTGATTTTAAAATAAATACTTTAAGAAGGTTTAAGTATAGTTTTGAATATTAAAGTTTAATCATAAAATTTAGTGTTAAATCTGCTCATTTTTGCACCACTTATTTCTATATCTGTGTAGAAGTGGATTTTTTTTCTGTTTCAGCATGGACTTACTACTAATGCATATAGAACCAAGTTCTCACTGGATTGGCCAAAGGTGGTCTCCCCTTGAGCTCAGGTTTTTAAGTTGTTTTTTATGACTGACAGGAGAGAATAGAACACATATGCAGTAAGCCAAGCTACTGATGGATATCATTATGTTTATTCTGGTCTTTGGCAACTAGGTGGCAGACAGTTCCTATGGCCACAGTGATGTCTGTATTGATTTTTCCCTCTGGATAAGATAGGAGACTGTGAAATCAATACTTTGCGATTAAAAATGTGATAACTGATCATTTGGAAGTGATTTGCCTAATGTAAATGGCAAAATGATAATACACTTCTGATTCTGCTGAAGTTAATAGCATAACTACAGTTCACTAAAAGGAGAGTGACTGAGTCCAAAGGTAATGACAACAAAGAACATCATTATCATACTGTGTACTGCATCCACCAAGGTATCAACTCCACTCTCATGAAGAAGGGAATTACACTGAT
>NW_017728931.1:125408027-125438875 GCF_001723895.1 Crocodylus porosus
AACAATATCAGATTCACTCAAAGAACCTTGTCTATCTAGTGGCAGGACATTTAAGTTTAAAAGGAGCCCAGGGAAGATGAAAAACAATCTTTTGTTATGGAAGAATATTTTATATAAGAGCAATTGTCAGTGCTTGAATATTGTGCATTGCTGATTTCCAGTGGAATTCTGTCATCTGAATGCCTAGGTTTCCATTCCACTTCAGTCATAACTAGTCTGTATCTGGTCTGCTATGTAATATTATTGTCCTGGGACGTGAGGGACACAAGGATACTCGCCAGCAGCTCAGGAAACAGCACGTGAAAGATGGGAGACAAAATCCGCGTGGCTCGTCAGCCACTTGTTTATACAGCTGCAGCTGGCTGGTGATGTCACTGCTGAATGCCAGCTGGCATGAATAAAAATGGTGGCGCACACTGCGGAACCAGTGGAGAGGGAGAGGAGACAGCAACAGATGTCCCTGCAGCTGAGGCCAGCTGGTACACTGGGCCAGAAGAGGAGGAACATCCGGGATGAGTGTAAGAAGGGAAAAGAGGGTCATCCAGATGACGTGGCAGATGTGGCTGCGGAGGGACATCAGGATCACCTCGTGAAGACAGCAGGGGGTATCCCTGAAGAGATCAGCCCTGGGAGAGAGGGACTGCGAGGGATCAAAGAAAGAGGAGCAGCCGAGGGAAGCATTGTCGCTGGAACAAGAGGTGCCTTGGAGTAGGCAGGGAACTGAGTGGCTAGGCATAAGGCAGCCGGTATCCCGGTGAAGTGTGGGGCGGCAGTTAAAGGGACAGTGTGCCTAGTTTTGAGTTGGAGCGTCTTTTTTCTGTTTATTTTGGGTTTGTTCTTTTCTGAGGTCCAGAGGCTATCTGAGTGTAGTAGACCTGCACTGTAGGCCTAGACAGTATTGGTGGGAGGGCCCGAGTAGGCCCTGGTCGAGAGTCCCAGGAACAAAACACAGATCAGCTCGACACTGCTACACAGGAGGCGTGAGGCCGGGGTGTAGGGGTGGCAAAGCCCCAAGAGTAACCGCTGGGAGGAACCTTGGGCCAACGTGCATGCCCGATGAACGACCCTGGACACTGAGGTCATCAAGTCATGGCAGGTGAGCATAGGGTCAAGGAGTCGGGTGGAAGTCACCAGCTCAGGCAAAGGTGTGAGCCCAAGAGGTGCGTAACATCAATCACCCAAGCGAGAGCAGCACAAGAGCGACTAGTTGAGTCCTGGTGGCAACAATTATATTTTTATACAATGATGGCCCAGGGTTGGGAAGACAAGCAGATTGCAATGGAAATATGAGTGTATCTCCTACATCATTTCCTACACCAAAAGCCTCAGGTACAAAATTATTTTCTAATACTTGATGCAATCCCATATATTGCCGTCCAACTGTTTTTGGAAGTTCAGATTCATCACATAACTCAGAGAAGGACTTAATATGATTTTCTACTAGAAGCAGATCTGCACATAGAATACCCTTACCCATCTATTTTCTCCACATTGGTTTGTAGGCTCAATACTTCAAAATTGGATTGCCCTAAATAGAGACCTTATAATGTAACAAAGAAACTTCAGTATGTCTACCAAATTTTTCCAAGCTTGTTGGTCTGTAAAAAATTGTAGAAATTAGAGAATTAGAAACAGGATGACAAGAAGATCTTATGCAATTTATAATGGAAAGGGAAACATAAGAGCCTGTTTAATTTCCATGAATACAGGAGCGTCATTGGTTATATCCATCGTCCAGTGCATAAGCTTGACTTACTACGAAGACATTGTGATATTGTCAAAAGTTTGGAAGATGAAAGGCACTAATTTCAATTAGTATTTACATCCTTTTAAAATGAAAATTGAGCCCTTTAATCCTCTCCCCATTGAAACCTGTTGAACATTCAGCTGACTTTATTAAAATAGGGTTGAGGGATTACAACTGGTAGGTTACATAACTGATTTATTAGGTGAGGTAATACACATTTTAAAAATATTAACATGCCCCCACAAGACTATTGCCACAGTATTCCATTTGTTCAGATCCTGTAATATAACATCAAGACTCTTCTGAAAGTTCTGATAGACAATAATATTCATATGCTTGGATATTTTGATGCCAAAATAAGTATTTTGATTGCCACTGCAAATGCCATTTGCTAAACATATCGTTTGTAGTATATTTATCTAGTCCAAGTAATTCAGAACTAGTTCAATTAATTTATAACCAGACAGATTGCTAAAGTTGTTGATTTAATGATAAAAGGGCAGGAACCTATCTCTTGGGATTTTACAGAAATTAGTGCATCATCTGTATGCAACAGAATCCTGTATTCACTGTCTCATACCTTAACACCTGTCACCCTTATTACTTAAAGACATAGGCAATGGTTTTGATGCTAAATCAAATCAAAGGGCAGGGTGTGTGTGTGAATAATGGAGAACCTTGTTTGGTCCCCCTTTGCAAGTGCAATGGATCACCTAAAATGTTGTTGGGCATACCTATCTTGAAACATAACACATGTATCCACTTATGTAATCTTTTATGAAATCCCAGAGTTTGTAAGACACAAGAAAGGTACTTCCAAGAAAGGGCTTTCAATCAAAGGCTTTCTCTGAATAAAGTAGTGAAAGAGCCATACAGTCTTAAATTTTGTGCTACTGTTACTAAACCAATAACCTATGTACATTATCTGGACCATGTCTTTTTTGATAAATCGGACTTGATTTTTAAAAAAATTTTCTTAGGGAGGACTTGTTCCAAACTGTGTGATAAAGTTTTGGCTAAACTTTTGGTGTCTACATTGATTTAAAAAATTGGTCTATAATTAGACCACTTCATAGAATCCTTGCTTATTTTAGGAATTAGGGAAACAACAGCTTCACATAAAGTGGCTGGAAGTTTAAATTGTTTTTTACTACCATTAAATATGTTTAATAATTGAGGTAACAGCATATCTTTAATTTTTTATAAAATCCCACAGGAAATTCATCACTATCCAGAAATGTATTGTTTTTCCTTCCCTTTAAGGCCAAAGTTATTTAATCTAGTGAGAATGAAGCCTACAAAATTTCCTTTTCCATCTCTGAAATTTGTTATATGGGTAAAAAATCTGGGGACATGTCTGTTTCCTCACTAGTAACATTCAGATTTTCCATGTACAACTGAAAATAGAATTAACTGAACTGTTGGTTAATGTGTAATATATCTATGGTACAGACAGTCTCTTATAGCTGATATTTTATTATGGTTGGATTTACTTTTTAGTCTCTTTGGTACTAATCTTTCTACATGTTCCCCGATTCCCAACAAGATTGGTG
Source organism: Crocodylus porosus (assembly GCF_001723895.1). NCBI lineage: Eukaryota > Metazoa > Chordata > Crocodylia > Crocodylidae > Crocodylus > Crocodylus porosus. Next base: position 125,411,328 of record NW_017728931.1, read on the forward strand.
TAATCTATATAAAGCATACTCTGCCTCCTGGGACAGTAATTTATTCAATTTATATCTCATCTTGATAATAATGCATAGTTTATCCCACAAAGGATTTGTGACATAATCCTCATCTAAAGATGTAATTTTTCTTACTAATGTATCTATTTCTGTATCATGTTTTTTTCTTGTGCAGAAGTATACGGTATTGTAAGTCTTTGCAAGAAGAATAAGTAATTTCCCATAATATTAAAGCTGAGGAAGCAGTATGTTGATTAAGCTCCATCATTTTTTTTAACTGTCCTAGAAAGAATATTTCAAACTTGGAATCATTCAAAAGAGAGGCGTTGAGTCACTAATAGTTATTTACAGTTGGTCTATCCACAAGGAAGAACTGAAACTCCATTTCAGCATGGTTCAAAACAGCTGTAGAACAGAGACAAATAAGCTTTGAGAAATAAAAATAGTCAATTCTAGAATATATACTGAATAAGGCATTTCAAAAAATCTTATAATCCCTCATTGTTGGATTCACTATTCGCTAAATATCTACTAAATTGAAAATTGAGCCCTTCATTACTGTGGCATCAGTTTGTCTTTCAGAGCATTCAGTTTGTTTTTATTGGACTGCCCAGATCAAGTATGACATATAACTTTTAATAACTTCCCTAAAAGTAGATTTCATGGATAGAAGGGCACAAGAGTGATGGATGACAAGATCCAAACATTCATTCAAACATTCTTCCGAAACATAATGGTATTTCCCAAATTCAGAGAGCTTTACAAACAGAAGAATGATAAAATGTTGAGTTGTCTGCATTAAAAGTTAAATGCAGACAATGCAAAAGAAGAATAGAATTCATAATTTCACATTTGCCAGAACAAATCTAACCCCTGGATCATTAGCTATATCTATTAAATTTTAATGCACTAGAACAGAAAATTCTATGTGACTTTGTGTTATACACACTACAAATCACTAACCCTACCCACCTATACTTTAATTTTTCAGATTTCTCTGCTGACAAATGTGTTTGTTATTTTATATATTCAATTGCTATTTAGATTTCTTGGAGGACAGAAATATCAGCCCTCTTTTTTTTGAACTCTGGGTAGCCAGCACAAGAGTAGTAAGAAAGAAAAGGCATGACTGGAATCAAATACTGTCTTTTTTTAATCAGAAGTCTGTAGAACACTGTTAAAACGTCTGGACAATCATATGTAGTATGCCAAATAGAATATTTTAACTGAATCCATAATTGGACCTTACATCAAGACAAACATTCAATCAGATTTGTTTGATTTTGAGCCAATGGGATTTATAAGTGAAACAAAACACAACTATTTAAAAACAGTGTTTTAGAAATGTGGTAGACATAAATACTTTGCATAATGCAATTTAATTCCTAGTACACAAAGCTGCTGTAAACACAAAACCTAGTAGCATTTTTGGGTCTGAAAAGCTAACCAAGAATGTTGTCCTTTGAATCAGTTGACCTTGAGGAAGAGGACTGACTAGAGGCAAGGGCTTTCCAACTCTACATTAAGTGATTTACTGGCAGTAGAGGAAACCAAAACAACAAGTAATCTGCATTTGGTTCAACACCACAGTAACAAAGTCTGAAGTACAAGTATAGTCTCGAGTACCTCCAGCTAGATTTTTTCCTTACAATTAATTTGCTGACAGAAACAGCAGTATTTTTTAATTAAAATAAAAATATGCTTGTGTGTGTGTGTCTATGCACAGCTGCATGATGGCATTACATCCACTAACTCCCATAAAGTCACAATTACTTGTAAAATATCTATTTAGCCCAGTTACCAGAATGCATGAAGTCCATCAGATCACCCACTTTTAAAGGAACAATGAAACTGAAAGACACAACAGGGTGATTTAAAGATGGAATGTATAGATTTAAATTAGTCCAATATTATTCAATTCAATCATAGAATCAATGAGTTGGAAGGGACCTAGACAGATCATCTAGTCCGACCCCCTGCCATGGGCAGGAAGGAGCACTGTGGGTGGCAGGGGTCATAAGACCCCAGCCAGGTGCCTATCCGGTCTCTTCTTGAAAGTATTTGTTACCTGGTTTTGTGAATTAATTTTTATCCAAAAAGCACAAAAAACATTCATCACTGATTTGTCCTCAAATAAAATTAGACTAATTATGGCCATGTAGATTCAGAAATCTTATCTATGTTACATATGTAAAGGTTGATGCCACAATTTTACTTTGTTATTGTGGCATCAGTTTGTCATCATGGTAAGCAGTAGACATATCAGAATACATAATATGTCTACTAGACCATTCAGTTTGTTTTTATTGGACTGACCAGATCACACCAATTTGAAAGTAAAAAATTGGGCACATTGAACAGGCCAGCCTTTTGATTACTTGATGAAAGAAGGTATGTGTAATCTGTGTAATTTAGATTTAGGTAAACTATATAATAAACTATATATATATGTGTGTGTTTGTGTGTGTGTGTGTGTGTGTGTGTGTGTATATATAAAAAAACCTGTGTGTTTTACACGTGTATGTGTATATGTATGTGTGTATATGTTTCTGTGTATGTGTATATATATAAACTGTAATCAGTTTAAGTGCTCTGTAAACATAAACTCTCAATGTAGATGAAGTTGCTGAAGAGCTCCAGCCTCAAACGAGCCAACAAAACAGTAACTGCAACATAGACTTACTAGAATTTCTCTCAACTACAGTTCAAAGAGAGCCCTACCCAAAGAAACAACATGACTGATGCAAAGTTCTCACTTGAAGAGATAAGTTTTCCTAATATCCAATCTAAACTTCCCTTGCTGCAACTTGAGACCATTGCTCCTTGTTCTGTCATCTGCAACCACTGAGAACAGTCTAGCTCCATTCTCTTTCAAACCCCTCTTCAGGTAGTTGAAGGCTGCTATTAAGTCCCCTATCAGTCTTCTCTTCTGTAGACTAAATAAGCTCAGTTCCCTCAGGCTTTCCTCAGAAGTCATGTCTCCCAACCCCCTCACTGTTTTTGTTGCCCTCCTTTAGACTTTCCAATTTGTCCATATCCTTTCAGCAGTGGGGGGCCCAAAACTGAACACTGTGCTCCAGATGTGGCTTCACCAGTGCTGAATAGAGGGGAATAATCACTTCCCTTGACCTGCTGGCAACACTCTTACTGATGCAGCCCACTACGCCATTAGCCTTTTCTACAATAAGGGCACACTGCTAGTTCATATTTAGTTTATTATACACTGTAACCCCAGGTCCTTTTTTGCAGAGCTGCTGCCCAGCCAGTCAGCCCCCAGCCTGTACTGGTGTGTGGGATTGTTCCATCCTAAGTGCAGGATTTTACACTGGCAGGGGAAGCAGCGTGACCACGTAGGCGAGCTCCCCAGGGTAATTGTCTCTGATATGTCCTCCATAGGAGGTCTATATTGAGCAGATTCTTTTTGATATTGGTTGGTGGACCTGGAGCGTGCTCCATCCACTCCATGCATTGACCTGGTATTGCAGTGCTTCCAGGACCGGTGCAAAAAAACAAACAAACAAACAAACAAACAAAAAAAAAACTTTACACTTGTCCTTGTTGAGCCTCATGAGATTTCTTTTGGCCCAATCCTCCAGTTTGTCTAGGTTTGTCTGAATCCTAGCCCTACCATCCAGTAGAACTATCTAGTACTCCGGAAGTAAGCAGGGGAAGAGGTTCAGTAATAAGGACAAGTCATAAGAAGTATAGAAACTGGCATAGCTTCTGTATAGCAGCCATTGCACAGTATATGTACTGGGTGAATTCAAAGTTTTTCACAACTCATGAAAAGCTCAGAGTAAATGCCTACACATGAGAAGAGATGGTGTCTGTCCTTAGCCACAGGTATCCACAAATGGTGCTTATACCTAGCCTAAGTACACATAACTTATATCACATGCATCTTTGTTATATAAAGAGAAAACACACTCATATCCCTCAAAATCTATTAATTACATATAGAACCGCTTCCATCATTCACTGGTCAGTGTTTATAATGTTGATCTCTCTCTCTTACAGACCTTAGCAACAGATTCTGGCTCTTAAGTTCAACCAGTTCAGACACCCTCTGTCTTCACCTAGTTCAATAAGTAGTATTAGATGAGATGGTGGCCGTCACCAAATACATTTAGTATCCTCTTGTGGATGCATTGTCCTGGAAATAACAATTGAGATATGCTATGGACTCTGTTTGTTTGCTATTTCTTGGGAGATCACCAAAGCTAAAAAGTCAACACATTGCCATGACTGCAATGCTCAATCTATTCACTGGCTGTATCCATAACAGTAATGAAGAGATGCAACAAGTGAGGCAGCCGCACAGGGCAGCTGCAGTGCTTCCAGCTGCTGCTGTGCTGCTCATGTGATCCTATGGCTGCAGCGACAGATGGGTTTTTTTTTCCCTCTCTCCCCACCCAGTCAGTAGCAATATGGTGGGGTGACTGGGGCAGCAGCTATTATAGCAGCTATTATAGCTACTGCAGCAATGACCTATTAGCTGTAGGGAAGGGTGATGCATATATTTAGATAATAAAATTGTATGCGGTAGGAATCAAAAACCAGAAGGGGAAAAAACTGAGAAAAGTAATAGTTGTACAAAATGCTATTTCAAAGAATGAGGTAATTTCTCCTGCAAATGATTCCACAGTCCCTAAAGATATCACACTATTATAGAAACACATTTAAACACACATAAAGCTAAATGAACTCATAATATGTTGCTGCTGTTGGAGCAAGCTAGATATAAATAGGGAATAAGAAAATTTAAGACTCAGGAGCTGGGTGAGTAGAAGCCAAATCACATGCAAGTCCAAAACCTTGCAAGTTCCAGGACCACACTCAAAGCACTCAAGGGCTCTTCAAAAAAAAAAAAAAAAATCACATTTTTGAATAATGCCAAAGATATATGATGATTTCTTATCTTTTTGTAGAAGTTTTTAAAGCAAACATGGAGTTTCAGTGGTTTATGATCTGCCTTTTACAAAAGATCTAGCAAAAAGTGGAGTGCTGAAAGCTTAAGTTAAATAAATTCAGGCTACAGCTAAGATGTTCACTTCTTGTCATGTGGATAATTAACAAAAAGTCACGTGGTAGATTCTTTCACTTTTATTTTTAAAACCAATATTGCATGTATCCTTCAAATATATGCCCCCAAATATTGAAAAACCATGGCTTGTGTTATACAAGTGTACCAGACTGTAGCAGAAGGGATAATGCAACAGAAGGGATACTCACCCATAGTGGGTGCATCGTGGTGAGTGGAAACCCAGCTGAGTCTGGGAGATTCTGTTCCCCCTGAGGACACCAGAATGAAAGATGGCAGCAATTCTGCCTTCAGGCCTTGGAAACAGGGTCCCTTTCAGGGCCCCAGCATTCTGTGGCCAGGATTGGCTGGTTGCTGAGACCTGATGCGGAAAGTTGGCCTTCGGAGACCGCTGAGGGGTTGTTGCAGGGATTTCGCTGGGGTGCTGGAGGAGCGAGTGCAGGAGGCTGCAGATGCTGAGCCACCTGTCATGAGTGAGGGAAGCGAGTAGAGCCCAGAGATGAATCCTGGGTCTGATTAAAGGGGGGCTCGGAGGGGAGACCAGCCTCAGCTAGTGAGAGTGTAGTTGAGGGGAACGGGAGGGGGAGCCCTGCTAGAGAAACCTTAACACTGAGGGTTGGGTCAACAAGGGCGCTGGGAGTAAGCAACCAGGAAAATAGGCCCAGCATCCCTGTCTCAGAAGCAGAGAGGGGTGTCATGGAGGAGAAGGTTGTTTATGTGTTTCAGCAGCCTGAGCAAAGGTAACAGCCAGCATCAGGAGTAGAGCCCTGGGGCCATCAAGGGAGCTCCCATCGCACCCATACCTGGATGATTACACTTGCCTGAACTAAGGTGACTTCAAGACAACAGTAGTCAACTGAAAGACTGTTATTCTGGGTGTCTATGACAGACCTACTGGGACTGTATCCTTTTACACAAAGAGGGAATGCCCCTGTTTTTTTTCTTTTGGGTTTTGGATACACAGAAGGTTACCTTACTGTATGGGCAATAGACCTACTGTTGCTTTACCAGGGGTGTGATCACCGACCTACAGTGGTGACATGTATGGGGTGGATGGGGGTGCACATGCACCCCCTGACAGCCAGTGTTCTCCACTTAGGCAACAGGCAGGGGGGCAGGAGGGAGCACTGGTGCTCCTCCTGATAGCATCATCCAGGGAGCGAGGACGCCAGGAGAAGCACTGCTGGCACTTCTGGGCATGCCTCTGGCCCTTCTGGCATGCTGATGGCATTTCCAGATCAGCGTGATTGGTGAGGATCCTCCCCCCGGTTGCTGACTGGCTGCTGGTGAGGCAAGTGCTCCCCCAACTCAGGAGGTACCAGTCGCCTGTGCCTACCTATACGTGTATATATGTTGTTACAAAGTTACATATTTATGTGTTGACATTCATTAGTACTATTCCATAAATTAACTGAGTTACAAATTAAACCTTAAAATAGATAGCGGTGTATGTATATGATTATAAAGGTAAGTGTGTATGTAAATAGCTGAATATAAATTCATACATATCTATATATATATTGTAAAATAAATATTGTAAATAGTTACTTGTTCTGTCACAGTGCTGTTAGAGGAGGTATCCCTGTACCGGGATCCTGAGATTTGTCATTAGCCCCAAGGAACCCAAAAGGATGAGTCTAGCTGGTGCCCCAGGGTTCCACAAGCTGCTACTGACAGTGGTTAGTGCCCCACAGCAGGGTGTTACACAAAGAACCACACTAAATTGTCTTAATGGTCCCCGTTTAGAATGGTCCCCTCATATACATTTTAGTTTCTGTGTATTGCTCCTTTAAATTTTCCAGAAGTCAGTTATCAATTAGACCGGCTTCCACTCTGACATCAAGATGCAACATGTTACAGAGCAGGCACACACTGTGCTCTCTTAGGCTAAGTACAGGTTAGTCTAAGATGCATACACTGATTCAATAAGCAAGTGCACAGACATTCACTTTTGATTCCAGAAATGCAGCAACATGCCTGCAGTGGCCTGGGCCAGAAGCCAGGGGGTTCTAGAGCACACCTCGCTGCTTGGCCGGAGCAGATAGCTTGGGCCAAGGCTAGCCCACCCACCCTGCAAGGGGGGGTTTGCTGGGGAGGTGCAAAGCATCCTGAGACATTGGGGGACTGTGAGCTAATTTGAATCTGGAGGAGACAGAAGTTCAATAAACCAATTTAATCTAAATCAGTTAAATTTGATACTACATCCATTCTGGTTTATCTTAAACTAGTTTCAGCCATTTTGAAAGCAGTTTATGTACACTCAACTTCTGTTGTGTTACAGATTTGAACTGATTTCTGATCACTTACACCAGTTTGTGTGTAATTTCTTTCCCTAGCCTTATAGCCTCTGTACTTTTATCTTCTTGTTAGTACTTTCCCTTTATCTTACGTAAAAAAATACTTGGATTGAAAATATATGACTACCTTTGTACATGCAAAACAGAGCATGTTCAAAACTTAATTATTTTTAAGTGTTTTACTGTACTTTTATTCCTAGCTGGATATAGCACATGGGAGATGTAAAATAAAGAAAACCAAGCAAGAACACAGTGGCAGTTTTAGCCATGTGATATATCATAATTTGGTTACAATAGGACAATCAGCGTAGGAGTAGAAAACAGCAAACAAATTATATGAAGCCTTTTAAAGAATAAATACTATTTTATGAATGAACAATGGCTGTTGATAAATATAGTGCTGTAAAAAAGGGTACAATATGTAACATAAAGGTAACATTAATGAGGTTTAATTTTTAATCAAGGCAGCCCGGCACAGGCTCCAGGTGGCTGCAGTAGGAACAGTGGCAGCAGGATGGGGAGGGGCCACTTTTCCCCCGCACTGAGTAACAGCTTCTGTCCTATGCCACCGCTACTAATTCTGGATGGGACAGCCCAGAGCAGGTATGGGACACGTAGGGTAAAGGTCCCCACTGGTATCATGGGGCTGGGGCCAGTGGTGGTGGCAGTCAGGAGCTGCTCCCACGTGGGCTGTCTAAAAGGCACTCCCGCCACAGAGCTGCCCCAGCCCTACTTCATGCCGGGGGTGCGGCAGAATGTGCCTGGGCCAGGAGGAACCCACCACAGGCTGGATAAAGACCTGCTGCAGGCCAGATCTGGCCTCACAGGCGTATTTTGCCCAGCCCTGGGGGAGCAAAAGCCCTGCAAGGGAGGCAGGGCACAGCTGCCACTGGGTCGCTATACAGCCCAGGTAATGAGGATAATTAGAGGGCACCTGCTGGAAACCTGACCAGAAAGGGGCAGGTGCTGGGAGAATTATAAGCCCAAGACAGAGATAGGGGAAATGACTGACTGAGACCCCACTAAGCTTGAGAACAGCAAGTAAGAAGCAGAGGGCTGTTAGGGGACTGAGACTCAGAAGGAAGAAAAAGTTTAGGAGACAGTCAGCAGGCTGAGAGTTTTTGTTATAGCCAGAAGGGCTTATATTTTGGTTATAGTTTGGTCCACTGATTTGGAGGTCCCATAGCACCTGGAAGTGCACTGAACCTAATAGCACCTAAGAGGCAAACAACCATCATGAGCCCTGCCCAGGGCAGACTCAGGGAACAGACAAGGGCCAGATCCCAGCTAGTCTCAGGGGCCAGAGGTCCCAGAGTGCAAGAAGAGCAAGACTTGGACTTGGGTGACAGAAGGCCTGGAGCAGGGCAGAGTTTGGGGTCGAGGGCCCAGCACCCAAGATGGGCAGAGACTGAAGCCGGAGGACCCAACGCCCAAAAAGGGGGCAGAGACAGAGGCCCCAGAGGGTAAGATAAATTGGGACCAAGAAGCTTTGTTCAATAAAGTGGATGGGAGCTAGAGGTCTCAGAAAGAGAAAAAGGGTGGAGATTGAGAAGTCTGAGGCCCAACATGGGGAAATGATTGCACATAGACTCACTCTAGGACAGCCTCCCCCCAATAAAACAATAATGTTAAAGGCATGGTGGGAGAGAGTAAGGAGGTGAGGGGCTCTGGAGGTAGAGTCATGGCAGGGGTTGTGCAGCCACCAGGGAGCATCACGACTGCCCCTGGAACCTGAACCTGTCACAAACACACTTCTTTGTGAGATGCAGGATATGGTTTGGCACTCCCTTAGTCTGACGAGGGCACTGACTCCAGGTTTCCCACCGGCTGGACAGTTGTCCCAGCCATAAATTATTTCATAAAAGGTTAGCATCCCCAGATTAATAACTAACTCAATAAAAAATAAAAATGTTGTTGGGCTCTGGATCCTGCAGTGATGAAGGCATCATCTGGAAAGTCCTGATTCAGGTGGCTCATACAGACACCCACTTTTGCTTGATATTCTTCAAAGCCTATCCTAAGTCAGCTCTTAGCTCAGAATTTGGATATTATGGGTTCTGATGCACCTAATTCTTCTGTTTTGCTCTGCAGGTACAGCACTTGAGCAGAATTGTGCTGGGTAACTGACTGAGTCCCTGACTGAGTATTGTGCCTGGGTACCTAACGAAGTGTTCTGGATTCCAGCCTTGGCGGTGGGAAGCTAAAAATCAAGCATCACAGTACTCAACTTTTAGATTCCCAAGTCCTTTTTGTATCTGGCAGAGTTAAACTGCTCTCCTGCTGAAGAATGCGATCCTCCAGGAAAAATAAAATGTGTGCAGTGAGAAGGGATGTCTCCCTTATTTTTTATCATCTGTCTCACAACATGCACACAGACACCTTTTACTAAGATTATGAAAAACCAAGATGACTTTGAATTTAAGACAACCCACCAATAATTAGATTCTATATGTGGAAAAGTATAAATTTGTTATAATTTTCATGTATAGAATCTATTATCGGAGGATCATCTTAAGTTTGTTCTAAACCACAGGGGGGGTAGGCCGCCTGATCCCCCACATTTTGCTTCCCCTCCACTTTCTCCCTCACCTGCACCCCTGATGTTTTTCTCCCATCTCTACTGCCGCTTACTCCCCCTGCCTGCACCCCTGCCACCTGCCCCCCCACCCAATCCCCAACCCTTGCTGCTTCCTGATCGCCCACTCCTGCTACTGCCCTGTCTCCTGCCTGACTCCCCACAGGCACTGCTGTTCCATCACCACACATACTGCTGTGGCACAAACCACCCATGCTTCCACCCATTCCCCACCCACACTGTCACTTGATCCTGGACCCTAGTCCTAGATCCTGACCCACACTCACTGCATTGCTGCTGACTCTACGGTTCCAAGCAGTGGCAGCCCCAGCAGCTCTAGCTCCCGCCCCGGTGAAGAGCCAGAACACTGATATTTGAATCTAAGATAAGGCTTGTTTTTCCCTCTGTTCACTGAGGGAAAGAAACCTTATTTTGAATTTGAATAAATACAGTACCTAGTTTTGAACTCTGTTTGCTGTGAATGCTCTAGTGAATTGTGTGAGAAGAAAGGATTTCTTAGGGTGGTACTTTTTATTGGACTAACCTAATTGGGATAAAGTCAGACAAGCTTTTGAATGCAAGACATTCATCCTTAGGTTCCTGAGAAAGCTTGGCCCAATAAAAGGTATCACCCTATGAAATCCTTGCCTTTCACATAACTTCTGGACAATCATAGCTAGAACATCACTCTTACGCTACTAGAGAATTACAATTTGTGAAATATGGAAATACCAAAATATATAAAACAGAATCAGGCTCAACCAACATTTAAAATGGTTCAAAGTACAATAGTGTGATGCTCCATCAGATGCTTAGATTCAAAAAGACACCTATTGATTTCAGTGGTCTTTTGAATTGAGTTGTAAATGAATACAATTTGATTCTGTGGAATATACATGATATGCACAAATGTTATATTTCAACTCCTGGAAATGCATTTCCACCAGTTGAAAGGCTCTGGGAAAAAGTGTTCACATCATTTCAACCACTTAAAAATGACCTATGTGGTGAAAATCTCCACAGCGTCAGATGAGGTTCAAGTACCATTTGATCAGCATGCAAGCTATTCAATGAATGCTTGCACACAACCCCAGAAAAACCACCAACCAAAAAGAAAAAAGCAAAGGAACCTAGAGAGACTAAAAGCACAGGCTGGTGACAGATATGGGGAAAAAAATGCTTTACTGGAAGAAACAGCACATTAGTTTGACCAAACCCATGGGCAGCTGGTACCCCCCTCAGCAACCAGTCAGCAACTGGGGGGGAGGTGCCCCCTGGCCGACCGTGCTGACTAGGAAACGGCTGTAGCACTCCTAGAAGTGGCCGTGGCACTCCCGCTCCCCAGCTGGTACTCGCAGGGGGGGCACCGGTGCTCCTGCCTGCCCCCCCATCCATCACCTAAGTGAGAGTGCAGCCTCGCAGGGGGTGCATGAGTGCTCTCAGGGGGTGCATGTGCCACTCTTTGCACCACCTATGCATTGCCACTGACCAAGCCCAACGTCTGTATAGATCAGGTGCTTCAGTGGAGCTTTTTGGTGCTTTTATCTAAAGCTGAGTCAGTCATCTATTAGATTAAAGCACCAAAATACCCCTGTTAAAGCGCCCAATCTATAGAGTCGTTGGGCAAACCGGGTTCAGTTAATGCAATGCCTCTTCTTGGCATGCACTGGGCTTGATGTGGGGGCCTGCAGAGTTTAAAATAAAGTGCCATTTTTGCTTTTTTATGTCTCTAAGAAGCCTCAAGCAAAAAAATGAATCAGCTTTTATTCTATTATTATAGAGGAAAAAGATAGGCATCCTCCACTGATAGAACATCACCAATTGCAGAGTTATTTATATAAACTGTATGTACGGTTTATTTAAACTGAAAGTCTAAAATTACCCTTGTAACTTCATGCTCTTGTGGATGGAGTATAACATTGGGCACTCCCTTAAATTTTCAACTTACATAGGGTGACTATATGGAAGAATGGGAAATTCAGGGCACATTCCTTCCCCCTCCAACCCCCACAAGTCAATGCATTACTGCAGGCAGAGGCAGAGGCAGGGCAGCACATGCTGAGCAGCGGGGCAGCAGAGGTGCCTGCCACTCATCTTCCTAGTGTGCCATGCCGCTCTGCCTCCCCCACTGGACTGTGCCCCACACCCCTGCATTTCTAGGATGCTCCTTTTAAGTCTCATGAACCAGGTAGGACTGACATCTGAAATTCAGGACTGTCTCAGCTAAACTGGTCACTGGTATGGTCACCCTATGCATAGTGTCTAAATTCTAGCATTCAAGGATAGTTGACAAAAACATGGAAAACTTTTAGTTTTGAAAGGTAAACAGAAGCATGTCCCTATGAATGCATGTAGCATTATCGAAAATATTCTGTTCACATTGTCAGACTGAACAGAAGGCTTAGAGAAGCCCTTCCTCAACATTTGGTCTCCTCCTCAAATGTTCTTTTTTTGTTCTGACTTCCATACCTTTTGAAAGAAAACTATTCATTGTATAAATTTTCTACTCCGTTTGCAGTATGATCTTGTATATTGGGCTCACAGCATGCAGAGAAATCACTTCACCTTGATGCAGTAAAATTTACTATTGTATCATTTCATGCTGTGTCTTTATGGTCAGAAGTATTCCAGATTTGAAACTGGTTATGCATGTTATGAAAGTGGTAACAATGAAAACTGTCTTGTTAACCCACTTTAGGCTATGAAAATTGGTATTACTACAACTTAATCTTCAACTGAGTTTACATGGATTGCATACCCAGCACTGCTTTGCAAAATTCTGATGTGGGACACAGATTAGCACTTAAACTGCAAACCCCTTTGTTCAAGTGTTTATAAAACAGGACATAAAATTCACTTGGAAATGAAACTGGACTTTCAGGTTCTCAGTTGGAGAAGGGAAGAAGGAACACACGCGCGCGCACACACACACACTTATTTTGCCCTGTTATTTGTACTTAAGGGCTTTTTCATTCAGTGAAATTTGCTGTCAATTCAGTATTTAGTATTTCTGTAAAGTGCCAAATTAATAGCTTTGAGAGACAGATGTTTTCCATTTAAACATGTAACAGCACAGACTGCAATACTAGAAATTCTTTCATATATATCTCTATCCTGATTTGAAGGGATCAGTTCTCCATTTCCATTCAATTTTTGGTTAAAAAAATGTTGGTTCTGTCTAATTAATAAAAGATGGATTGAGATCACTAATATTTCTTGTAAGGCCACAAAATGACTACCGCATTGCTTTCACTTATTACCCAAATTGTAATCAAATTGTGACCTACAGGAGAAATCCCTTCAGCCATCTAAGCCCCTCTGTGTGAATCAAGTAAGACTAATGACAGATTTGATAAAGAAAACTCTCATGTCTTTTGCTTATTTATGTGATTAATACATCATGGGCAAAGATGATGGAAGCTTTGGTTTGGAGCAATCTTTGGAGTAAAAAGTGTGATTATGTTCTGTGCCCATTCAGGCTTTGGTGTTTTGCTGAAGATGTCAATGGGCATATCTACACATACGCTTTAATGAGAAGTAGGCTACTCTACTGCCCATTTAAGCATCACAGCAAAAACAGTGCTAATAAGCTAATGCACAGTAGAATTAATCTACTGTGCATTAAGCGTCACTACAAAGGTACTCACTTTCGCTACTATGCATTAGAGCAGCCTAATTTGCCTTTATGTAGTACCTCATATTAGAGGTACTAAACTTAATGCACAGTAGCAAAAGTGCAAAAATGAACGTGTAGTATGAGCAGCAGGCTTCAGGGAAAAAAATATGAGCAGCAGGCTTCAGGGGAAGCTCTTTGGCTTTTTTATTTCTGTAGTAAAACAAGCATGCTATTTTTTAAAGGAAAGCTTTCAGGGCATCTTGTTCATACCAGTCACTGCTTGTGAATATATATGTAAGTGCATAGTAAGCACTGAATAAGTTTCATGGCTCAGGACCAGAGGGCTCAGCACCTGGCAGGATCAAGGTTGTATTGTTCATGCACAAGTCTATCTGTTGACAATATTCTCAATATCTCCCTCGCAGCAATAATCTCACATGGGGAGGGGAAACGGCGGGGAGGGGGGTGGACTGATTCCTCCAGAAGTCTGAAAACTCATTTCAAGTATATATTTTATTTTAACTCTTATGCCAGACACATCACTGTTGCATGCAAGAGGTTCCCATCAGTGCCTAAAGCCATACTGTAAGATTTCTATGAACCCTTTTGATTTTAATACGCCACCTGTGCTGGAGAAAGGTAATATGGCCAAAATTATGATTAGCTTGGCATTTCATTTCAATAAATGAGAATACATTGCTGGATGGAAGAGTAGGTCAGATTTATAATAGAAACCTAGGATTTTATTTTGGGCACCTTTGTGTCCTCGTGCAGTATTAGAGAGAGTACAGAGACAGGAACAGCCATAGGAAGGAAATATATGAGCAGAGGTGTCATTAGGAGGATGACCATTTCAACTAACTGCCCCCACAAGCACTTTTCAAATTCTTACCCCTCAGTGGTACTGAAGCCTCATGTCTTGTTTTCAAAATGGCTTTTTTTCCCTCAACAGCGCAGTTGTACTGAAGCTGCCTGTGGTAGATCAAATAAAAGCTGCCTAGGTATGACAGTGAGGCAGTGTTGACAAAATCCAACATTTCTTGGCTCAGACCATCCCCCACAAAACGCTTATGTAAGGGGATTTGGAGGGTGCTGGAAGGGATCATAAGGTATAGCCAGGGGAATGAAATATGAATTGAGAAAGCATGGGCACTGCATCTATAATGTGGACAAAACATTCTTGCCCAGTAAACTTTTTAGATTAGTAAGAACAACCCTCCTGAATACCGTGAGAAGAGCCACAGGAATTTCAAAAAGAAATGCAAAAGTTTACAACTCTGGGTTCAGAGATGACACCTTTTATTAGACCAACTAAGAAATTACAAAAAAAATCTTAGTTGGTCAAATAAAAGGTATAATCTCTGAATGAGGAGTTCTAGACTTTTTTCTGCATTTCTTTTCTGTCTCAGATCAACATGGCTACCATATGCATCCCTGAAACAGGAATTTAATACCCATAGGTAGACAGGACTTCAGTTTTATATCATACCCAAAAGATTTCCCACAAGTGCGATGATGGGGCGTAAGTTCAATAAGATCTAGACACAAAAACATTTCCTAGCCCTTCGTTTGGATCCACTCTTATCATTAATACTTTGCTTTCCTTTCCTCTACCCTCATCATTATACATGAAATTGCCTTTATTTATCAGCAAAATTCTAAAGAGAGAACCAATCATAACAAAAATGGAGTCTTAAAAAATGACACTGTTATCCAAGAATTCTTTTTACAAGGTTTTTTTAAAGAATGATCTTATCTTGCCTGCTCTACAAATTACTGGTTGTTTTTTAAAATTTATCTGATTTATAAGCTGCCCTTCCCAAATAACGCTCACCATTACTGGAAAGTTTAACCATCACACCAAGCCCATAAACACAATTTCTGAAATACAGTACTACTGTTATTGAGTTAGAGGAACTATGAAATGTTTCTTTCAGTATATTCCAAATTCTGAAAATAAGAACTTGGTCTAAGTCACGTTCTAGGAGTGGAGATTTTCATTTGAGTTTAGAGGGATAAGGAATATTTTTTCCCAGGATGCCCTATATTTGCAAAGGTGTCTTACAGCTAATGGAAGAAAATGTTCCAAGTTGGTGAAAACTGCTAATATTTTAACATTTAAATTGGAATTTTTTAAAAATTAATGTTTTAAAGGAAACGTTTAAAATGGAATATGAATATTTTAACATCTGAACTTGTTACATAGGCAAACAAGGTTCTTAGGGTAAATCTTATAGCTTTTATTAGACCAACTAAAATAGTTGGAAAAATTCTTCTTTGTAAGCTTTTGGGTACAAACACCCTTCTTCAGGTTGAAGAAGTATCTGCAGTTGCTTTGTGTTCTTCCTGGAGTATCAGATGTCAGGCAGGATATAATGTGGCATAAATCCAGTGTCTATATTTAGTCCATGATTTTTTTTGTATCCAATAGGTTTATGAAGTGAAGTTCATAGGCTCACCTTCAAAAGGGGTTTTGTAAATTTCCTTTGAGAATTAGAACTGAGAGATTGCAGACAGAGTGATTGTCTTGTGAGAAATGTGCTCCCATATTTCTTGTCTTTGATAGATTCTTGTCTTTGATAGATTTGTGGTGTGCGCTCATTCTGGTACGCAGTTGTTATTTGATTTCTCCTATACTTTTTCCTGGGGTAGACATTTAGTGCACTGGATGAGCTATATTACATTTTTGGAGGTGCAGGTGTAAGATCCAGGAATGGTGATGGTTCTGTTGTGAGATTTAGTTGTAGTTATTGTGGGGGTGGTAGAGCTATGTTGGCAGGTTTTGCATTTCTTGTCGTGGCATGGTCTGGATCCACTTGGTGTGTTTTGGACCATAGGAAATTTGCTTCCAGTGATGAGGTTGGTGAGGTTTGGTGCTTGTTTATAGGCTAGGATGGGTGGTTCTGGGAATATCTCTTTAAGAATTGAGTCTTCTTCTAGTATGGTTGCAACTGTTCAAGGATTTTTTGTATAGGTACCAGGGAGGAATAAACTGGTTACAGTATCTCAAAACATTTAAATAAATAATAAATAAGAATCAATGGATGATGAAAAGTATGAATAAAAATGATCTCAGTGGATGAGATCTACTAGTTTTAAAAATGTGATGGGCAGCTTACAGGAATTTAGGGAATTATCTAATGTTCAAGAGAGTTAAGTAAGTAGAAACTTAAGCACATTTACTTGGGTATTTTTTAAATGTTTCCCTAGCTAATCTGAAATAATCAACTTAATTCATTTAGTTAATCACTCTTCACTCTATCCAATACTTCATTAAGTTTTAAATATGTTTTTAAAAGAGGGCTTACTATATGCAAACATTTAAGAATACTTTTCTTCATTAAATTAATTTTGTGCTGCTTTGAATTAACTGAATTCTACTTACCCTCCTAATATAGCTTCTTGATACAAACCATGGACAAAAAGTAAATTAGTAATACCCTTCACTATGTAGTCTGAATTTCTATTTTTATGCATTAAAATTGTGTGTGTTAGTTTTATTTTAAATAATAATGGTGTTGAACTGATAAACCTTTATTTTTTCATTTCCTAAATGGCTAAATGAATTGACAAACCTTTATTTCTGTATTTCATGAATAGCTAAAGTCCATTTTGTATTTGTCTTTTTGCTTATCATGAGTAAATGAACTTTGTACGGCCCTGCATATGACAGTGAATTATGTGAAAGGGTGAATAGTGAGAGAATGGGAAGATTTAACTGTTTGTGTAAGCAACAAGATGCCAGCCTGCAAGTTACTAGTCAATAAACTGATTAGTGGATGGCTGAAGAATCTGCTTGAGACCTGGCAGACAAAGGAGATAATGAGGGAAAGGAGCAGTGCATATCCTGCCAGGTGGGCTGCAAGGACAGTTCATAGCTGAGATACTAACTTTTACTACTGACATGACCTTGAGTTGAGATCATCAGAAGATGGATGAGAAACAACTTTGAAAACAGAGACTGTATGTGGAAAAACCCCAAAATGCTGAACAAAGACTGGCAACTCCTATGAGAGGAAGGATCTGAGTAATGCCAGGTTTGGTGAGCCATCTTGACTGCTGCTGCTTTCTTCAGAGCACAAGCATGTCTGTTCACCCTGCTCCAGCTTCTATCTTCATCACCACCTCAATAGGCCTGGGCTGGCCACCCAGTGCTAATATTGAGCAACTGCTACTGGTAACTATAACTGCTGGATGGAGTGGTTGTTTTGTATATGTGGGTTTATGTATGACGATGTGCATGGTAATATGTGTGTATTTGTATGAGTGGTGTGCTTAAGCTCATATTGCTGCCTCATATAATCAATAAACGTGGCATTTTGCCTTATCCCCCCTTTTAAGGTCTCGCCTTAAAAGCAATCAATATTTTTCAAGTAACAACCATTTTAAGATACTAAGTTATAAAAGTAATTTCTGAAAATATGTTGCTATATATTTACTTAAATGTGTATTGTTTCAGTATACTTTATGAGACTGAGATTAAAAGATTAAAGTAAATCTAGTGTAAAGGCTATATTTAGTTGTCAAACTACATGTTTAAGGGGCATGCCACCCAATTAGAATGTGCCTTTTTCAGAAAATAACTGAATTACAATTGGAAAAGTTGATTAAAAGTGATTATTTAAATTGAGGTTTTTCATTTGGTGATTTAAATCATGATCTAAATTGCTCTGCTTTAAACAAAACCTCACTGTCTAACAAAAGGTCAGCAAGGAAGGAACTGTGAGGGTAATGGCACCAATTCCATGCGTAGTTAAGATTCATACTCCCATTACCATTTTTTAAGTGTCTGCATCCTACCTGAGAAGTGCTTCTGCAGTGCCAGTTTAGCTTTTGTTTGAAATAAATGATAACTTTCACTGCCTTCATTTATGCTTCTTTTCATAAGAAACACCTGGGAATCACTTGGAAAGTCTGTAGATATCCATACATTATTACAAATGCAATACAACTAAATACCCATATTACAACTCCAATGCACATGCACAGAGCTCATTAAAAGAATGGTAAGCTACTAGCTTCCTTTCTGTTCCTCCAGACAGTGTAAGCACTGCAATCATGGTCCCTGGAGCACATGATGTGTGCATCAGACTTCCTTTCTCTGCTTCATCAACTCTTCTTCTAAATCTCCCTTCAAATTACAGTCAAAACACTTCCCTTCCCCCATTTCCATTCCTCCTGATTTCTCTTTCCCTAAGTTCTGCAACTTTAAAACATTTTTTCAATATGTAAAGTATTTGAGCAAAATTTTTTAAAAAAATGCTTAACAATATAGTTTTCAGTTTGTACTTGCATAAACAGGGTGGTATTAAACCAAGACCGATACTCATTCTCTAATAACACTGCTGTGAAATCTTTAAGCATAGTCTTCAGGGAATGACTAATTACAGAATAATGACAAGACTAGTGCTGAGCAACTGCACTCACTGAAGCCTAATAAGATATGGATATAGGAAATATTCAAAATATTCACAAAATAGAAACTGAAACTCAGGTGCATCATCTCATTCACTGTCTCTTCTTCTTTGACAAAGATTTTGCAAGATGTGTGTATTGCCCACAGTTACTCAGACTTCTTGGTAAGCTTCAATTATTTTGGCTTTCTTACAGTCATTTTAGAGACTTGCAGAAGCTCAGCTGCTATCTTTTTTGCTCAGTCTCCTGATGCCATTTTCATTTGACTAACCATTGGCTCTGAGGAATTCACAAAATTTCATCTATTTGTTAAAAAGGAAAAAAAAAGATATTGTTAGTCTCTGCCAGAAATCTACAATCACACATTTCTCTAGGCATAATGAAGCATTTCCTTGTGCTTTTGTATACTGGCCTTATCCAATATCCCAGGCATCAGTTATTTTATTTTTGGAGAGTCAGAAATAAAATCCATAGCCTGTCATAGAAGAGATTACACATTTTAATGGGAATCTATTGCTTTATACACAGGGTCCTAGGGCTGTGACAGTTTCTAAATGATAATATATGAAAGGCCAAATTTATCCCTGGAAGAAGTCCATTGACTTAATAAAGAAGGTTATTAAACTGGCTTCGTGAAGCTATCTCTTTTTAAAGAACACTTACTGTCCTGTGAATCTCTAATCAATGGGGAAAGTTCTTCCAAACCAATTTTGGGGTAAAATATTTACCGTTCCAAAGAGTTTCTTACACTGATAGGTCATTAGTCATGTTTGTCTGAAGTCAGGCAGAACGTAGGACAGAGAGCATTTTAGAAACAAACTGGTTCATAGAGGCATTAGCTTTCACAGGGAATCTTACTGTCAGATGCTGCATCTGATGAAGTACGTTGTTACCTATGAAAGCTCATGCCTCTCTGAACTACTTTGTCTCTAAAGTGCTCCCTACCCTATCATCTGCCTTACAATGATAACATTGGCCCTTTTTTGAAGTTCAAATAATTGCAAACATCAGCTTTGGGTCAGATTAGGTTCATGGGGGAGATAAGGAAAGGACAAAAAACCTTAAAGACCGTTACCTCCTCAGAAAAGGGCTCAGCATACAAAATACACAAAACATACAAAATTGCAGTCTGTGCACTCAAAACAGCACAGGGAAGGCAGTAGCTTTCAAGGAAGCCAGCAGGCTGCCATTCTTTTAATGACTTTTGAGCATGTGCGTTAACAACGTAACATAGGTATTTATTTATATTACATTTGTGGATGGATACTTGCAGACTTTCCAAGTGATTCCCAAGTGTTTCTTGTGCAAATAAGCATGAATAAATGATCATTTCCTTCTACCAGCTGGAGAGGTGTGAATAGCTTTAGAGGGAGAAGAACTAGGGGTATTAAGTGCAGTATTATGTACAAATCTATGATACTCACTAGGAGAACCGGGTGAAAAGGGTCTGGCAGAGGTATATATCCCAGCACTCTTGTGGGGAAGTGCAATTTTGCATAAGGCCCAAAGCAGCTATCTAGTTTGATAGGACAATCTGGTCTTGTGTGTCTGCATGGCCTTAAGTAATTAGACAAACTGATTTTCAGATTCATTTGTGTATGTGACTTAGGGTATGCAGTTGAGTACAACCATCTTTGAAAAACAGGCTCTTTTAGAAAAAGATCAAATTGAGAATAAGGTACTACTGCTTCAGATATAGAACAACCCCTCTTCTCCCCTCCCTCCCCTCCCCTCCTCCAAAAACAAACAGCAATAAACCCCTGAGTGGAAACACTGAAACTTGCTTAATCAGGTAATTGCTTCTTTCCCACAATGTTAATACATTAATGTTTATGGAATAAATCATATTAATTTATGTAATGGAAATACCAGAATGCAAAAGAAACTAAATACACCTTGACAAACATACATACCTTTCATTGTTTCTTAACCATATACTAGCTACACCATTTGCACATCACTTTATGTGGTCATAGATTTCATAGACATTAGGGCTGGAAGGGACCTCATAAGGTCATTGGGTCCAGCCCCCTGCCCAAGGGGCAGGAAGTCAGCTAGGGTCAAAGGATCCCAGCAAGATAAATGTCCAAATATTTTTTGAAAGTGTTCAGAGTAGGTGTTTGCACCATCTCTGCCGGGAGTTTGTTCTAGGCCTTGGAGGCTCAGACAGTAAAGAAGTTTTTCCTTATGTCCAGCCTAAAATGGTCTTCCAGGAGTTTGTGACTATTGGACCTTGTCATCCCTTGGGGTGCTCTGGTGAACAGGTGTTCCCCCAGATCCTGATGCATATCCCTTATGTACTTATAGGCTGCTACCAAGTCTACCCCCAAGCTTCTGCAAGCTGAAGAGTCCCATGGCTAGCAGCGTCTCTTCATAAGACCTGTTCTCCTGCCCTCTGATCGTGTGCGTGGCTCTCCTCTGGATGCTTTCAAAACACTTTACAAGCATTATCTAATTAAATCTTACAACATCCTTGGGAGGGAAGTGGAATGAGCGTTATCATCCCTAGCTTACAAATGGAGAGTAACACTATCAAAGTCACAGCCAAGCTAAAAACTTAAGTCTTCAAACTGAAAGATAAGTGTTCTGGCCACTATCATACCATAAGCAGTGGTGGCAATCTATAGCCCATGGAGCTGCAGGGCTTCAGCAGTGTTCTGGAAATAGGAGGGCTATGCCCATGCCCATGCTGCGGCAGCAGCAGTGATGGAGTCCTAGCTTCTACTCACCCTGTACTGAGCTAGTGCCATGGGTGTGACTTGGACATGGGGTGGGAGGGTCAGGGCTCAGAAACTAAGGGTCTATAATACTGGAGGTCCAGAAACCAAACTAAGGCCACAGTACCAAATGTCAGTCCGAGTCCAATAGTTCACGGCAAGATATAAAGCAAGTCCACAATCCAGGCCAGGCCAGAGATCTGGGGCCGAGGGCCCCAACACATGGAACAAGTTGTACAAGAGGGTCTGAGAAAGAGGCAAGACAGAAGCAGGGCACAGGCAAGGCAGGAGGGCCCAAGGCAGAGGTAAGACAGAAGCTAGTTACAGGGGAGGCTTGAGCAAGGCAGCTGTTCAGAGTCAAGAGGTCCAGGACAGGAGGGAGAGCACCGGAGTCAGACACAGAGATCAACACTGCTACTAGAAATATTATCATTACAGGGACAAGGCCTTGCACTGGTTCTCCTGGGTCACATGATCTCCCACTGAGAACCCAGCCTGGACTGGGTCCATCATCTTGCCAAATGCTTGCTGGCGCTATACTCCAGACCTCTACCTACACGCCTGAAAAACAGAAGTTCAAGCCCCACGAGCCCTAATGCTACTCCCTCCTAACAGTGACCCCTGTTTTTTCTAGGTGGGCATGATGGAAGGCTGTTAAATTTAGAAAAACATGAATATTCTGCAAGGTTTCCCATAATCACTCCTCAGCACTGTATATTCTTTCTAGTCAATGAGAGCTAAAAGCCTAACTCCTGACCTTTTGGAGTTGAAGATCTCTCTATAAGGTATTCCTAGTGGTCTTGAACTTGTACAGGAGTGAAGTTGCTGTTGGCCTGCAAAGGGGTCCCCTACATAAAATTTTAACAGCAGCACATGGAACACTAGGTGTATTTTCCATGTTTGCAGGAGGGCAAGCTCAAGTGCTACAGAGCCTACTTGGCGGACAATGGTATAATGTCCTGAATATTGATCATCTAATTTCTGTCAGGCATCCCATGTGGAGCATTATTATTAAAGTTTGTTCTGCATTATTATAAGTAGACTCAGGCAGAAGGAGTAAGAAGGCCCAGTTGTTCTTTTTATAGTTTAGGAAGAATCTGAATTACTGTTCAAGAACTTGGTTTGACTGCCCATCTGATCAAGGGTGACATGCTGTGGAAAGGTAAAAGTGAACATCTAAGAGGCTGTGAACCTTTTTTCAGTAGTTGGATATGAATCAGGGCCCGTAGTCAGAGATGATATGAACCAGAAGCCCATGTAATAGGAAGAGCAGAAGGTTGACTGTAGCTTCTACAGGTGGGCGCTAAAACAGAGGAGGAAGGGGATGCATTTTGGTAAACTGATCTACCACCATTAAAATGATATTCTGGCCCTTGGATGGTGGTAATGTGACTATGAAATCCATTTTAATTTGAGACCAGGGTCTTGAGGGCAACTCCAAGTATATTAGGGATTCAAAGGGTTTGTGATGAGAGGTTTTTGGTATGCAGCAAAAAGCAAAGGACTGAACATAGATCTATACAGAGTCTCTCATTTAGGACTACAAGAAATATCAACTGGCCATACAGAAGGTCTTCTTTTGGTCAAAGTGCCCTGCCCAAGGGATATTGTTTCAGGGTTGGAGTGCTTCCAGATACAGGGGTCCTTCAGGAAAGTACAAGCTGTCCTTTATGAACAGGAGTTCATCTTTACAGGCATGCAGGAGTTGCAGAAAGCACTGACACGAATATCTAGGTGTCCTTTGTCAAGTGGGTCATTTGTGAGGGCTGCCTACAAGGAGGAAAGGAAGTTGAGATATGGCTCTACAAAGGAAATTCTGGAGTAGGATTTTGCTTGGAGCAAGTGGGTGTGCATCTGGGCTCCCTGAATAGTATTAGCTCTGTCAGGACCAGGCATTGGCTTTCTCATTTTTTCTCCCTGGCCAGTATGTTACTATGAATGTAAAATGGGAAAGGAAGAGGGGCCAATATCAGAATCAGGAGAATTGTTGTGGTTGGTGTACAGATTATGGAGTTTTGGGCTCCTTCCAGCTAATGCTGCGAAGATTCAAACTGTTTTGAGGGCCAGGAGCTCCTTATGTGCTATGCCAGTTTCACTCATCTGATGTACATTTCTGGGAAAAATAGGCACAGGGATGCATTTCTTGTTGATCTCCCAATTGCTGTGACAGCACACCCTCATTAGCTACATCTGACATGTCTGTTTCCACAGTGAAAGGTTTCTATGGGTCTGGGTATTCTAATATGGGTTGTGATGTAAAAGTCTCTTTTAACACTCAGAAAGCCAGCTGGTACTCCTGAGGACAATGACACCTATCTGGTTTACACAGGATTGTTGTGATTGGGGCAACAACTCAGGAAAAGTTGGGGATAAAACAATGATATAAGTATGCAAATCCTACAAAACCTTTCAGTGTCATGAATGCTTTGTGGTTCAAGGCAGTCACATACAAGGGATCCATCTGAACTCCTCTGCTGTCATAATAAAACTCAGGAATTTTACAGAAGCCCAGTCAAAGTCACATTTCTTGAGCTTTGCATAAAGCCCATTCTGACACAGGCATGCTACAATTGTTCAGACATGTTGATTGTGGGTAGTTTCATCCTCTGAATAATCAGGATGTCATACAGGTACACCATAATCCAGCAGATCTCAGAGCACATCACTGACAGTGCCGTAATGTTACTGGAATGAGGAACAAGGGAAGCAAAGAAAGCATTTCTGACAGTCTCAGCTCTCTTGAGACAGGATTTCAAATCCTGATTTTCCTCCTGCAGCTGGCTGACCAGATCACGGGGATACAGCAGAAAGTCAGGCTCCTCCTGAGGCCCCAAAGATGGGGTGAGATCCATAGCTTTGCCTCCCAGGTCCAGTCCTTGGGAGGAGGTTGTACAGGTCCCTGAAAACTGTCATGGATATGACCCAGACATAGGAGTCAGAGCTCTCTCATCAGGGACTTGTGTCCCATTGGTTCCCCTGGGTCACATGATATCCCATTGGAACTTCATGGGATGGCCCAGCCTAGGCTGGGTCTGGTAGGCAGCTGGCAGCTTGGCAGCCACTGGGCTATTGGTGGTCCCAGGACTCCACCCACAAGTCCCAGAAGTCCTGACAGCTAGGTCATCCTGGATCACTTCTAAGAAATATTGCTAGCTGCTTCTCTACAATCTACTACTGTTTTTTTTAAACAACAAGACTGTCTCCAATATTTCAAAATTATTTGTAGCTGGATACATCTTATTATCTCCAACCCTCCTCATAGATGGGCATGTTCAATTTTCAACTCTGAAAACCTGCAGTGGCAGGGATTCTGTAACCTCCCTTTACAATTTTTTTTTGCCTAATTGTACTCTATAAAGTTTATTCTTAATATTTAAGTTAAATTTTGTCTAAGAGCAATTAAGCCTGCTACTACTTCTACCTCTAAATTTATTAATTAAGGAAAATAATTGTCCTCTGACTTCTTTATAACTTTCTCTTAAATAGCTACAGATAGTTCTCTCTCTTCTATGTTCTTTCCCAGTGACTATAACTAGGGCCTTGTACAGACATTCAGTTTCTCCTGGGAGAGTTGCTGCTCTCCCAGTAGAAACCACAAGTGTACAGATCTTCAGACTTTTTCTCCTGGAGTAAAAATGGTGGCCTGGGAAGTTTGGGTCAGTCAGTCAGGGCTGCGCTATATACTGCTGCCATCTGTTGCTAGGCAGGCTAAGGGAGCCTGCAGAGCATGTTAAGATGTGTTCACTGTCTCTCCTTTCCCCACCTCTAACTTCAGCGTCAGAACTGCAAGTTCTCCATTCTTCAGGGCCCCAGCATTCAAATGTGTATACATGTGGCTCCAGGTAAGTTTCTCTACCAGGAGAACAAAACTGTGACAATTATCTTGGATTATCTGAATGCATGCACACAATCTAGATCTTATATCTTGCTTGATAAGTCCTGTTTTTCAAATTTTTAACCACTTGTAACTCACATTTATTAGTTTCTCTTTAAAAATAAAGGTATAAGGCTTGATCCTGCATCTTCTAAAGTAAATGGTTAAGTTCCTGTGGCTTCAATATAACAGGATCAAAACTACGGTACCCTGAACTCACTGGAATAATTTAAGATAAAATTAGCCAGTGCTGAATACTCAGTAGTTACCTTTTCTTTCTAGCATACCCAAATCATGTTTTCAATCACTATACAGAAACAAAAGAGTTCAACGGTGTAATCAGTGTGTGTACACATTTACTCTTTATATTAAGAAATAATTTTACCTCTTTCTCCAAAAACCATAACAACAAATCACGGTTTAGTATGAAATAATTAGCGCTGTCTCTAAGGCAAACTACAGGAGGTTTCAATTACTGTATTGTATATATTGGGAAGCAACCAATAACATATTCTACTACCTGGAAAGCAGATAGCAGAAAATTAGATATAGTCAGGAACCAGAGACTCTTACGTTAGCTTAACTTAAAAAAAAAAATCCAACCACTACTATTAAGATTAAAAATAGTAGCACTGTAAACAGCACAAGGCAAGCTATTACATTTTTTTGAACAAATTAAACATGCTATTACATTTTTTTTTAATGTTCAGTTTACAACTAGGCATTCCAGGTACAGTCAGCTAACCACCCTTCCCCGTTACTAGATGAACTTAATTAAATTATGTATTAAGTGAGCACCCAAATATACTTGTCAGTCTTATAAAAGTCACCCCAAACTGGTACCAGTGGTAAAGCTACAAACCATCAAACCTAATTCTTCTAAACATGAGAAGCGTGTGTTGAAAAATCATGAAGTACTTTCACAAAATGAGAGGGTTTTGAAAAAGTCACGGAGGGAAACTGAGGACTGGACATACTCAGAAAGGAAGATTTCCAGATAGGACCATCTAATTAAAGCAGCCCAGCTACTTGCAGACCAAGCGAGACCCAAATTCAGAAAAAGAATAAGTCAGTAGATCTCATCTGCCATCACACAATGGACCATCTCACCTAGATTATTAAGGAATAAACCTAAATATTTAAAATTGTAAAAAAAGAATCTTTTGTAATGAGAATTGTTAGGTTACCTAAGTATAGGGGCCAGTACCAGTTCCTGATATAACAAGATCTTATACTGTATCAGTTACATTGCTGGAGGCTCAGCAGAAGCAATTACCATGACTGCCCTCCAAGGAGTCAAGGTTTCCTTGACAGAGTTTTTTTTTTTTTACCGATACTAATTGAAATAAATGAACTGTATTAAGTATACAAAAACATTTCTGTAACATAATCACTGTTTTTCACCCAGGGAAAGAAATCAAAATCCTCTAATATGACCATGAAGAATTCCCAACATGCTCCAAAGAAAATTACACAAACTACATACTGCCTTTGGAATGAAACGTAACAAAACCTCATGTTAGGCCAAGACTCACCCACAGCTTGGCTGTAATGACTTCACTAGTCAATTGCCCAAATGGTTGGTATGTTTAGAAAAGTTTTCTGTTTTGTTTTTCTGAAGTTCCAAAAAATCACATATAACATGACTCAGTAGCATAACCAGGGGTGGGCAAGTGTAGTACATATCCCAGGTGCCGCTTAGGGGAGGGGCATCAGAAGGACAGGGCTAGGGGTGCTACACCTAATACATGCTTCACTGCTGCCTCCTTTGCTACCTGTCCAGTGCAGGCAGAATTGCATAGGATACAAAGCATTCAGGGAATTGTTGGGCATTTATACACATACATTTTTGTCCCACAATGTGCCAGAGATCTGCCTCTTTGGAGCAGACACAATTAACTGAGTCTGCTCTGCACATGAGCTGATTTGAACTGCACTGCGCCGTGTGCAGTTTCATAGTTTCATAGTTTCTAGGATCGGAAGGGACCTGAGCAGATCATCTAGTCCGACCCC
>NW_017728931.1:125439645-125451319 GCF_001723895.1 Crocodylus porosus
GCAGCCCTCCAGCCAGTTGGCGACCCATTTGACTGTGTGGGTGTCTACACCACAGCCCCCCCAGTTTCTTAATGAGAACGGGGTGAGAGACAGTGTCGAAAGCCTTCCGGAAGTCCAGGAAGACTATATCCACTGCACACACTGCAGCACCAGCTGCTTTTTAAAGCACCTGCCACTGCAGCGCACGCATGTGTACAAATGCCCATTGTTTTTAGATTAGCAGCGGAGTTTACCGATGCTGGGGAGAAGTGACCTCCACTTTTTGCTACCAAAAACTACATTTTTTTTCCCTTCCGTATGGACATGGGCTTTGGCAGCAAAAAGGAAAAATGGGAAGAAAGTTTCCCTCCAATAGCAGCAAACTCCACCCCCAGTCTAGAGATTTACAATGCCCAGGACATCTCACACTACATGACACTACCTAGATTCCTACTTGTTGCTGTTCCTGCACTTGGAATTGAGAAGGTAGGAGGAGAGAAGAGGGGATGAGAGAAGGTTGTCCCACATGCATTTTTTCCATGCTATGCCTCTGATAGGAATGTTTTCTGACAGGACAAATTTGGCCCTTTATATTTGGACTCAGATTTCCAAATAACAGTTAAACATAACACTGCATTTACAAATTACTTTTTTTATACAGCTGCCTACCTGCTGTGGGCTTGGGCAGGGCAGATCCCTGCTGCAGCACGCATTCCTGTGGGGAAGGGGAACCTGTGCCAACCAAATTTGTGCATGGGGCATGAGTGGCATGCTGCCCACTGCCCACTGTGGGCTCTCACCCTGCTGCCCTCCCCTACAGCCTTCACATCCCAGCTTGTGCACCCCAGTGGTGCAGAGCCCAGCATGGCTGTGCAGGAAAGTGGCTTGCCACTGTGAACTCCACACTGCCCTGGTGACATTTCTCTGAATCCTCGCTTCACCCCTCAGTGTATCTACTACTTCCCCCAGCATGGTGTCATCTGCAAACTTGCTGAGGGGGCATTCTATCCCATTGTACAGGTTGTTGATGAAGACACTGAACAAAAATGGCTCCAAAACCGACCCCTGGGGCACTCCACTTGATACCAGTTGCCAACTAGACATTGAGGCATTGATTGCTACCCTTTGAGGCTGATGATCCAGCTATTTTTCTATCCACTGCTCTTCATGCATCCACAGAGCCAGTCATCTCATTATAGGATGCAACCAGGTTGGTCAGGCATGACTTGGTGAACATGGTGAATCCACATTGACTGTTCCTAATCAGCTTCTCCTTCTCCAAATGCTTAGAAATGGATGTTTTGATGAACTGCTTCATGACTTTTCCAGGGACTGAGGTGAGGCTGACTGGTCTGTAGTTCTCCTGATCCTCTTTCTTGCCTTCTGCAGAGATGGGCACTATGTTTGCCCTTCTCTAAGCATCCAGGAGCTCTCCTGATCACCATGGGTTTTCAAACATAATGTCCACTGGATCTGCAATCACATTGGCCAACAATCTTAGCACCCTCAGGTGCATCGCATCTAGCCCCATGGTATTGTACACATCCAGCGTTTCTAAACAGACCCTAACCTGCTCTTTTCTCACTGTTCATTGTTCAACTCCTCCTCAGACTGTGCTGCCAGATGCTGTAGTCTGAGAGTTGACCTTCCCTGTGAAGACTGAGGTTAAAAAGGCATTGCGTACTTTAGTTTTTTCCACATCATCTGTCAGTAGGCTGCCTCCCCCATTCAGTAAGGGATCCATATTTTCCCTAATCCTCCTCTTGCTGCTGATTTACTTGTGGAAACCCTTCTTGTTACCCTTCATGTCCCTTGCTAGCTGCACCTCCAGTTGCACTTTGGCCTTCCTGATTTCATCCCAGCATGCCCAAGCAATGCTTTTGTATTCCTACTTAGTCATTTGTCCAAGTTTCCATTTCCTGTGAAGCTTCCTTTTTGTGTTTTAGCTCACTGAAGAGTTCCCTGCTAAGCCAAGCTGATCTTCAACCATGCTAGATAATCTTCCAGTGCATCAGGATGGCCTGATCCTGCACCCTCAGTAAGGTTTAAAATACAACCAGCTCTCTTGGACTCCTTTCTCCCTCAGTCTGACTTCCCAGGGGATGCTTTCCATCAGTTCCCTGAGTTATTTGAAGTTTGCTTTTATGAAGTCCATCGTCCTTACTCTGCTGCTCTCCTTCCTTTCTTTCCTCAGGATCCTGAACTCAATCATCTCATGGTCATTGTAGCCCAAGTTACCATCCATTTCTACATTCCCCACCAATTCTTCCCTCTTTGTGAGCAGCAGATAAAGAGAGTACTGCACCTAGTTGGCCTCTACAACACTTACAAGGTTATTGTCTCCAACGCTCTCCAAAAACATCCTAGATTGCCTGTATATGGCTGTAATGCCCTCCCAGCTGATGTCAGGGTGATTGAAGAACCAATGAGAACCATAGAACCAGGGCCTGTGATTGGGAAACTTCCACTAGCTGTTTGAAGAAAGCCTCGTCCACCTCATCCTCTTGGTTTAATGGGCTATAGCATACCCCCACTGACATCATCCTTGTTGCTCTCTCCTCTGACCCCCACAGAGACTTTCAACAGGCCTGTTTCCAGATTCATACTGGAGCTCTGAGCAAGCATGCCGCTCTTCTACATCGAAAGCAACTCCTCCTCTTTTCCCTTTCCTGTCCTTCCTGAACAGTTTGTACCCATCCATGAGAGTACTCCAGTCAAATGAGCTCTCACCAAGTCTCTGTTATTCCAATTACGTCATAGTTCCATGAATGTGCATGGCTTTCTCGTTCTTCCTGCTTGTTTCCCAGGCTCCATGCACTTGTACACAGAAACCTGAGGTAACTAGCTGATTGCCCTACTTTCTCAGGAAGAATGAGAAAGCTTCTCCAGTTTTTCCCTCCTGCTTGTGCTTCCTCCAGGTCACCCACTTCTCAACTTACCTAAAGACTCTGGTCTCCATCCCCTGGTGAACCTAGTTTAAAGCCCTCCTCACTAGGTTAGCAAGCCTGTCTGTGAAGATGGTATTCCATCTCTTTGTCAGGATCATCTCTTCCTAGCAATCCTTCTTCTTTAAATAACAACTTGTGGTTGCAGAAACCAAAGCCCTGCTGGTAACACCATCTGTAAAGCCATGCATTAATCTGCAGGATGTGTCTGCTCTTGCTCAAGATCCTCCTCTTGACTGGAAGATTGGAGGAGAACACCACCCAAGCCCCTGTGCCCTTCACCCTTTCACCCAGAGCCATCTAGCCACTCCTGAGCTGCTCAGGGTCTCCCCTGGTGTTCACATGGATGAGCTGCATGGTACACTAGTCAGAGGGTCATATTAGTATTTGTAATCCTATCATGACATCTCAGATTCAGGCAAGCAGAAGATCTCCTGAGACAACAGGTCAGGCCAGCAGATGGATGCCTGTGGTGCCCAAAGAAATGAGTCTCCAACCACTACCACCCAACAGCTCTTCTTGGTGGCAGTGGTCTTGATCCTTCCAGCCTTGCAGATGCCTGGCCTGGTCTCTTCCACCAACAGAATGTGCTCCTCCTCCTCTGTTGCTAGGGCCCCATGCCTGTTCTCCAGACAAACCACTGCAAGTGGAGACGAAGATTTCTGCTTGCTGCCAGAAGTCACAAGCTTCCACCTTCCTGGGAGTTCATGTCCTCTTCCTTTTCTAGTGCTGCCTCTGGCAGTCCTTCCTCTGGAGTCCTAAATGTCTCCTCCAGCACCATACTGATTAGATCCTCATGGTAGAGGATGCTTCAGGGCCTCGCCACCTCTTCCTGTAGCTCCCTTGCCTGCTCCTTGAGGGACATTGCCAGGAGACAGTGCTTATATCGCAGATACTCTCCCATATTGCTGCCACTGGAAGGGATCTGCAAGTAGTAGTCTCCATAGTGCCAAACCAGGGCCTGTGTGGAAGCCTACACAGTGAGTGGTCCTGCCTGAACAGACACCTCCCAGGAAGAGCTGGCAGAGTGGCAGAGGAAAAGCTGGTAGTGGCAGTGGCTCTGGCATTGTGATGTCTTCCAGCTATTTCTCTGGGTCTCTTAATCTGCCACCTCTCTCTTCCTGCTCCTCTTTCCAAACAACCCCTCCCTAGCCAATTCCCCTGTAAGATGATCTCTTTGCTGCTTCTTGATTCTGAAAGGTTCCCTTTTCCCCATTAACCGCCTTCTTCTATTGCATATTTGAACCTCAGTAATACTTGTCAAGATTATTTAGCACGTTTTACTCATGCATTTTGAAATGTTTTAAAAGGAAAAGTATATTAGTATCATTCTCCTTTACACGTGGGAAAAATCAAGGCTCCAAAAGGTGAAATGACTTGAACAGTAGTATTCAGCAAGTCAGTGGCAGAACTAACAACAGAATTTATGTTCCCCGACACCCACACCTATTATCTAAATGGTCCATAATGTATATATTCAAAGAAAAATTTATAAAGCATTATGCTGAAGAAAAAAACATGCCTTCACTTTGTTGATAAATAACACTTCACCAACATAATTTAGAAAATGTGGTTATCCACTGCAATGGAATAAATCTGATACACAAGGGCACACTGTATGATCTTTTGTTAGAAGTATGTACTATATCAACAGGTCAATACAAGTTCAAGTGCACCAGTGAACTCAGCTTGTCACATAACCTAATTAAAACAGAGCACATCTCAAACCAAAGAACATATTGCAATAAATCTAACTGCAAAGTGGAGATGTAACCGGTGGATGCTATCTACTGTTTATTCAAGAGATCAAGTTTTCATTTTAAAATATTAGTAGTTACCACTTAGGCTTCTGTAATTTTTTTAGCTTTGTTATGAAGCATAACCCCAATGTTTAAAACTTTTTTCTTGTATTTGATCTTTCTTCTAAAACCTTCTGTTTAAAAGCTTATTTCTCTTTCTGGCATGCCTAGCTACAAAAATATTTAACACTTTATTCTGATTAGCACCCACATGATGTTTCTTTAAATACATCTGAAAAGAATAACAAGTTTGTCCATATTTATAGAGAAATATTAACACCTGGATGTGTCTTGTCCTTCAGTGCTGGAGCATGTAATATTTCAAACTCATTAGTGAGTTTTCATATGAGTGTTGGAAATGAAAAGAAAACATGAATATTGCCTATCATCAAATTTCTTTGTAGTACAAAGAATAACAAGGCAAAACCATAAGTAACAGCCTTTAGTTCCTTCAAAGTAAAAGGTGGAACAAAATTTCATCTGCTTTCAGTAATTCTGTTTCACCAAGCTCTAGGAAAACTATTATTAGACAAGGAGCATGAGTAAATTGTAATTCAAGATTTTCCAGTTCACAAATTTTTATAGTTTCATCAGCCAGGATGTGAATGACAACTTGTTTTACAGATGGATGATGGTAGAAGTCAAGTAAAGATATTGATTCATAAGGTATTATGTAGTTTTCTACAAACATAACAAAACATGAACTATTCAAGGACAGTCATCAGAAATTGAGCTAGTTTGCCATCTAAAAAAAGCAGAGATGCATTCTGTTTCTCACTTGCCACCATAATATTTATGGAGAAATATCTGTGAAGAAATAAACACATTGTTTAAGCTAGTAAACATTTTGACTTTCACTGAAGTTTAAAGCTCTTAAAAAAGAAAGAAAAACCTCCAGACTTTCCATTTATAAAGTAAACAACATTAAGGACTTTCGTGAAAATATCTAAATATTTGCAAGTTTCTAATATATTTTAACAGTTCTTCTCAGCACCCCTACATTCTTCCTAGGAGTGTCTGTTACTTTTCAATAGCCAGCACAATAGTATAACAGCAATACTTGAATTAAGATTTAGAGCTATGCCAGCTCCCTTTTTCACATTTCATGCATCTCCCAGAAGAGAAGTTAGCAATGGAGTATTATGATGGAGTTTATGCACTGGAAAACCCAGTAAGTTAGAACTGATCCAAACACAAAGAACAATAGTTTTCTATTTGAATGTGCAGTTTTCTTCAAAACAGAAACATTTTGTGGGATGTATCCATTTTCACAAAAATGTGGATACAAGTGTCAAAATGAACTGCTCTGATATCTGATTTCTATATTATATTGTTTACTATCATGTTTTTATGCAATATTTTGTGCTATATTTCATATTATACTTTTTTCAATATAGGCCTAACTTTTAGCAGTGGAAATTTTTGGGAATGAGAATTTTTTGTGGTTTTCCCGTATACATAGCTAACATTCACCTCCTGCATTCTCCCATATCTGACTGAAATGCAATAAGTCTTTTGTAGACTACTTCTGAAATTAAGAGAGGAAGAACAATTATTCCACAGATCAAGCCGAATACCCAGTGTGGTCTCAAGTAATGTATATCTGGCTCCTAAACACTGGCCCAAGTATCTGTGCTCCAATTCCAGAGGCAGTTAGCTAAACCATATAGACAACTGGAGGTTTTGGTCCTATAATTTTTTAATTTAAAGTATAGGGCATAACATGACAGACCTCATTTCTAGTCGTAAAAATTTCTAGGATATTTACATCACTAGAAATCTTTTCAGGATAGGGAGCAGTGAAAGCAATCAACCTGCACCTGTCTTTTTTCCCCTGCTCTCCATGCCTTCCCCAGGCCAGGATGATACTGGCCTGGGGAAGACATGGGGAATAGTGGCTGCTCCTCTCCTCTCAGTCCCAGGAGTGGCGGGTGGGCAGGGGGCACCTGGAGCAGTGCAGCAAAGCCTCCTGCTTGTTCCCTAGATCAAGGAAGCCAGTCTGGGAAGTGGGTAAGGAGCTTCCCTACTTCCTCAGTTTCACACTGCTACTCCAGTGTGGGCAGCGGAGGTGGATATCTAAAAGCTGGTGGGAACAGGAAGCAAACTTAGCAAAAACCTTCAGATCCTGCTTCCCCTAATCCCTGGGGAATATGCAGTTGGATGGGAGCTGAGCCATGCAGCTGGGCAGCATGGAGGTGATTTTAAAGCCAACAGGGGCAGAATCAGACTTGGCTCTGCCATAACAGCCTCTACCATGCAGCTGTCAGTCCCTGGTCTGGTGAAAAGGCCAGGGAGCAGCAGCTGCTGCACCCATCTCCTTCCTTCCCCTCCAAGCTTGGTGGGGAATGGAGCTGCAGGGCAAAGCTGCCCAGTTTCGGTGAGGCAGAGAGCAGTGGGTGCCGCTCCCCTTCACTCCCAAACTGGGACGGAAACTTGTAAGTGTTAAGTCGTGCAGGAGATTTTTTCTCACAAGGGAGATCATCCAGGTTGACACCTGGAAGTCCTTTCTCCCAGAGTGCGTCTGTTTAGCCTGGAAGAAATTGAATGAATGTCTGTCTGCTTGTAGCTTCTACTGGGAGAGCAGAGATTCGACTAGTAGACTTAGCATGCCTGTACTTCTGTGTTCTCACACATAAAAAGTCCAGGTTTCCTATTCCCCTCCAAAAGGAAACATTTGACCTTTTGTTTCCTGTTTAGAATATATATTCTATACATTCTACACACATTTTATACATTCTACACACACACACATATATGCATATATATGTATACATACACCCACATATGCGTATCTATATGTCTATATATATATAATCTCTATATATCTATCCATAGCTATATGTCCATATCTATACAGAGATATTCAAAGTGCTGGAATTTCTTGCTCTAGTGAGTATCGCTGTAGGATATAATTAGTTCTCAACTGTAATACGTCTTGCATTGCAA
Source organism: Crocodylus porosus (assembly GCF_001723895.1). Classification (NCBI taxonomy): domain Eukaryota; kingdom Metazoa; phylum Chordata; order Crocodylia; family Crocodylidae; genus Crocodylus; species Crocodylus porosus. Next base: position 125,447,315 of record NW_017728931.1, read on the forward strand.
CCTCCAAGTTTTCCCATAATTCATTTCACTGTGGAATCAAAACACCTGTGGTTGGCCAGTATCAGACAGGATACCAGTCTGAAAAATGCTTAAAGTATGTATGCATTTGTTTTAGACTAATTTGTTAATTAGTTTTATTTGCAGGTGTGCTAAGGTTCTTGAGGCATTTTCAATGCATCGCTGAAGCCCCTCAAAGCATTCTGGAATAAAATATGCGCTTCTTTTTCTTAAAATTTTATTTTGGTGGTAAGAGTTGTGCTGGGAGAGCTTTTGGTGGGGATTAAACAGGATTCGTGTCATTAAACTTTAACAGTTACACATAATACTTTGCTCAACATAACACCGGTTTGCCTTAACTACCCAAGAACAATGTTCTTTCAAGTGAAGAATTGCTTCTCCTTCTTAAATCACCTGCTGTATAGAGAAAGTGAGGATGTCTCTGTGTTAATGAAGACTGACTAACCTGTACATGTCTTCTTGTGTAGGACTGTTTTTCCCATAATGTCATCCATTATTCTGATATGTATTGTGATATATGTAAGATTAATGAGGCATTTATTTTCAACTTAGATGCTACAGTAGTTGACACAGTTTTTTCTGCTGAAGAGAGCAGATGAGTTAATTAATGACCTTCAATTTCTGAACTTATGAAATGATTTATGGCTGTTTTATATTTGGAAATATATTTGAATGTGTTGAACACGGACACTGCCAGCAATAAATGTATCTAAAGAAAAATGATCTTATAATAAATGCATGTAGTGTTTCTCTACAAGAGAGGTGGAGGGAAGACAGAGGGGCGGGGTTGAAGGATATTGAAGTTAGAGTTGCGTGAATAATTGATTTTTCAGCTCAGCAGCTGTACTGAAAACCCCCAAATTTTTCATTCCATGTAGACTGAAACATTTCACTAGACCCAGAGTAAAATGTTTCATTTTGTTTGTTATGCTTTTAACCCTTTCAAATCCTATTTCTTTTTAATTTGACACTTTTCCAAAATAAACATTGCTTTGTTTTTCCATTTTTTTTCAGTTGAAATTATTTGCTACATTGAACCCAAATTCATGGCATATCTTCTGTTCCCCTGTAAATACATTTTTTCATCATTTTTAAAAAAAGATCTAAATGTGGCTATATTAGAACTTATTGAGAATAAATACAACAGTCCTCTGAGTAAGCAGTTCTGGCCACAGCTAATCTACAATTGTCTTTAAAAGATTCAGTATTATTTTTCTGGGCTTGATTTGATCCAAGGAAGAGCCCCACTCTGCAGCACAGAGGAAGGAAGAAACCCCCACAGTTTGTACCAATTTAACTGTAGGGAATAATTCCTTCCTGCCCCCAAATCTGAGGATTAGTCTAACCCTGAGTGGAGGGGCAGGACCCTTTAGCCAGGAATCTTGGGTTTTAAGTCCCGGCAGAACCATTGGCACATCTCAATCAATATCCCCAGTCTTGGCTGCTGCCAAACCCAAAGAAAAATCTAACTTCTCCCCCAACCCCGCTCCCCCCCCGCCACAAAACAAACAAGCAAAACAGAACCCAGACACATGGAGCAGCAGGAGAAGGGTAAAACATTCCCTCCAGCTCCATGTGGTGACCAGCAAAGCCCAGAAGCTTGGGAAGTACCCATAATAGACCATAGCCTGAACAGAATAGAGCTATGCCTAGGATCAGCCCTGATCAAAAGCCCATTCAACCTGACATGTGCCTCCTTCTTATTGACACTGTTGTAAAAATACATTGGTGTATACATGTTGTGGGCCCAGGCCATCAGATATCTGTGCAAAGAGGACAAACAAGGCTATATTTGTTTTTAGTGCACACAAGATTTTCTACATGTAAATTTGTTGCAGAAAGATAAGAAACCCATTTTGGCAGTCTTGTTTGCCTGCATCCATTATTCTCATCTCCTGAGAATAGGCAGCTAACAGTAACTTCTAAGTGCAAAATGTTTTTAAAGTGCCTTTTTAAAGACGTCTTATCTTTCTTACTGTTTATGTTTTGAATTAGTTAATTTTAAAATTTATTTTAGTATCTTAGGTTCACCATGAAAGTATTTTAAGTACAAGGTGATTGAAAGCATATTTTGTCATACACTGTAGGAATAATTTAGATGGCATTGAACTGTATAATGACCATTCAAATATATAACACTTGAGCTACTCAATATCACAGGTGAATTGCTAAGCATGAGCCTCTATGTCTTATCTGAGATTTGTATCTCAGCTGGAGAGGCTCTTCAGAAAAACTTTCAAGTACAAGGGATTAGACAGCGCTCTCACCCAGATACTACCCTGTGCTTCAGTGGGTGCATCTACACCAGATGCTAACAGTGCAGTAGCCTAATAACTCTGCACAGTAATGTAGATTCATACATGTTAGGGGGTGGAATGGCACAGCACAGATGGTGCTAATATGCTACTGAGCAGTATTATTAGGCTACTGCACAGTAGTGTCACTAAATAGGCATTTGCTGGTTCTACTGCACAGTAATTCTAGTTACTGTGCATTTATTTAGTACTTGGTTATACAAGTACTAAATAAATGTGCTGTAACCACTGGCAGGCAAGGCTCTTTGGGTAGATGTGATACCTTTTTTTGGATCGATGTCAAGGGGACAGGGAGAATGGTTATTCCCTCCTCCCTCTGGCATCTGGCAGAGAGGGCAGAAGAAGACTTATCTTGCTGCTTGCCCCAGACAGAGCAAGTGGTGGCAGTCATTCCTTAATGTTTTATAGGGCTGAGGCCCCATCTAATGTCATCTGCAGTCCTCAGTGAAAGCCATGACTGTGCAAATGCCTTCCTACTGACTTCAGTCAACAATGAATTAAAAACTGTTCCAAATTCTTAACAGTAGAAAAAAAATAAAACACTCAACAAGTGAAACATTACAAAGCATTCAGGGCAGCCTTGTGGCTTTCTCTTCAGGACAGAGGGCAAGCTAGCATCCTCTCTCCCTTTGATTCTTAACAATTTTCCTTGGGATGGAAAAGTGCTCTCCTGCATATTTCCATATTCATAGGAGACTATTTTTGTGCTTTTAACAGAGTCTTGCTAAATGTTTGGCTTAAGTAACTAAAATGTAGACCAAAGTGTTTAAACCTGCCTACTAAGATGTACAATTCAGCAGTCCAGATTAGTGCTGGCTTATGTGTACTAGGTTCCCCATCATCTAGAGTCTTTTAAAAAAGACTGGGCAAAAGTATTTAAATTGATGCAGGAATTACTTTGTGAAATCCTATGGTCTCTTATCACAGAGAAGGTAATGCTGAGTGATTATAATGGTTATTTCTGGAAGTAAAATTGATAAGCCTATAAACTTATGATACATTTGGACCACAAAATCCCTGTTAAAGTTTGCCAGTTTTTAATCTTTTAAATAATTTTTTGTTTGAGAATCCATGCCATTGCATATTTTAAATGGGAGGTATGTGACCTAATTTCAGGAATGGCTCCTTAAATGGAAAACAAAAAGGTCAACCTTAATTTTTAATTCTGGGCAGCATTCCTCTTCCCTTTGTGCAGTACAACTGTTTTCTGGCTCAGGTCTTTGCTTAAAATTTTGTTCAATACGTTTCATAGTTGGTAGGGTCGCAAGGGATCTGAGCAGATCATCAAGTCCAACCCCTTGCCATGGCAGGAAAGAGTGCTGGGGTCAAATGACCCCAGCAAGGTGGTCATCCAGCCTCCTTTTAAAGACCCCCAGGGTAGGAGCCTGCACCACTTCGCTTGGAAGTTGGTTCCAGAACCTAGACCCCCTGACCATGACAGGAAAGAGTACTGGGGTCAAATGACCCCAGCAAGGTGGTCATCCAGCCTCCTTTTAAAGACCCCCAGGGTAGGAGCCAGCACCGCTTTGCTTGGAAGTTGGTTCCAGATCCTAGCCGCCCTGACAGTGAAGTAGCGCCTCCTGATGTCTAGCCTGAACCTACCTTCTGCCAGCTTGTGACCGGTATTTCTTGTCACTCCTGGGAGTGCTTGGGGGAACAGGGACTCCCCCAG
>NW_017728931.1:125451419-125513165 GCF_001723895.1 Crocodylus porosus
ACTTCGCTTGGAAGTTGGTTCCAGATCCTAGCCGCCCTGACCATGAAGTAGCGCCTCCTGATGTCTAGTCTGAATCTACCCTCTGCCAGCTTGTGACTGTTATTTCTAGTCACTCCTGGCAGTGCTTGGGGGAACAGGAACTCCCCCAATGCCTGCTGGTCCCCTCCTAACTAGTTTGTAACAGGCCACTACATCTCCCTCAGCCTTCTCTTGTGGAGGCTGAACAGGTTCAGGTCCCGTCGCCTCTCCTTGTAGGGCCTGCCCTGCTACCCCCTGATCACTGTCTTACTGAATCTTGAAGAATGAGTTGATGTGATATATTCATATCTTTTACATGTCTCTAATACACGGCTATTCCTTCTGTTGCTTTTTGGGGAAAATATTACATATAATTTTGCATATATCTACAAAAAATTGCCTCCTTTCCCTGAATTTGACTGATTCTGTTGCTATAGTGCTATCTTTTTCACCTCACGATGAAGTACACTAACAAGTAACATCCCTTCTCTCTCCATTATTATAGCAGAGTGTATTTCCTGTGATAGTCAACACTGAGAACTGCTCTCTGCTTGAAGGTCAATTGTAAGTGCTGTGAAATCTGCATTCTTACTTCGTTCTCTTTTATTTTTTTCTATCATACGGGTACAAGCAGGAAGAGGGGGGCTAGTGATCCTAATGCAAGATCATTGAGGAAAGGATACCCCAGCTACAGTCCCTTTCCCCAAATTAAAAGTAGTATTTTATGATGCCCACTCTGACCGTATAAATTCTACCACTCCCTCAACTGATCAAAATTGGCCATCATTTATCTAGCAGCCCCTCTAGTAAACAATAATGAATAAAATATTAAAAGAAGAATTAGCCTCTCTGGATTATCACACGTATGCACATACAACACACAGATTGTGATGAATATATGCAGAAAGGCTAGATAAGAAGATTTCTAGTCAAGCTGCTTTAATACTATCTGTGTAATTCAAAGGGACCTGCTGTGGCAATTTAACTTCTCAACCTAGGCAAACTCTGTCTGTAGGCATGTGCCTACTATCTTCTCTGGTTTTCTTTACATTTTGAGAAAAGAAACCTGATTTACACAAGGGCCTAATCTGTCTTTGAAAAACCATGATAAGTGCAACTGTTTAGTAGGGGAGAAGGGGGTAGAAGAGTAAGGGAACTACGGAAAGGTGTTTGAGGCCACAGCGAGGGAAGGATGATAAATGAGCTAGGTGGTAGGGGATATATACAGGTGGCGGCAAGGGGAGTGAGAGGATTAAGGACAGAGGTTTCTGTCAGCCCATGTGAGTGTATACAAAGATCTGGTAGGGCTCAGCTCCCCTGAGGACTCCTGAAGAGATTCCCATGAGGAATCTGGGATCTGGGAAGAGGGTTCTTCCCTTCAGGGGCAAGTCTGATCCCTTCACCTTACCTCTCCATGCAAGCCAGGAGCTGGGGATGGGGAGAGGGACTGCTGTGTCTCTTCCAGTCCAAGCACGAGCTGAATGGAAGTATGTGCGCTCTGTGAATATCGAGGCACCCCGAGCTCAAGTTCTGCAGCTGTCCATCTTAGCTATGCATTTTCTGGCTTTCAGGAATTTAAATTTATACCTTGTTTTTTGGAGATTTGAGTTTTGGTGACTTAGCATTCTGGAAGGAAAGGAGAAACTTCTCGGCAGCTTTAGCTTTGTTTTTTCTGTCAGTGCATGGTTACACAACAATGCCTAGCCACTTCTGCAAAGCCTTTAATCCAAGGTCCAGAGCATTCTACAACCACTAACTCAGCTTCACTACAGCAGTTACCATAGCTCAACTGTTATATTTATAGAAGCATAACCTGAGATACAGAAGTTTGCTTACCCAAGGTCACACAGAAAGGTAAATGGCAGAGCCAGGAAAAGAACTGAAGGATCTTGAGCGCTAGACAGCTCTGCCTTTTCCATGATGACAAGCCTATTTGCCTGTCACGTAGCTGCTGTCATATCCCCAGAAGGGTGAACAACAGAAACCAGTAACTTGAAGTGAAATACTGTTTTAATTTAACCACTGAGCCATTCAATGCCCTTTCCTTTTTCCTCTTTTTATGGTAAGGTGGCAGCCAGTTAGAAATGTACATGCAGCTAAGAACATTTAAACTGAGGTACAGCAAAAAAAGCCAACAACCAAAAAATCCAAAACACACCCTTCTTTGAATGCATGTATGAGGACCTAATTAGCGAGCTATGCAAGTTGTATGTGCATGCATCAATAATGTAGTACTGAAGTGATCCAATTCCCTTCACTGCTCTGTCTGCAGGGTTGAATTACTTAGGTCAATGTAGAGGTTAATAATAACCAGTAGACCTGTACAAGTAGGCAGTTATTTGATCTGGCTTCAGCTCCGGCCACTTTGGATGCCAGGGATCCAATCTGCAGCTCCGGATCGGTTTTCCGTTTCGATCCAGCCAAAGTGGCTCTGAAGCTTCAGAGCTGCCTTGGAGAACCGGCCATACGGTATAATGGGGAATTGATGAACTAGCCATAAGTTTGTTGTTTTTTGTCTTATTTGGATAAAATGTGCATGAGTGGTAGCCACTGCTGAGAGCATAAAGCCTGCTGTGTTTCAGGAAGATCGGTGCAGGGGTTTGGGAGGAAATGTATCCCAAATTCTTAAAAGCAAAACTCATCATGTATATGTGTTAAGCCACAGTGGGGTCAAAACTGCAGGGGTGGCAGCCCCTGGTCAGGCCACAAAAGCCTGCCAAGTTTCAAGGATATAAGTGCAGGGGTTTGGGGAACCTGCACCTCAAGCTGTGGACAAGCAAAACTCATGACATGGGTGACACTGTGTGTGTTAAGGCACATGAGGGTGAAAGCTGCAGGCCTGCTAGCCTCTCCTGTGGCCATGAAGCCTGCCAGCTGTCGAGGAGATCGGTGCAGGGCTTCTGGGTTTTGGGGCCCTGCACCTCTAGCTGCTGACAGGCAAAACTCATGTCATGGGTGCTTGTGCAACTGTGTCTGTCTTGGGGCACAGGGTGGGGGCGGGTGGGGGGAACTACTGCAGGCTTGGCTGGTAAACTACTGTGTTACCAGTTACCAAGCAATCATGATTCACTCAGGGACCAGCTCAATACACAGTACTGAATAGCTACTAGATAATGAGTTAATTAGCAAGGATTAACACCTACAAAACCACAGACTAAGGAGAGGAAATAATCAATACAGACAATCCAATCCCCCAAGACAGAGACAGTCAGTTGTACAAGCACTCTTGTCACAAGTTTTGTCTGGATGTTTTTATCCAGAAATGGAAGATAAAGCTGGGGACATTATAGTTGGGATGGTCCTGCTTTGAGCAGAGGGCTAGGCTAGATGACCTCCAGAGGTCCCTTCCACCCTAATTTTCCATGATTCTATGAATTTTCAATCTTATTAGTGATTCAGAAATCTAAATAAAAAGTGTTATGTGATCAGTCTCATGACTATTGATTTGATATATAAAAACCTACTATGATAATCAAATGAATAACAGCTCTTTGCAGTCATTCAAGAGCAATTACTTGTAACTTGAATTATGATGTTAATTATCACTGCTTTCTCCCTTCCTTTTAAAAAGTGAAAATATATCAGATTTGTCTACATTTGTTTCCTAGAACTGGCAGAAGAAAAGGGAACATATATCCCCAAACCCTGGTTTAAAAAAACAGAGTAGACTTTAAAACTCCATAGTAAGGAGTAAATTCTGTCCTGAGAGACTCACAAGTACCTTAGAAGCCAAGTTCTGCTAAACACATATGGGCTCATTATGGAGGAAATTTTAATCTCAATAACTGAAAGACTCCTAATGATGTAGAAGCAAATTCTTCCTCCTGGTAGGTGTTCACAATCTACAGAGATTCATACCATTATGAATTCACAGAGAAAGCATAAAATCCACACAGATTCACGGGGTGCATTAGTCGATGCATTGCGAGCAGGGTTAAGGAAGTGATAGTTCCTCTCTACTCGGTGCTGGTGAGGCCCCTGCTGGAGTACTGTGTCCAGTTCTGGGTGCTGCACTTCAAAAAAGATGTGGAGAATCTTGAAAGGGTCCAGAGAAGGGCCACAAGAATGATTAACGGCCTGGAGGACAAACCCTATGAGAAAAGACTAAGGGAACTGGGACTGTTCAGCCTGGAGAAGGGAAGACCAAGGAGGGACTTGGTGACCATCTATAAGTATGTAAGGGATGAATATTGGGAGCTGTGAGTAAAACTATTTACTAGGGCACCCCAGGGCAGCACAAGAAGCAATGGCCATAAACTGTTAGAGGATGGTTTCAGGTTGGATGTAAGGAAGAACTTCTTTATGGTAAGGGTCCAGAATAGACTTCCCAAGGAGGCAGTGCAGTCCCCAACCTTGGAAGTCTTCAAGACGAGACTGGACAGACACCTTGCTGGGCTCATTAGATCTCAGCAGTATTCCTGCCCAGAGCAGGAGGGTTGGACTCGATGAACATTTGAGCTTCCTTCCAGCCCTTAATTTCTCTAATTCTATGATCTATGAAACTTGAGCCTAATGCTCCAGAGGCCTGCGCTCACCTGCGTTGAAAAGTAATGTGGATATCAAACATATTGCCCTTCGACACAGTGTCCCACTCAATTCTGGTGGGCAAAATGAGGGACTGTGGCATTGACAAATGCACAGTCACATGGGTGGCAAACTGGCTCCAGGAGTGCACTCAGAGGATGGTGGTGGATGGGTTGATGCTGACCTGGGAGGGTGTGGGCAGTGGAGTCCCCCAGGGGTCGGTCAACAAGGACAAGTGCAGGGTGCTGCACCTGGGGAGAGGGAACCAGCATTATGGTTATAGATTATGGGCTGATCCTCTCAGCAGCAGAGAGGGATCTTGGAGTCAGGATTGACTCCAGGATGAATATGAGTCACCAATGTGACAAACCAATAGGCAGAGCCAACCGCACTGTCCTGCATCAACAGGGGCATCACTAACAGGTCCGGAGAGGTCTTGCTCCCCCTCTATGAGGTGCTGGTCAGGCCACAGCTGGAGTACTGTGTCCAGTTCTGGGTGCCGCACTTCAAGGAGGATGTGGAGAACCTGGAGACGGTCCAGAGGAGACCACTCGTATGGTTGGGGGCCTCCGTGGCCAGCCCTGCGAGAGGCTGAGGGACCTGAATCTCTTTGGTCTCCGCAAGAGGAGACTGAGGGGGGATCTTGTGGCTGCCTACAACCTTATCAGGGGTCACCAGCAGGGACTTGGGGAAAGTCTGTTCACCAGGGCCCCCCTTGGAGTCACCAGGAATGACGGGCACAAGCTGAGGGAGGATGGTTTAGGTTAGACATTAGGAAGAACTACTTCACTGTAAGGGTGGCCAGAGCCTGGAGTAGGCTTCCCAGAGAGATGGTGCTCTCACCTTCCCTGGAGATCTTCAAGAGGAGACTGGATAAGCACCTGGCTGGGGTCTTATGACCCTTGCCAACCCCAGTGCTCCTTCCTGCCCATGGCAGGGGGTCGGACTTGATGATCTGTCTAGGTCCCTTCCCACTCAGTGATTCTATGATTCTATGATATGTATATCCTAATTCTTCCATTCAATAACCTTTTATTTTTAGGTTGAGGACATAAATATCACATAAGGGGCTTAGTAAAAAATATTCATTTGTTGCTCAGCAAGGATCTAGCAACTAACTGTAGCTTCAGCAGTACCACTTACTTTACTCAACTTCTGTAGAATAATTAACCTTTGATGAAAGCAAAGGCAATCTTTGTCACGGCAAGACCCACAGCTACTGAAACCAGGCAGAAGTAAAGGAATGCTTGACAGTGACCAAACTTGTTCAAATTCATTTCCTTTGATATAAATCTCAGAGAATTCTACTGACTTCTGCTGGCTCCTTTGGAGTTAATCAGGCAGATAGGACTCTCTAGTCCAACTAATGTGAGATCAACTCTGGTACTTCATTACTGAAGGTCTTTCAAACAGTGTGCTACTAATGTTCTAAATCAGGACATTGCAGGAGTGTTCACACTGTTTAAACCCTGGGAAATGCTCTCTTTCCATTTACACTTGGTGATAAAGGTGTTTGTAACATTGGCATTTGCATTTTAAATAGGATTAGACATTTCCTTACATTTTCCTCCCAGACAAAAGAATCACAAATGTCCTGCCCTAAACATATTTAAAAAATCTGGATCTGATTTCTGAACTTTTTGATCTCCTAGGTTGGAACCCTGAGATCAGCAATCTGTGCCTGAGGCAAAACCAAATTATGGTGATAGGAAAATGTGGGTCTAAGGCATCTACCTACCTGCCCAATCTATAGCTTGATTGACCTAAATTAGTGTGGCTGAAAGGATACTTTGAAGATGAATGGGCTAGGGTAGTCTCTTGGGGATTCCTCTGGTGGTCACAGATTGCTAGCGATCCTGCTCTTTTACATGCTCATGTAATGGCCCACCAGGAAAGCCTGTCACGCTGTAGGGGAGAAGAGGAGAAGGGTCAAGACTGACATTCTGCTAGAATTCACCCTACATCAGAGGGTCCTATCTGCCTGTTTGGTGCTAAACTGTTGCCAGGAGAAGGAGCCAAAGGACTAGGATCTAGTTTAATGTAGCTGAGAATTAGCTTAATTTTAAATGTTAAAGCTTTGCAGGTACTTAGGTCATGTTTAAATATTTATCAGCTCTATTAATAATTAAATAGGCTACTTAATAATTGGCATTCTCTGCAGTGTTAGACACAGATATCCTTTGCTCAAAGAGAGCAACAGAAATCATCTCTGTCACCCTCTTCCCTGGAGCACATCCCTGTAGGATCCCATGGCTACCATCCAACATGTGAATAATGTTTTACATTGTTTATTTTTTCTCCCTCCTGATTCTCTTCCTTTGAGAACTGGGATGCGTGCTATTTTACTGTTCCTTTTATAGCTCTTAGGGCATTGGTTTTCAACCTTTTTCATTTGCAGACCTCTTTGGAAATTCTGAATAGAGGTATGGACTCTTTGAATTATTAGTGCAGGTATTCTCATACTTTTGATTGATAATAGTCACCTTTCACAGACCTCTTAGACGTAGTCTGTGGCCACCCAGGGGTCTGCGGACCACAGGTTGCAAATCAATGTCATAGGGTTAAATTCGACGAAACCCTTGGCTGTTCCTAGATTTTTTTCTGGTGTGTATATATATAGAGAGAGATAAGCAATCTCATTTTTGCATGTATGCTCTAATTGATCTATAGGCAGTACCATCTGCTAGAACAGACACTGCCTGCCTTTTCTGAGATCTCTACAGGCCTTTGCCAGGATTGATGACTCCAGTTCCAATTATGTACTCTAGGGGAAGGCCAAGCAAACTCCAATGCCTGAATATAGTATGGGAGAGAAAAAAAATGGAGTGCAGAGAGGTGATAAACCATGTTAGTCTGAAGGCAGGCAGAAGGTAGGGTAGGTGGCACCTTAGAGGGACTGTGAAGAAGAAATAAAGGATAGGCGTCTAAGAGTCACATAAATAAGGTTAAATCAACACATTTTGCAATGTAGAGATGATTTCCTAAATGGTCATTCTTGATGTTTACTGTCCGCCAGTAATTACATAGGGTTTATCACACCAGTAATGGGTGCAATGGCAGAGCAGTTACAATGTCTTGTTATGGGTATTCTGCTTGCTCAGCTGGGGAGTCATAGGCAGTCTGATGTGACCACATCACTCCTTTGTGTATCATTAATATAGAAACTACGATGCCTTCTCACCATGCTAGTCCAATGATCTTTGATCGTGACATTTTTTGATAATATGACAATCACGGAGAAATTTTCAGGAATAGTTTTCTTTTTACACTGAACTATATTAGTATAAGGACAAGAGTACAGTCCATGAGGTTATTTTGTCTATTTATGATTCACTGAAGAGATGCTGTCCAGAACCATCTACAGGCCCTCCTGCCAGGCTTTCTGCTTCAGAGGCACAATTACCTTTAATCCTTCAGAGGATTAATGGTAGAGAAAGACCTGCGTCCACTGAATACAATGGAAAGTTTTCCATTGACTTAAATAAGGGCTCATATCCATTTAAAGATTATCCATAACCTACTCTAATGCTGTCTATTTAATGGGTTGTACAATGGATATAATTTCATATACGTTCATATAAAAAACCCTGACAATGATGTTAAATGTAAAATTGTGACTTCACACACCAAATAGAGTTTTTCCCACCTTCCTTTGTATCTTTGCACAAAAGGTAACAATGACATACATATTCATTGATTCTGAAAGCATTCCAAGTTCTTCTGCTTAGAAATTGTGATTTCAATACAAATACTTCAACAGATTGTATTTTATGTATATATCTCTTTATGACATGAGGAACTACATTTAAGTGTGGAAAAACTCTGCTCTGGGTAATTTGCATCCTTATGTCCTATTATAGATTTTTCTATTTGGATTTCCATCTGCTCTCCAATATCTTTTGAGTTTGTTATTTCTTTATTGAGATCTTGGTTTGCACACCTATAATTTGATTACTATTTGAAATTAGCAGTACTGACTTCCCTATCCATAAATTACATAGTCTCAACCCTGCAGCTTCACAATAAATACTGCATAGGTAATGGTGCTCCAGGTGACTAAAGCAACAGAAGTGAAATAGTCCAATTCCACTGAACTTAAAAGTAGGAGAGTACAGTTCATCCTAACCCCCATTTCTTAATCATCAACTAAAAGATAGTATGGGCCAGTGGAGAAAGCAAAACTGAGATCCAGAAACAACTGATTTCTAACCCTGTTTTCATCACTGACTTGCAACCTAACTATGGGCAGGAAAATCTGCATATTTGTTTCCCTACTGGAGGAATAACTAGCTTCTCTTGAGTGCTGGTGAGACTAACCATGCATAATTACTAATAGAAATAATTTAATGCACACTTTTTGTACAGCCTATGGCATATCCAAATGCACATTGTAACAGCTTGTTTAATAAATGGTGATTGACCGAGGCTAGCAACCACATCTACCTTACTTTACCATACCTGGATTAAGGCTGTTGATGTAAAGGAACTTAAAAAACATGTGACATGACACTGGAAGAGTCTAAGTATCAGGATCTATTGTTTCAGGCAACCAAGTCCTAAAATCACTTTTGCAAACTTTTCAAAACCTACTAAAACTAATTAAGCTGTTGCCCCCATTATTCCTAATGGAAGGCTGTTCCAGTACTTCCCTTTGCTGATTGTCAGAATACAGCCTAATTTCCTGCCTAAATTCTTTCACTGCTAGCTGATGCACATTTGTTCTTGGGCCAGCAATGTCCTCTAGTTAAACAGTCCTCTTTCCCTCCCTTCCATTCCCTCAGGGTGCTTACTCTCTCTAAATACAACAGAGGGATAATGACTTCCTCTCTGTCCATTCATTTTGCTATGCTAAATACTGCAAGCTTTTAGCCTCCTCTTGTCAGACAGGTTCTCTGCTCCCCCAGTGATCCCGGAAGCTCTCGTTTTCATCTGTTCCTGTTTGAATTAATCTTTTTTGAATATGTGTGAGACTAGAACTGTACATGGTATTCCTGCTGAGATCTCACCAGTACTTTTTCTGTTATGATCTACCTTTGATAAATCCATGCTATTTGTTTTCCCATTTTCATTTTACCCCTTTTTATTTTTAATTATTCTTCCCTTCAAAATTTGTTCTAGAGACTTGTCTTTCGAGGTTAAACTACTGGGCCTATATTTGCCCAGATCACCTTTTACCTCCTCTCTTTATCAAGATACCATATTGTCAAAGATTAAAGTCTTTGATTTCAGATGCTGATGGCAAAAGGTCAGATGGCAAAAGGTCAGAGACTAACACAACAAACTCTGTAATTGTAGTCTCACACTATTATTTTTTAGTTTGTAACAGTACTGCATATATAGATCCCTGTCTATGCCTCATTTCAAATCACTTGAGCTCCCATATGAGAGAGAGAAACTGACCTTGACAGCCCAGCATGAAAGATAAAGTACCTATAGTAACGAGATTAGCTAACTTTAGTGAAGTTGTAAAATTAAATAATGTACTATGCTCACCCTCCTGTGACCAAACAGGCTCAGTACCACCTAAACTAAAAGAAGGGTCCCCCCTTTCTTGAAGGATGGGCTGCTAGCATGAAACGTGAGCAAACAAAGAGAGCACAAGTGCCAACCTGTTAATTATTCATGCCTGGCATGTAGTAATTGGCTACCCTGGCCAAGTATAACTTTGAAAGAACTTCTGCCCAAAGTGGAGAACTCTCCACACACACACCCAGGAGACACTGTTTGTAAAGTGGCCTCTTACAAACATCTCCCCGCCTCCGATCTTTATCTCAGCGTAACCCCGTCCTTGCCGTCCCGTCTTATCTTCATCGTCCGTCTTCTTTGTCAAGAACTCTCGGTAATCTGCAGACTGCAATGGCTTGTGTGAATCACTCGGAAGCAACTCTCTTACCCACCCTGTAAATGCTGGGTAACATGATATCTGCATGCTGTAACTGAATAAATCAACTCCTCTGCCTACGCTGCATCACATCAGTAGCGTAAGTAAAATAAACTTTCTGTGTAACCATCACGCTTTAAATCATCTGACTCCTGCTCGCCGTTAACCCCCACCTGTTCGGTCATAAATCCCTCCTCACTCCAAGCTGGTCGTGCCGACCCAGGCTCGCAGGTCAAGGGTGCACCGGTCATCGGGGCGCGACACATATGTGTTATTCTTCAGTCAGATAGAATCACTGCTTGATAAAATTTTTAAAAATCCTTGGTCCCCAGAATTACAATTTCAAAGTGTCAGTTCTTTCACATTTTGGGATAGATATTATCTCCCAACCTGAACACAAAAGTCTATGAGTTTTGCTTCCACCTCATCTGTGGTGATTTCCATTTCCCACTACCATTTTCATTTGTCATTTGCCCTGCCTTTGCACCATGTCCAATACCATCATCTTTGTTGAAAACTGAAAAAAAATATTCATTTGGTTTTGAGTTGGATCAAGATTACTTCCCCTGTCCTCAATGTATAGATTGAAGCACTATTTCTTCTTTTCTTTATTTCTATGAGTAAATGGACCTTTAAATTTCCATCTGGCTCTCACTTTTTCCTTATACATAGTGCCTTCACTGAAAGCAAGACTTCTTAAGCCTCCTCCTTTTGTTGGTATAGTAACTATGTAGTGGGAAATCAAAAGTATATTGGCTATCACCTCCAACAATAACCGAACCTTGCCATTGTAAACAGGGAGAAGAGATGGCTGAGTGGGCAAAGGTACAAGCCCAAAACCTGGGAGACTCAATCCCTTACTCTGCCACTAACATTGTGCATGAACTCAAGCAATTGACTTAGTCTTCCTCTGTGAGATCCAAGGAGGAAGTGTCCATCATCACTTTTGATCTGAAAAAGAATGACAATTTTTAGCAGCATCTGTTCTTTCTCTGTGATAACACCACAGAAGTCTCAGTATATCCAAATCCAATCATTAAGAGTCTATAGCAAATCATTTTTGATATCTAATTCTTCTCCAGTAGAACCTCCTTTACTTTTTTGTTCCCAAAAATCAGTGAGCCAAAGAAGCCATTTTATCCATGTTATTCCGTCTCACTTGTTTACAGCCTCTCATTAACATATAGGATTTCCCATCATCTTTTTTACCTTTATTTTTCTCCTAAAACAGAGCATATCCTTCAATACTTGTGGTCCAGCCAGAACCGCTCTTCCTACACATGTCTCTTATCTTACAATATCTGCCTTGGCATCCTGCAATGGTAGTCCTAGTTCCTAGATTTTGTTAGAGTATCCTTACACAAGTGCACAAACATTTCAGCAGTTCTCCTTCAGTTTCCTAGATAGAATGGGGTAGTTTTTCATTCATTAATTGTATTGCTTCCGTCATCCTCATGACTGCTGTAAACAGTTTACTTCTTACTGGGCATGTCTACACATCCATTAATGCGTGGTGGTTACTCAGCATTCAGTTGAGTACCTGTAATCACAGGTACTCAACTGAATACACAGTAACCAGTGCTACTCCACAGTAGTGCTGGCACGTCTTTTTTTCTGACGCTAATGCACAGTAGACTAATTCTACTGTGGATTAGTGCATTAGCACTGCTTTTGTCATGACATGCTAATGTGCAGTAAAATTAATACACTGTGCATTTAGTGTCTTGTGTAGTCATATCCACTTTCTCTTTGTTTTGCACCCCTTTACCCACTGGCATTACTCCATTCAGTGTTGTGCTCACCATTTATTTGATTTCCCTCATAACTTACATTAAAATCGCAAAACTTTCTCCAACTTCCTCTGCCTTGTGCCTCATTTCTTATTTTAAAAACTCCTTGTACCCAGTTCTAATCCTGAACACGCCATGTCCTCAGGAGGAATTCACTGACTAGAGTCCTCTTTCCACAATTGCTTCAGACTAGCTGACATCCTAAAATGTCTCTTAGAGCACCAATTCCTGGGCCATCTGTTGACCTTCATTATCTTACAGCATCTTCCTCTTCATTTCCTGAATTTAACTGAAGAGCATCTGTATCCTTCAGTTCTTTGAGCATTTTCCCCAGCCTGGCAGAGTCACTTTTGATCTGTTCCGGTGGGACTCAAACAGAAGTAAGCTGAGGTAAAGAAGTACACAAAGGTCATGCCTCAGTTAAACTAAATTATATGTTGTTTAAAGTCAATAATCCATTTCTCATTTAACAGTCAGAGATGTTATCATCAATCTGTGCTACAGTTCCAGTGTTATTTATTACACTAAATCAGTACAGATGAGGCTGTCTCTAAAAATAATGGCTTATTATTGCATACAATGCAAAACCTTTAGCTGAACTTGGATCCTTAGGCATGAAGAAGTTTAAGATACAAAAACTCTGACCAAAATGCAAGTAAGTTCTTTGCATAAATAAGCAAGATATTATACCCAACACATTATAGGAGGTGAAGTTAGACAAGCACTTAGATAAATTTACTGCAGAATAAATTAGCTAAACAACCATGAAAGCTACAGAGGAACAAAGCCTTTAATGAGAGGGAAGTTGGTTTTGTGGTAAAGGTGCTGACTGTAGTAGGTCTAGATCTGCTGTCTCAAGTCTCCTGCATGACCTTGGGCAACATCTGATCAATTATGACTTAATCTCTAGCTTTGCCTGTTTAGACTTTAAACTCCTCCAGGCAGGACTGTCTCTTTAAAAGTAAATGTACAGTACCCGAATCGATCCCGATCACTACAGGGATGTAAAGAACAAAATATCATTTAGTCATTTTTCAGAAGCAGAGGCGTAAAACAAAAATCCTCCAAAGCTGAAATAAACGTGAGAAAAAGCCTGTTTAATTTTTGAGAATACAGTATTCATATTGATCAAATAGTTCTGAAAGCTAAAACATGGTCATCTTAGAACATGTAACATTTTGTATAGCAATTGTTTTAGAACTACTGGCAAACACACAGCCTGGCAACTGCTCTGCATTACTTGTAAGCCCTAGAATTTTTTCCCCACTCTTCTCCACTGGCCTAAAAATCTGATTTTTAGTCCAGTTCACAGCTGGACTGCACTGAGGTAAATGAATGATACTGCTCTGATTGAGAAAGTACTTCTCACATCTTTGCTTTGAATGAGCCTACGTGAAAGGCACACACTGAGGGGACTTGGACATTCTAGATGCATTTTTACTCATTCTTTATATATAAAAGGTATAATGCTCTTAGGTGCATACATGTCACATTGCAGTTTAGCACTGCAATACTTCTCAGTCACATTCACCCACTCTGCATCCATTAACGCAATCTTTTTAAAATAAACGTGGTGATCTAAAGAAGGCACTCTTGGTGCAATTGGACACTTCCACCATCCCAGGGCTGCAGTGGCCACACTGACCCCAATCCATCATATAATGTATCAATGCACAAATTTGTGTCAATACTATTTGTGCTGCTGCAAATGCATGCCCCTGCTCATGTGAGCAATGATAAGCATCAATAGTTGGGTTCTAGGACTCTAGATTTCCCTTTGCAAAATGCTTTGCAATAGCACATTCAGCAAAAACCTAAACATTTTCCAACACTGAATAAAAGAGGTATTGTACCTAATGGTTAGAGCTCATGGTCCAAATCCTCTAACACTTTATTGGTATAGACCTATTACCATCAGTGCAATTACAACAATTCAGACCATCTACAAATTTGGCATTATAAATCTTATAAATGGCACATGGGACATACAGTGATTATGCCCCACAACCTCCATCTCCACTGCTTGTCCCAAGGAACGGACCCTAGTTTGCCTTGGGATAACTCCTTATCCCCACAATTGTCATCTCCTCTACCCCTATACTGCACCTCACAGCTGCAGCCAACTCTAGGTAGCTCCCTGGGATATGAAAGAATTTTAGGCCCCCCTTTCCATAGGATGGGTTAGCCTGGAATATTACTTGCCCAGAGACACTTTATCACAGGCAGTCAGTAAGGAGACAAAACAACACAAGGATTTATTATGCGGGAGAAGTTAATTATACAAGAAAAACTGACCATAAGTTTGAAAACAGAAAAGGGTAAGTTAAGTTTCTTACCCTGTCTTTTGATTACCACCTAGTCCTTCAGAGACCTGGCAGTATTTTCAGAGATCAGTCATCCTGCTGAACCTGCCAGCACTGAATACTGGGGACCTGACTCCCCCCTAGCCCTGGGATTATCTCAAGGCCCCTCTTACCATACTGATAGCCCTTAAAATAGCACCAAGACAGCACTCCCTCCCCACCACCATCAGCATTGCCCATATTGCTCCTGATTTTCAAAATTCTCTAAAAAATTCTCTCTTTGGCACACCTGGCATTCCTCAGGGCGATGGGTTTTTTCCTCAGATGCCTTTGCTATTGTGTAGCTGTTTTTCACATTACAGGCAGACAATAACTCAGGTGCCCATCCCACCAGTGGCCCCTTTCTGTGATTGGAAGTTGCAATTGTCCTTGCCCTGGAACACAATGGCAGGAGATATTTAATAGTTACACTGTGGAAGGGCCCCGACCCCAGACAGCCGCGGGACTCACCGGGTGGGGCAGAGCACACCCGGCCGGAGCTGGTAGCGCAGGAACGCAGGACGGGGGAGGCGCGGCACCGCCAGAGCCGGCGCGGAAGCCCAGGAGCGAATCTCTGAGCAGGGACCGGCGGCATGCACTTTAATTAACTCTCCCAGGTGCCACGAGGAGCCGGCAGCCTCAAAAGCGGCGCCGGTACGGAGCAGCAGAGGCCGGAAAGAGGCAGAGGAGGAGGAGCTTCCCAGCGGGGGAGCAGCAGCATGGCAGCCTGCAGAAGGGAACTCGGCAAGGACCTTCTGGAGCCGGGTAGGGCCCCGCGGGGCGAGCCATGAGGGGCGGAGGGCCCTCAGGGCCACTGATCGAGTGGTGGAGCCTGGGAGTGGGGAAGCTCCCCCACCACAGCCCCGGCCGGAGCGGACCGTGGCCAGAGGCGGCGGCGGCAGGCTGACCCAGGGAGGACTGTTTGGAGACGGACCGCTGGTAGGAACGGCAGGCCCCGGCGATACATAGGGGACCTGGCCAGGACTTACCAAGTGACCCAGGGGTCGCTAAAAGGACTTTCTCTTTGGGAGAAAAGAGACCCTGACCCTCACCGAGGTAAAGGGGGGCACTATTGGGACTCACCATCCGGAGGCTCGGGCGAGGGTGTAGGGGAGGCAGGAGCCCTCGAAGTCCCCAGACTGGACTGGACAGGAGACCCGCTTTCAGACGTGCACCCGCCAAGGAGAATCACTGAACCAATATCATCAAAGTCATGGCAGGTGGACTTGGCGGGAGCAGACAGGGAGCGGGAGTCACTCCAGACCACGCAAGGGGCGGGGCAGGCCCCACGACGACCCAGGGGTGCTTGAGTCGCGCCCTTACGGGTGCACCCGTGGACATACACCTACTCCCTTTTTTTTAAAGCATGAATCCCTCAGTTCCTTTGATTAAACCATGACCAAAAACATCAGGATATGTAGAGACAACATAACATACTCTATACAGTGATAAAATCAACATAAATAGATATGTCATAACATTGGCTTTTCAGTGAACCACACACACCACATTAGTATAATAAACACAAAACATGCTTGATACCCCATGAGCCCCCCACAATTTGGTGGGGTTCTTAAAACCATAAAACACAAACAAAAGGGTATACATCCTTCTTCCTTTCTTACAAGGTTGGCTGTAGAAAGTGATGGGACTTCTCAAGATAAAAAAACAAACAACTTCTCATGATTGTGTTTTAATTTAGGTAGTAAAATAATTATGTGAGAAATAGGCCCCATGACAGACATTATTTTAATGGCTGGATGGGATCTGATGTGGGAACCCAACAACTGTGATTCCTACGAGGCCTCAAGTGCATGCAGGAAGCACAACTGCGGGGATCCCACATCAGAGCCCATCACACCATATTGCTGGTGCAAGGGGAACCCAGTCCTGGTGTCCTCCCGCTAGAAGGTCCGATCAGCCGTGGGAACGCATGGTGCGCTCTATGGCTGGGAGCCGTAATTCAGCACTCCCAGCCTCCGGAGCACATGGGAACCTTAAAAGTCTTCAGTGTGCTCCAAAGGGCACACATTCAATTAAAGGCATGATAAGAAGGCATTATTACACATAGTTTGTGTAATAATTTTGTGGCTTATTCATCCTTTTATCATACCATTAATTGAATGAATGTGTGCCCAAGGTCACTCTTTAAGATGTAATTAACCAGTTAATCATGCCTTAAGTGGAATGTCTTTTAGAGGACTTAAAAAATCCCAAGGTACAGGATGGGGAAAATAGCTACTGAGTTTAATATTCGTATAGTGGAGGAATGACAGATACTCTTCATAAGTCTATTGTGCTAAGCAGAATGAAGTCACCGATATTTTATTTAAGCTAATGAAAAATGTTGACAGGGCAAGTTTTTGTTTTCCAAAAAGCAGTTAGATAAAGAAATGCTCTTGTCAGGACACAAAAAATATATATCAGAATGACTCACTAGTTAACAACTGAAGCATTCAAAGAAAGAGAGACCAACTGAAGGAAAGTGGTTAAAAATAAAAAATTGATAGAACTTGTTTGATAGCAGCCTGCAGATTTACAATTAACCTTCACTTACACTGCCATGCACCTGCTGTATTCCTTAAGGCTGTACATGTATGACTAAGTCTACATTATTCACGCGATTAATGGCAGAAAATATAAGAACTGCATAATGTAGCACTCAGGACCAGATCCTTAGGATAATAACATGCTGTAACAAGTGATATTATTTTATGCTTTAGTAGAAAAGCTGAACTAAAACTTAAGTAAATCTATTCTGTTTTTTTCTGGGTATTCTTTGGTGGTAATTATGTGTTCTTTGATCATCCATAATTTAAATGCTTAGATATTATTTCTGGGGGGTCTTCATTTTTCCTTGTCCAAGGGAATACAAAGACAAAGAAAGAATGCAGAAACCTTGTTTATAAAAAGCCCCACAGTAATAGGCTGCCCTTTTCTTATGCCCCCAAAAGCCTCCCCTCCATTTCCTTGATCTCAATAGGTTTATATATGGCATGAGATCACATTTATTTGGGAAAACCAGGGAAATACATGCCATGTTCAAAAAGATTGTAGCCATTCACACAACAAATGATTCAAAATCATTTTGCTGCCCGGTCAATGAAGACTCCCTATTTTTGTAAGCAACCTTGAATATATTCATGTTCATAGCACAACTGGATGCTAGAGGGCTGCAGAATAATAGACTCATATTGCTCATCACTGAATTGTGTGAATGTTTGAAATTGATTTGTTGGTTTTGTTGAACAGACTTGCATTCACTGCTCAACACTGATCGAAGTAGACTGGAATAGGAAAAGGAGTTACAGTATAAGCTTACCATCCACAAGAGTTAGCTTCTCCGCCAACAATTTATCAGGGTCAATTTTGTGGTACTTTTGACGCTTCTGCCCCTTTCTTCCCACTACAAACAAAATATCTAAAGCAAATAGTAGGTCCTTGCACCAGATCTTGCTGACATTCTGGTCACCTTCCAGCAGTGTTTATTCACTGCTTTCACATGTCTCAGGTGAGACACCTTCAAGCTAGATTGGAGCATACAGTGTAATGCTGCAGAGCTAGATACCAGTTCATCAGCCTGAAGATGGTCTATTTTATGAACTACAACCATTTCAATCAGGTGTGCCCAATAACCAGAATAAGAGGTGCCTCAAGAAGGCAATATTTTAAGGCCTCCTGTCACCCTATATCCATCCGGATGAGACCCAAAGCAATTATCTCTGTGGCTTTCTTTAGTCTCTCCAGCATCTTTTTCACTTGTCATGTAAGGCTGTAGGCAGCTAGGTCTGGGGGGTCACCAATGGTCAGGAAAAGCTTCCAAGATCCAAGGGGAGCATGTAGAGACTGAGGATAGGGAGGGTAGGAAGAACACCAGGAGAACTGCATGGGGAACTGAATCAGAGATCCAGAGAATCGAGTACAGCGTGAAGTCAGGAGGCTAGCTGTGTCAGGTATCCAGAAGATTAAATCAGAATTGGGTAGGGAGCCAAAGGGTCAGATCGCTTTCAGGATCTGTAGGCAATCTAGGTTGGGTATCCCAGGCTCAAAGCCACAGCCTAATGTCATTTGTGGTTTGGGCTAGGCACTGACACTTGGGAACAGAAACCCTGAATGTGTGCAGCAGGTCAGACGAGGTACTGCTGCTGATGTTCCACATTCTATACAATACTTTAAAGTCAGCCTTAGTCCCTATGCAGAGAAGCAGCCAACCAATCTGGCCTCAACATACCACTTCTGTCTATACTCCAGACCAGTGGTGGTCTGCTCAACCTTCTGGCTCTGCAGGCCACTTGAGTCTATGGACTGATCCTGCGCCTGGAGTTAGCACATGGGTACGATCCCAGACACTGACCTGGTCCCATGTGCCAGATCCAGCTGCATGCTGACCCAACCCTGCATGGCCCCCGCATGCTGGAGCTGGCTGCAGTGACCCCAGGTACCACCCCTGCCATGCTACAGTGAATGAACAAGCAGGGCCACATCATCCAGCCTGTGGGGCTCCGCACAGGTCCAGAAATTGGCAGCAGGACAGCAGCAATTAACAGTGCCACTGCTACCCTGTCACCAAATTTCTGGCCCTACGGGAGCCCTGCAGGCTAGACAGTATGACTCTATGGGCCAGATTTGGAGGTTGAGTGCCACTGTGGGATATTTCCTACCTTTACTCTTTTACAGACTTTTCAATGGAGAACTCAGTATTACTCCTCAGATCCCAGTTACTTTCCAATTAAAAGCCACCCCACAGTCCATATTTCCTCTAACTCTCCTAAGGGACCTTCTAGCCAGGAGCTGCCCCTCAGCCAGTTGCCTTGTTTCAGAATGAATACTTTGGTTGAACACATTGCTTAAAGGGGGTTGATACCTTGGCATATGAATCAGTGCTATTCTGTGCCTGTTAACAGGAGCTTTCATTGCACCAGGCACTGAGAAAAGGAAGCTATAAGGAGGGGCAAATGGCTTCCCCGAACCACTAAGAAGAAGTTCTTATCACTGGGAGAAGTGCTACATTTTTTTTTTTGTTTCCCAATACTTTAATCTCTGCCACCCAGCTCATAGGCTATTGCAGATGGGGCACTCTAGAGTGAAATACTGAGGTGCAGATGGGTGGGTTTTAGGGTCAAGGAAGAGAGGGCATGAATTTGGCCCCACAGTCTGCTTGTACTGAATGAATGTCAGGCTTATTTTGTAAAGAGCCCTAAAGAAAGCCAGACTTGGGTCCCTAACACCTCCACAGCTTTGAACAGAAAAGGAAAAAAAAATGGTAGTAGTTCTTTTGGTAATAGATACAGACACTTTAGTCTTTTAGGTGACACGAGTAGGGTGTTTAAAAGAGAAGAGATAAAGCTAGTAGATGTGGACCCCAGGGGAAAAGGCACTGTTGAAAAATCTCAGGAAAAGAAATGTCTCCCATACTGAAAGAAGGAAAACAAAGGAGAGAACCCTAAATATTAGAGCTCCTAAGGCACGTCTCTGAGAAATAAAACTGATTTAAAAACAATTCTTGTGCAGAGAAGGAAGATGGGCAAAATGAAAGGGAGAGATATAGTAAAAGCAGCGTGCACATATGAGGAAATTCCACTCAGCTCTTTTCTTAGGCTGCCGAGACTAAAGCCTAAGCCCCTGCTTAGCCATCCACCAATCCAAGCGTTGAAAGAGTGTGCTTTAATATCTTGAAGTTATATTCAGCCTTTCCATCATAAGCCATCTTTTTCTTGTTTATTTTTTTCTGCTCAAAGCCACAGTAAGATTTGTGCTGAGTCTCCAATTGAGCTGTCCTTTTTAAACATGCCCAGACGACAAGAAAATGGTTTCTCTGGCAACAGGAACTCTGTGAAATATCTTCATACTTACATTCACTTAAAGCTGTTCACACGTAGGCAGCAATGAGGCACTGGACCTCCAGTGTGTAATTCATATTTATCAGACAAAGTTGTGGCGAAAGAATACTGGCAGTGACGACGCTGCTTGTAAAGCAGGAGACGTGTCTGCCTGTGCTGTCCGAGTTACGTAAGAACCACTTAGCACAACCGGAAAACAAGCAATGTAACGATCCGAACATCTAAAACGCAAGATTAGTATGTGAAATTTCTTATCTGTTATGCTGGTGAATATATACCATGTAGAAAAAGAAGGCTCCTAGAAAGGCTCATATTATAAATAATTGTGACAATATTAATCAGAAGAAGATTAATGAAGATGTGGAAGGTTACATGTGCCGCAAACGGGGAGGGCTTGTTGTTCCTTAAAACAGCCAGCCATCCCAGCACCTTGTGAGAACCAGCAGACTAGTTCTGGGTGTGCATACCAACAAACTTTCAGGTTTTGCAGGTAAGTATCTCTCTAGCCCCCCATACATCAAGTTTACTGCTTTCATTTAACTTTCTCTTTATCTCTGAAAGCTGGATCTCCTTAATTTCCATGCATTCCCAAACTCTCCATGCTCAAGAATAGGAGAAAGTATTTAATGAATTTTAGTGTGCCCTTCAAACAAATCTAGTCTTGAAGACTGCATGACTAGATGAACACAGCTAGCTATAGTCTGAAAGGGAGTAAACCATATTTAAAAGTTACCCCCAGTGGAGATTTTCAAAGAATGGACAGGGAGAAAAGATCACTTTCACAGCTATACTTTTGATGAACAGGAGAGAAATTAGGGGAATCAGTGGGCATGTCTACACCAGATGCTAACTGCACAGTAGCCTAAAAATACTGCACAGTAGCGTGTCACAGCACAGTGCTAATATGCTACTGTGCAGTATTATTAGGCTACTGCGCAGTAGTATTACTAAAAAGGTGTGTGCCGGTGCAACTGTGCAATAATGCCAGTTACTGCGCATTTATTTTATACTTGATTATGCAAGTGCTAAATTAAATGTGCAGTAACCACAGTGCATTAATGAATTTGTAGACATGCCCAAAGAAGACAAAAATGAAGTGGTTACAGTGAACAAGACATGTTTTAAGTGCGATGATGGAAAACGGGTTAGATTTTATATGGTTTGGGAAAGGATGGAAAGGTTGGGTGGCAGCTGGGATACATGGGTTTGGGGTAAAGTAAGTAGCAGATAAAAAAACCCAATGAAAGATGCCTGTGATAATTGAAAGTGATAGGAAGGGCACCTTATATATATAAATTACATGAGCAAAAGCTATCAAAACTAAAACTAGACTGATGATCCCCCAAGTTTCATTGCTGTATCACTTCAGGGGAAGGAGATTTTTCTTATCTAACAGTACTGGTAGGTCAAGTTGCTAAATAGCACCAGCAGCTGTACAAAGCCAAGAAAAATGGCTAGATGGCAGGATGTTAGATACCATAATAAAGCTCCCCAGGAACAAGAACCAGTTGGTCATGCCAATTTTTCAGGGTCTATGTGATGAAGAAACAGAATCATCTTAATAAATATTTTGGTCTGCTATGTCTTTGTGCATATTTACAACATCTCCCCGGTAAGTTAGCATGTTGAGTTTTGATGTATGTGGACACTTAGCCCTTGTTAGATCTGTTGGCGTAACTAAAGCTAAATCACATTAGGAAGGTTCTAAGAGTTTAAGGAAATGAGATAATGTTGCAATAATCTTGTTCAAGAGGAAAAGATTAGGGATTGGATGGTAATTGGCAGGATCGCTAGTGCAGAGTGATATTTTCTTGAGCAGAGGCCAGATTGCTGCCTGTTTTAGCATTGCTAGTATACTGCCAGCACTGAGAGTGGTGCTGACAATCACTGCTAATAAAAACCCCAGTTATTTTTCACTGATTTCACTTATTTTTTCTTTTCTTTCTTTTTTTTTTTTTGCTAGCCAAGAAAGCCATCTGATCACTTTGTAATTTCCCCACTGCTTTCACAACTTATGTCTGTGAGATAGCTGGAACATTACCAGACTCAGCAGAGGAACAGGACTGGAAAAAGACTTAGGATGGTCCAGCAGTTAAGACTGGGACTCAGAACGATCTCCCTTGTCTACCACAGACTTCAGTTAGAAACGTAGGGCGACTGGTGTGTTTTGGGACCTCTTTACCCTGAGGGAATTCAATTAAATCTCCCCCTCCCCAAGAAATTATCCAAACTAGCAACATACAGAATAGCGTTTTGAGGTGCCTATTGTCTAGTGATCCTAGGTGCCTTATCCTGTTTCATCTGGATAACCCTCCCGGGAAGAGGCACCTAATTTTTATGCCTTTCCATACCTAATTGAAAGCGTCTATGAGAATGATTTGGATCTAGCCATTAACAGTCTCAATGATGCACCTCCTCAGTTAAAATATGGGGAAAATGACGCACTTCCTTGACAACAAGGGTGCTATGAGGATATCTACATGAAAACATATATGAGGTCCTATGGCAATGGAAGCAATAAACATGTCATATAGAAGTAGATGTAGTAACAAGGCCTTTTCCTCATTTAGTGATGGAAAAAATAGGGCTCCCCCCAGGAAGGAGGTGCTATTATTGCACTGAAAAGCCCATGTACCCCTGCAGCTGAATGAAGCCTCTTCTACAATGCCTTTAGAGGCAGCCAAAATTAAGGGAATCCCTAGCAGTCCAGTTACACTGGTCAGAAGAAAGCAAAAGGAGACAGTATGCAATCTCCTCAGATATTGATTCTAGTCCTCTGCTATCACAGGCAGCTATCTACATAACCCCACTCCTAAACTGATCAAATTCTATTTTAAAACTAATTATCCTCCATTTACCTATTGGAAGGATGTTTCAAAACCTTGTTCCTCTAATAGCTGGAAACCAGATCCCCAAACTATATTTATTTTCCTTCAGTGCATCCACAAAAAAAGGTGTAGTTCTCAAGTAATCTGTGAATTTAAAGGACTAATCCCCTGCCCATTTTCAGTGGAGCAAACCTTCTCCAAGCAGACATTCTGAGAAAATCTTGCTAAAGAAAATTCAGAGCCACCCTCCAATTTGGGGACCTCCGTGCCTAAAGATTTTGTGTGGTTTACGTTATACTCTATATACCATGCAGGTTATATTATCTATCAGTCTCCTCTGCTCTAGACTAGCGATACTGCCTTTTTCACTAACACTAACTCACTCACCTTCCTTTCTCTATGCACTATGAATAATATTATTATTATTCTAGTCACACATTTCTTCCAGAAATCAGAAGGGCTGACCTGTCTCAGAACAATTGTTACTTGACTTTTCTAACAAGAAACACTCAAAATGCTTAGCTTCTGAGGGCACAGTGAATATACCACCTTGCACCAGGCTCTCCTCAGGGTATGCCCATAGCACTTATTATTAACCCACACTCGCTTCTTCAAGAACCTAACAGCTGAGTTTAAGCAGACATCACCCTGAGACAAATATAAAGAAAAACAAAAGCTCAGAATGGCCTAATCCACATTACAGGGAATCAAAAGGTAAACCTGCCTGCAGCCTTGAATTATAGTTTGACTCCAGCACAAAGAACAATCTTTCCCAAGGTTTTGAAAATACAATTATAAGATAGTAGAGGGAACTATAAAGATCTGATTCCACTATATTTTGCTAAAGATTTGATTGCATTATATTTCTCTAAATGTATCTTTGAAGTTTTCTACCTCTGGGCGATTTTACCTTTAGTAAATCAAATAAGTGCAAAGACTGTGGAAGCTAAGGCTCAAGGAGGCAAGGGGTCTTATACAAGGTGGCAGCACTTGCACAATAAAAATGGCTTACATAGAAACTCGGCTGTTCTGTTTACTGTAATTAGTTTTGAAACATCAAGGGACTTCCTCCTTTCAGAAAATAAGGAGATCAGGAGACAGACTCGATTGTTAAGAGAAGAGATACAAGTGAGGCATGTGGCATGGTAGGGTGGGCATCTGGTTCACAGAGGTTTGGATGGCTAAGGACACTACTAGGTCCATCATCTACAGTAGGGGTGTCAAACATATGGCCCGTGAAGACCCTCTGTCCAGCTCCCACTGCTGCCCCTGGGTCTGATCAGACCCACGCAGGGAATTGTGTATGCCTGTAGTCCCAGTGCCCCTCCCCCACACCCAGCATATCTGATCTAGCAGCTACTCCAGCTGGTTTGGGACCTGTGCTGCATGTGTCATGGATCCTGGAGTGGCCAGAGGGAGCCATGTGCAACATAGTCCAGTTGGAACAGAAGCTGAGCTGAAAGTGGTGGCTGCCCCATAGAAAGTGTGCCACACATGGTGCCTGCTCTGGGACACGTGCCGCACATGGTGCCTGCTCCAGCCCATCAGACTGGCTGGAGCAAACACGATGTGTGGTGCAGGCCTGGAGCTTCTGTACTGCATGCAGTGCACTTCTGCTGGGCTGATCTGTGTGCACCATAGTGCCTGTTCAAGCTGGACTGCACCACACGTGGTGCCTGTTTTGGCAACTCCAGGATCCATACTGCATACTGTGTGAGCCCCAGACTGGCTGGAGAAACCACAAAAGCAGGTATGCTGTGGGGGAGGGGGAGGAGGAAGAGGAGAGGGAAGAGGAGGGGGTCCATGGACCCAATGTAGGGCTACAAAAGAGCAGCCCTACAACACTCATCTGTCCTGTAGGGTCCAAATTAGCTTCACACTCCAGATCTATAGCCAAGCACTATTTTACAACCATCTGTCTCTGATCCCATCAATTGTAATGAAAACCTTAAGGAGCAGGGATTCCTACAATACTGTAGCTACCTAAATCAACAAAGCCAGATTCAGATCTCACTCTGACATGCTATAATACCAGCCCCAGAACAAGGACAACTGAATCCCTTTGGTTGTCACCTACAGCCCTCAGTTGGAACACCTGAGATCATTAGTGACCTCCAACTCTTCCAGGAAAAGGATGACTGTCTCAAGGTAGCCAGGGTGGGGGCAAACCTGTCCTGGATTACAGGCAGCTCCCTACTTCAAATGGTATATCTAAAGTCTCAGGCTAACACCCTCCCATTCTCGCTGAGGCAGCAGGCCTTGCACTGGACCCAAATACCTGCTGTTCCCCCACATCAGTATAGACCACATTGTCAACAAACTGAATAACAAGGAATATAAAAGCTGAGGTCCATTTACCAGCAACTCTCCCAGCCTCCTTAAAGAGCCTCTCTCCTGTCTACATCAGCCAGACAGGGAGGTCTCTACGTGTAAGAATGAATGAACACTGATCTGACATTTGTGCAGAAAGAAACAAAGGCCTCAAGCAGAACACTTTAACCACTCCATCACTGACCTAAAGATTGCTGTTCTCAGGAAGGAAATTTTTAAAAAGAAGTTTATATAGGAAACTGTGCAACAAGAAATCATCCACAGACTGGGTTGTGTTATGTATGGTTTAAACAGGGACTATGGATTCTTATCCGATTACCTCGATTATTTTTTGTAACCCCTTTGTTCCTAATGGGCTTTTTTTGTCTGCTACCCTCTCCTTCCTCCCTTCCCACCATTTATATTCAAATAACTCACTCTAATTTATATACCACATTATGCTTATCCTTTTACAGCATCTGATGAAGTGAGCTTGAGTCCACAAACCTTAGCTTTCTACATATCTTAGTTAGACTAGAAGGTGCGTATCTACTTTGCCTTCTACCTGTCTTAGACTAACCCAGCTAACCACCTCTCTATGTCATAATGACCACCAGATTTGTAAATACTGTGTGATGACAACATGAAGACATGTTGTGAGGCAGGTTTTTTCCACCATAGTATAGTGTCATCCTGCTCTGTCAAATCATCATCATACTAACAACGCAACTTCATAAACTCTAGGATGAGTGTTTATTTAAGCATTAAGTAAACCGAGATTACTTGATGCAGAAGGCCACCAGTTAAATAAATAGATAGAAACGCTTGGAAAAGCAGACCACCTTATAATAATTTCTTACTTAATATGATTTTTGTTTGTATTGGGCAAATACAAATTTTAATTGAATGTATTTCGAAAAAGTTTAAACTAGCACAATCAGCTAGTTTCCTTCCTTGATTGTCCCATCATCTTTGGTGATAAATGCTTTAACTCTCAACTGGGAATAGTGGTCCTAGTAGTAAAGAGCACCAAGGGAAAGATCAAAATGAAAGGAGCACCACTATGTAACTTTTATCCCTTTTTTCTTAAAGTAGTATCTTTGACATTTTTATAGGAGGAAACAAATTAGCCTTTTTCAACAAAGAGAACAAAGGTATGCTGTCTTTAATCTTTTAAGTAGTTTCTCAAACCAGATGTTTGCTGAGTTATGTTCTGCTGGCTTTTTCAACAAAATGTACTTCCATAGGAAATGGGTCCTTAAAATAGATCCATAAAAACAGACTAAATATTTTAGAACTACTGAATTAAAACTTTCACGTCTTTAAGGTGGCTACACTGATTTTAATCAAATTTACCTTAATTCAAGTTTAATGAGCTCTACTGAATAAGCCATATCTGATGTTTCTAGCTGTAGCTGTTCTTGGTTTACAGAGATTGTGAAATTGCTTATCAGCACATAAAGGAAATGTATTTTTTCACGCCCAGATAACTTAAAACTGATTGTAACAATTTAAAGCAAAATTTATAAAACAAGAAAGAAAAAGAAAGGAAAACCATATTTCGAACTGAGATCAGGAGAGCAAATTCACATCTTAGCTTTCATGTCTGAGAAAGTTAGGACCATAACATAAGTTCTGTACCTGTGCTGGTGAGGACGGTTAACTGTGGAACTAAAGCTTCACTAGAACAGGTGCTACTATCATCAGTGGAAGTATCATAATATATAAAAAACAACAAGTCTGAAAACGGACTGGATGGTTTTATGGACGTTGGTAAGAATTAGAGCTCTAGACATGCAAGCTCAGAGGGGCTATCTCCCAGTAAAAGGTACAAAGTGATCATGCACACGTTCATTCCTTATAAATACAACATTGATTGAGTGCATTATAAAATCATAATTCTGATTCCATCTCATTACAAATAGAAAAGTCTTTGTTTCTGTATTCATAATTGATATGGGCTCCTTCTTATGCACTGCAATAGGTCTTAAGCCTGATTCTGGGAGAGTTACACATATTTTTAATTTTGCATGTTGTGTGTAACCTCATTAACTTTAATGATGCTCCTCACAACACATACAATTAAGCACATGTATAAGTCTTTATAAGAGTGGGACCTTCCTGCCTGTGGATATATGTCTTACTAATAATTTCCTTTTCTATTTCTCTGCCTCAGCCTTGCCTTTGTGCAGTTTTGTTATTACCTAGTTGGCAATTGTAGCAGAAGAATTGTAGAACCCTGATGTCAAGGTCTTGGCAGGTCAGTGGGAGTCATTCAGTTCACCTTTAGAGTTTGAGGCATGCACAACAAAACTACATAAG
Organism: Crocodylus porosus; assembly: GCF_001723895.1. Taxonomy (NCBI): domain Eukaryota; kingdom Metazoa; phylum Chordata; order Crocodylia; family Crocodylidae; genus Crocodylus; species Crocodylus porosus. The sequence continues at coordinate 125,479,275 of NW_017728931.1, forward strand.
GCTCACAGGCTATCCTGAAGCCAAAATGTTAACCTGCATGCACTGCCAAGTTGATTTTCACTGAGGAAATGAGTTTTCAACATTTTCTCTTCATAACCTCAAGTACCATTTTACATTCCACCATATAGGATCATTTCTTCATTGTGAATGAACAGCGCACGCCCTCTGAAATTATGCAGCTCTTCATTCCACACCTTCTTAACTTTCACCTCACTACACTATATCTGATATTAAATATTTAATTGGGGTGTTTGGTTGTAGCCATGTAGGTCTAAGGACATAGGCAGACAAGGTTCTTTGGGCAGATGTGATATCTTTTATTAGTTGGTTTAATAAAAGATATCACATCTGCCCAAAGAACCTTGCCTGCATATTTAATCGGGTTCATTTATTATCACTGGTCTAGTGTCTGACTCACCCCCAGCTTATAATTAGAATAGCACTAAAAACCTGAAGCTGCAGAGTGCTGAGCATCCTCAACTCCTGCCAGGATCAGTGGATGATGAGTGCGTAACACCCTGCCAGATGAAGACCAGGCTGCTGAACTCCATACGTTATGAGAAATATATGTGCTTTCCTTGGAAAACCGAAGAGCAAACATTGGAAGGACACTAAATCAGACTAGTCCAGTAGGAAGAAGTGACTCTGGACTGGAAGCTAGAGTACAGAATTCTGTTCCTGGGCCTGTCATTGATGCTATGTGTGACATTGGACAAGTTACTGCATGTATCACCTCTGTCTCCCTATCTGCATAATGGGGTAATTAAGCTTATCTTCCCTGATAAAGTGGTTTAAGATCTACAGATGAAAAGCACTATGGAGGAGCTAATCATTGGCACAATTTCTCATTTCCAACCTGTAGTATGTGAACTAACAAAAGTACTGCTAAACAGCCAACTCTGTTCTATTAAACTATGCCACTGTTTCTAATGAATTCTTTAAAAATACAGAGGTCCAAATATGAATTTAATTATTAAGGAATTTACATGTTTCAAGTTACTGTTACAGAGAAAACTGTCCTTTTTAATGTATGGAATCTAAAATCCTTCTGCAAACTTTGCATTTCCCACTGTAAATATGTTGCTGGGTTTCACCTTGGATTATAACCCCAAACCTCACAGATTGCTATAACCAGTTCTGGAATCAAAACAATCCAAGAATGACCTCTAATTAGTTTAAGCACCACATGGTCAACCCTGGCATAGTCTTCAATTGCCTGCAATGCACAGCTCCTCATCAGACTCTATTGTGAAAAAAAAAGAGAGAGGCAAAGAAAAGAACAAAGAGGACAATGGGATAAAAATAACGAGTGAACTATCACTGGTATTGTATTCTGTCTCACTGACAGTGCCCTTCTAGGAAAAAAGATGCAATGTATAAAATGCAACAGAGTTATAGCAGTGACGCAGGTACTAACTTTTAAGGTCAGCTGGGAAAGGCTACTTCAATTGGCTAAATATCTTTTATTCAGGCAAGTGTTCGACACACAAGGGAGACTACTTTATGCCAATTGCAATCGCTGTTCTAAGGAGGGGTGATATTTATTTATGACACAACATTATCCAAATGATTTTTCCTCACCACTGGCAATTTATGAAGTTATAAAAAGCTTACAAAGTCAGCTGTCTCTGCTCTGTGCCAGTCATTCACTACCGTATTCTGAGTCTAAAACAGACTAAGTTAAAGTGCAGATTTATGTACCTTTTTATTATGCTAAGAATAACATTGTGTTCTCAGTTACACCTGTTATCCTGGACAATTTTCGAAGTATCAGTAATTACATTTGTTATAAGCTTGTTTAAATTCATTTTCATATGGTCACTTCCACCGACTAACCATGCTCTGAGCAGTCTCTGTACTTTGAGGTAATTGGTGCACCCAGGTGACTATGGAGCCACTAGGGACACGAATCTGCAGGCACAGACGGGACACTGAGGTGAACAGGAGATGTAATTTTTGAAGTTTCAATGCTCAGTAGTTGCCCCTCCTTTTCCCTGATTTAGCCACAGACTGCACATGTGGAAGGAGCTGTAACTGCAAGGAGAGCTGTGATACCCCCACCGTCTCCCTGACAAGTAGTTAATAAGTTTTCAGAAAAAATTTACCTGCTCTGCTTTCCTCCAGTGCCAGCTCTGGATGCAACTGTCCAGGGGACTGGCACATATGTGAAGTCATAGCTAAGTATAGACATTCAAAAAGCCCAAGCCTGTTTAACCTGCATAGGTTGAACTGAGAAGCAAGTGGCTCAGGCTAGAAGCTGGGAGGCACTAGAGCAAGCCCTCTCTCCCCTTCCTTAGTGGGCAGAAGGCTGGAGGGAAGCTGATCTGGGGGTGGGGGGGCATAGCCAGGCCCCAGCAGGCTGCTCAGTATGACTGGGGAGGGGTTTAAGCCCCTACTCTGGCTTGCAGGAACCCCAGCCGGGGTATGCCTGGAAAGGGAAGCAGCCCTTGCCAGGTTTGTCACCAAGCAGCCGGGGGAGTGGCCGGTGACTGCCCAGGCAGAGCCTCAGTTGAAGTGAGGGTAAAGGGAGGGGGATTAAACCCGTCTCCCCCACTGGCATGGGACCCCAGCCAGGGTCTGCCCAGATTTTGCCCCCTGCTCACAGCTCAGCATGGCCTGGGACCCCCAGGACCTGCTTCACCTTCTCAATCCTGCTGCAGCTTCCCAGCCCAGGCCAAGGTTTGCACTTGGTGCAGCCCAGCAGCAAAGGCCAGATCGGGTGGAGGGAAGGGAGCTCAGCCTCCAGCACTGTACCACTTAGCTTCTTGGTGTCCTTGTCTAGCTCCAAGCACTGCTGGGGCAAGCCTTCATTGTTGCGGGGTACAGGGCCAGCCTGAGCATTGCTCTCCAACAGGTAGAACGGGCCACCAGGCAGCAGCTGCTCCCCGAGTTGCATGCTCAGGTTGGCTGAGCCGGCTCTGCCCTGGGCTAGTGTGGACACACACTCAAGCCTCTACCCTGCCCCCCTCCATACTGGGTCCCTCTGCTCGGTAAGGCCTGAGCCTGCTGTCCCACAAACACACTCTGCCCCAACCCCCACTGCAGTGGGCAAAGTCTAGCAGGGGCTGGATTTCACACCCCACCCTCTTGTCAGCCAGCCCTCACTGCTCTGGCTAGGGAGCAGAGGGGTAGGGCCAACCCTACTCTGCTTGACCAAACAGCACTGCTCTGCTCAGGGCTGCAAAGCATCCTGGGAGGCTAGGGGACTGTGATTTAACTTGAACCAGGAAGGGGTCTGGGGCAGAAGTTCCAAAAAACAGCTTCACCTAAATCAGTTAAATCTGATACTACATTCAACCACGTTTATCTTAAACTAGTTTCAGACATTTTGAAACTGGTTTCTGTGCACTGAGCTTCTATTCTGCTACAGGTTTAAACCAGTTTCTGGTCACTTGTAACTTCTGTCCCCAGCCCTTGAGTCAGGTGCTGAAGCAGCAGTGCAGCATGACCTTCTTGGGGCTTTGTTACATACTGCATTTTTTGCTGCTCAAATGTTGATCAGTGTTAGTGCTAGCTCAGGTTTGGAGCAGTCACACCTTAACGCTAAAATCTTCTCTGACTGTCACCCACCTGCACCGCTGTGACTAGCCATTAGAGGGCTGGTAAGCAGAGGCCTAACTAGAAACTACAGCTGTTAGTTGCTACTACAGGACTGGAGAGTCCGGACAGGCTTCTATCCTTGCTTTAAGTGGGGGGGTGTGACAGATGGATTGTAGGTGGGAGGCCAGAGGAGAAGTTCATAAATCTGAAAGGCAGAGAGGAGAGTTAATGGGATGGGGATGGGTAACAAAATGGGAGGTGGAATGGAAATGGGAAAGGAAGTCAGCCATTAAAGAATAAAATATAAAGAAGCAAAAAAAAAGAAAAAAAAGGGGGAAAACATATTAAAGATGGTCTCATGTGTTAATAAACTGGGATTTGTGATTGGCATGTGGGGGTGCTGGTCATGCTTCCCAGGGTGGCTTGGAGGTGGGAGTGGAGAGGGAAGGTACTTTGGGGGAGCTAGTGTCCCTGGCCTGGGAAGGAAGCCCCAGGTCATGGGGACCTACTCCTACCCTTTTTTCCCCTCTCCTAAACCTCATCCCTAGATATGTCTGTTCGCTGCGACCTGGCTGTTTGGCACATGGTCTGCAAGCTGTTTGCATAGGATAGCAGAAGGAGACCTTAAAATTCCCCAGTCTTGCCGAGGTTCCCAGTGCCAGAGCAGCATGCGAGCAGCTTATCAAGGCAGCAGAGAGGGCAGGAGGAACTGCAATATCTAGTACTGCAGAGCAGGAGTTCTTGACAATTTGGGCATCTGTAGGAAACTGGATACTAGCTTCCCTGGGGGTGGGAAGGTCATGCCCCTGGGGGCAGAAGTAGTTTTATTGGTGGGGAAACAGGAGGATTTGGGATGGGACACTGCACCCCTCAGATGTTGGACAACTGCAACTTGAGCAGCTCATCTGTGGGAAGTGGCCACACTAATGGGACACAAGTTGAGTAACACGGATCAGAGATAAACTGCATTGAAGCAGTGTAACTTTATGCCGCATAAAGTGTGCTTAATACTAGTTTCAGGTGTTAATGTGTGGGTAGTCCAGGGGTTAAGAGTTCCAGGACCCACCTAAAATTAATGTATAACCAGCGATTATACAGTGATCCTTCTTTGGGCCTGTCTCCAAAGGACTAATAATGTCCAGAGGGATAATGAAGTGTCAGATGCCTATTTTGTGGAAGTTAGGGGAAAGGGAGATATCTCAAGGAGGAACAGGTTTAGGTTGCACTGAAGGGCTCATGGATACATCATTACCTTGTTAAAAACAAAAATCTATTTCAATGCCAGCATGACATTTTTCCCCACTCATTTGCATTTACTAGTCATAGTGTATATTAGTCTAGATGTGTCACAGGAGATGGGATTTCCATCACTTCCCTTGGGAGTCTGCTCACAGCTGCTCATAGATCATTGCTGCAAGTTTGTCCTAATTTTCAGCTTTGTATTTCCTGTCATTACTATGCCAGCATAAATAATTCTTCTCTGTCCATAGTAATTACATCCTTTTCATAGTCTGTGACAATTTTATCCTCTTCCCCTAAATTACTTTGACTATAATCAACCTCTGCCCACTCCTTGAATCTTTCTACTCACTTTTCCCTGCATCAAATTCTAGCTCCTTATCTTCGCTGATAAAGACCAATATTATGTTGTCCCCAAAAGAGGTCTAGTCAACCCCATCTCGCCTCCTCTTACTTTCTTATTCTCTTTACGTCTTGCCACCTCCGACACAAGAGACTTTAAATGTGTCCTTTCTCTTCTTCTTAAAATCCACCTCTTAAGCATTCTCTCCTCCCTTCCATTAATAATGCCTGGTCTCTTCATTACTTTCCCGAGTCACAGAGGAATAACATAGAATATATGTGTTCCCACTTCTGTGCTGCTCTAGGGGCCAGAGCAGTAACCGCCACTGTTTTGAGAGGTCTAAGTTATAGAAGCTAGTATCCAGTTTCCTACAGATGCCCAAATTGTCAAGAACTCCTGCTCTGCAGTACTAGATATTGCAGTTCCTCCTGCCCTCTCTGCTGCCTTGATAAGCTGCTCCCATGCTGCTCTGGCACTGGGAACCTCGGCAAGACTGGGGAATTTTAAGGTCTCCTTCTGCTATCCTAGCTCTTTCACAGAAGGAAAAAGGGCTGAAGTAGGGTAAGAATCTCACTCCATGTATTTACATTTAAACAGTGTAATATGTAGAAAAGCAATTCTTCAAATGTTGAATGAGGAACTGTACTTAGTAACTGTACTAATGTAAGAGGATATGGCTGGGATAAATAGTAATGTGTGCATACATTTTCCCCCATACAATTAAAATAAATATTTTAAATTGGATGTACCATAGGCTTTTGCAGAGAGCTTGAAAAAGAGGATTTAGAATAATTGTAGGGCATAAATTTAAACATATCCATTAGAATGCAGAAATGGCTATCTTATTTGAAATTCACTGCTCAACCTTATAAAGCTGCAGAAAACATTTGTAAAGAAATGGAAAAATAAACCCATGAAGATATTCCCTTGCAATGAACGATACACAAAGCAAGCAAAGACTTGAATTATAAGTGAAAGTGGTGACATATGCTAATGGATTTGTCATCAGGAGATAATGCAATGCCATTAACTCGTCTCATTTCAAATTCTAGTGACTGCATGTCATGCTTGGTAACACAGGCTGTCACAAGATCCCAGAAAAAAATTCCAATGGGAGAACAAGAAATTGCAAAATGTGTGTCTCATGGCAGATCATGAGCATAGAAGACCACAGTATGGTCAGCAGAGTCTGTATTTATTCTGTAGAATGTTGTGGTCTCCTCATTAAAGTTGTATCAACTGATTCATTACAGTCCTGGCAGCATTGTAGATGGATAGTTATATTTTTTCTAGCACCTATTTTCATCTGATACATTATCAATTAGTATGTAAGTCTGGTTTCAAAATTTCAATGGTCAGAATTTCAAAAATAAATTCACTCAGAAGTTCCTTTTATTACCTTTTTAGAACTATCAAGTTAGACAAACTATAAGGCTCAGATCTTGCTAACAAAAATAAGCATAAATTCACTAATGTGAGATAAAGAAATACGGCTAGGCATCTAAACTCCCTTGACAGATATTGGAAATGGCCAAAGAACAATCCATGAAAACCTACATGCTGACTGGAGACTGCCTAGACTAGAGCAAACTAGTTAGAAATGGTGAGCCTGGGGGTGCATTTGTACTCCTGCCTCTACCATTTATATCGAGGGGCTCCCTTGTGTCTCCTACCAGAGTAGTTTATACATTGTACTTGGATAAAGAAAAAAACCCTGGTATAATTCTGGGAGCAGAGACCAGACCCCAGGTCCTCCCCTCCGAGCTGAATGCCCTACCAATAGAAAGTTGCGGATTTTCCATTCTAAGTGGCAGAATTCACAATCTTCCATGTTATGGCAGTGTAAAAGTGATGCTGTAGTGGTGATGGTCCAGCAATCATGCAAGAGGCAAGAATTTCTTAGGATGATATTGGAAGAATGTCCTGCATTTGAAAGTGCATGTAACTACATCCCAGCTACAGAGTTGGTTCAATAAAAGCTAGCATCCTAAGAAATCCTTGCCTACCCCTAGAATACAATCAAGTCCTTTTTGCTTTCTTTTCTTTTGGCCCCACAGCTCTTGCATTCTTGGCTGCCCAATGTCCCAGCTTCAGCAGTAGAGGTTAGTTCAAATCTTAGGCTAAGTACTTATGCTTTCTAATTATCAAAAGCAGATACTTATCTATGCTTTACTAAACAGTTCCATTTATAGCATTCTGGGCTACAATGCATGTTAGACACGTCTACAGCCACTTGAAAAAATAAGAGACATTTCTGGGACACATCTTCAGCTGGGTTCATGAATCTGTGACATTTTACCCTAGCTGAGGATCCTTCACAATATGTTTTTCTTTTATCCTTAAATATATAATTATGTGTTTAGTCAATGGACTGGAAGGATTTGCAGACATTCTGGTCTAGTAACAACAAGAATCCAATTTAACATAAGATAAACACAGCTTCTCATAAAGTTTGTTATTTACCAAGGAAACATGTTGGCATCAATTACCCGAAAACATTAATTAGTATCTTTCAAAATATTTTAGCATGGAAAAGTAAACAAATAGAAGGACTGCTATGGGTTTGTCCAGGCTTCCCCCTTATAGCAACCATGCATTTCTATTCTACTGCTTAGTCACAGAGATTGAAGTACCTGCCAGGATACACTTAAACATATGGTAAACTGCCAGTGTGTCATAGTTTCACCGAACTCAACTTGAAGAAGCATTTGCAGGCCAAGGTCATGAATACGTATGTAACTCATTGACCTAAATGCTTCCACAATGAAAAATATCTTTACTCATTAGGGTTAAGAAGAACATTTTCAAAAGCAGCTGCTCATTTGCTTTAGTATTTGGGAGCCTAATTTGAACACCCCTATCCTAATACCAGAAGTGATGAGTGCTCGCAACTTCAATTAAAGTAATGGACAGTAATGGAGCATGCTTTTACCCAAGCTTTTATCTGTTTGTGTAACTTTAACTTAACCTTTAAGGTCTTTAAGTATAGACCTGCGTTTTCAAACATGAGTACCAATAAAGAAGTAACTAAGTCTTTTGTGCAGGCACTTACAGTACAATGGCCTGAGATCATAAAGGTTTTTCTCTTGCAATGAATTCCTTCATGCCTGTGTTTCAGTATTTTGGCCACAGTTGTAAAATAATGAAGTTAGTTTAATTTGAAGAAAGAGAAGTCTCAGCCTTTCCATTTCCATTTTGGAATCATTTAACATCAACGTACTTAGGAAAGCAGCGCTAACATTCAATAGCAATAATCACATTCTTTTTTTGTAAATTAATAAATACTCAGCTAAACACAAAGATCTGCCTTTATGTTAACCTAAAGGTGCTAATGAAGATCAGTAGGTTTTCACATTATTATTCAGTGTGTTTAGAGCTGCGTTGCTAATGTAAGTAAATGTGCAGACACCTTTCAAACTTATTTTTCTACAGTAATTTGCCTATTTTTATTTTTAAATATTTGTTAAATGATTCAGTGAAGATGACTGGATGTTACCATCAACTGGGGTGAGGAACGGTGTGGCAAATATGCAGGCCTCCCCCTCCCTGTTCTCAACATATCTCTCCACTGGGCTCTCTACTCAGCAGCTGGTGTTCATCATGAGAATCCAAGGTATAATGCACGGCGTAGAGGGAGGGAGAGGACAATCTACTGGTTACATTTCTGAGATCACCAAATTAACTTAGACTTCAGAAAAGCTCAACTCCATAGCCCGAGTGTATTTTAAGAATATTAATTTCCCCCTTAAATGTGTGTTAATGCTATTTATTACTTAGCTCTAGCCATGTCTGATTCTCAGTCCTGATAAACAGAACTTTATGCTCAAAAATTTGTCTAAAACCTCATATTAAAATCTTCTCAGTCCTGCCTAGGCAACAATATGTTAACTCTGAGCAATCCTAGATTGAACATCTAGAAGACTGAAAGGCTATTTTAATTATCATAATTAGAATCATAGCAAAACAGGGTCTCAGGAGGTCATCTAGTTCAATTCCCTGGTCAAGGTGTGAATAGTCCTAAACTATCCCAGCCACATATTTATCTAGCTTTCACTTAACATTTTCCAAAGATGGGGCTTCTAGCCTCTCATAATTAGAAAGTTCTTCTCAATATCCAACATAAAGCTCCCTCGTTGCAATGTAATTCCATTACATCTTGCCGTGCCCTCTGTAGATACAAAGAACAGTTAATTCTCAGCCTCCTTGTGACACTTCTTTGTATGTGGAGACATCAAATTTTACATCCAGACTAAATAATCTCATTTTATTCTCATATGTCATATTTTCTACACTTCTGATCATTTTTGTTTCTCTCCTCTGACCTCTCTCCAATTCATCCACAACTGTCATAAAATGTGGTGCTCCAAAGTGATCCTGGTATTTGTATACAACATTCCTGTTATTACAACCCACCATGTCCTTTTAAAAAAAAAAAAGTATTACATTGATGGCTTATTTTTTCTTGTAATCCACTATAACCCTCAGGTCCTAATCCTAATCTGCTTTAATTTTCAGTAGGTTAGATACTTGTACAAATTACAAATGAAAAGCAACTTTGTGAAATGAAATTAAATAAGAAAAAATGAATGAATTTAGATAACTATCAATATTAGGTAAGTGTAAATGTGAGTGACATTCAAGACTGAACAATTTTTTTTTTCTTGGCTTTTATCACAAAACCCCAAAGTCAGTCCAAACAGTTAGGGGAAAAAAAAAAGAAAAAAGAAATTAGACAGAAATACAACACATGCAACTTATTTTTAAAAAGTCAGTTTTTAAAATGCAAGCATTTGGCCAACTCTTCAAGCATTTTGCTATTTGCATTTGGAAATGGCTATAGTCACAGCAGACGGCCAGTAAGAGAGCCTCCTATGCTTCTGGTTTGGATTTTCTCCTTCAGCTTATAAAGCAGCTCTGGCAGCCCAAGATAGTCTAATGCTGGGGGAAGGGAAAGGAGGCTGGAAGACCAGGGCAGGATTGCCTACTCCTAAACATGCCTGTGTGCATATGCATGTGTCCTAACTGATGACTCTATGAAGCAATAAGAAAGGTAGACCAGCACTTACATAGTGGCATTCTTGGCTCCATTAAATATTTCACAAATTTTGACTGTGATCAAGTTGACCAGTTAATTGACCAGCATGCCAAACCTAAGAAGGAACAAAGTTCTGGGACGATTACTTTCCCTAAATCACAAATCTAAGTACCTAGGTACCTAGCACATTAAATGAGTACATAGGGGGTGCATCTACATGTGCACATTTACTGCGCAGTAACCAAAATTACTCATGCATGTCCATACTGTGTGCTAAATATGGCGACTTATGTTGACTTGAGCATAAATTTGACCTACTTCATGCAGATATCAAATTTACAACTGATTAGTTACTGTGCAGCAATGCACATGTAGACACCTTACTGTGCAGTAACAGTGTGGGTGTGTGGACTGACTTGGGATTAACTTGAGTCCCAAGTCAGCCCACACAAAGTGCTAATAAGCTTTAACACATGCATGTGTAGATGCCGACCTATTCCTGCTTACTGTACAATAATTTACTGCACAGTAAATTTAAGCTGGCATAAGTTAACATGTAGACATGCTCAGGAAGGAGGGTCCTTGAAAAACTTCATAAAAGAAGAAAGACAACTATTGTAGTTAGTCATGTTATTTTTCCATAATATATAACATTTTAAGCAGTGGCAAAACCTAGGAGTTGTCATGGTTTTAAGGAATGCATCTGAGGCCTGATCTAAAGCCCAGGCAAGTCAACCAGAAAGACAGCACTGCCTTGAGAATTAGCCCTTCATAAATACCATATTCGCTATTTTTTTTAAGTCTCCCAATGTTATATCAAAATGTGTCTATTGATGTGCGCTCAGGAGAAATAAATAAATTGGGAGTGGCTTTCTTTATGAATATTCCTTTCATCATTTTTTGGTACCACAGTAAATCATAATTTAAGTGGATGGCAGATTGAAGTCAGAAACATAAACTATATGCAGTTTCTATGTTTGCCTTTAAAAATCTGACGAGAGAAAAACCTCTTTGACTCTTTTAGCGTTGGTGTTATTGAAATATTTATGTGTATCTTCAAATGTTTTATACCTTAAAAGGTAAACAGGAAAATAGTTTTTGGCATAATGAAACCAGCCACAACAGCTAGAGCGCAATTTTCTAGTTCAGTTTAAATATGCACTTTAATAGAGCTCAGGAACTACAGTGGTTTATAGTGTAACAGAATTATCTATATTGAAATGGGAAGTTCAGCACCTTCTGAGAGGCAGATATAATAACAGGCAATATTTGGGACAATGACTTGAGAGATAAGATAAGTCTAACTTGTCTATTTATATTTATGAAGGTCAGATGGCAATTCAGCAAACTCAGGTTCTCTGTTTATCCACAAAGCTGAAATATATGATGGGTTCTGCAGTAGAGAAGCACCTTTACAGAAGGGGATTTGGCTTGATTTAATTGGAAGTGGAGCAATCTTAAAATTCTCTTATGAGAAAGCTCTGGGGACCACTACATGACTTTTGTGAACTGCTGGATCATATAAATGTTGAGAAATTGTGGACAACAAATAAGATTCTACCCCAAAAGGGAATGGTACTGCTTGATTTCTCTCTCAATCTTCATTTAAAAAAATGAAATGATTCTGACTCTACTGACTTCATTTAATGGTAAAGGGTGTTTCTCATTTTTGGTTCTGCACCCTCTTATGCACCTGAGCAGTACTATCACATCAAATATTGAGAGATGAAAAATACCTACTGAGCCCTCAGTTAAGTCAGTGAGCACTATGGTGATTGGGGTATTTACTTGTATCATACTGTTTGCCCAGTTAGTATCTATTAGGGGGAGTAAGGGCTTGTAATATGAGTTTCTTAGTTTGAATCATATCAAACACCATGCACCACTATCAGTCTAGATTCCTTTTTAAAGATGCTTTTGATCCACTAAATGATCTGTGACAAGATTTGCCATGATGCTGAATACTTTTTTTCCTGAGCTCTATTCAAAAACTCACTTTAAAACACTTCAGAGGTTGAAGCATAGCCCTTATAAATGGAGTATAAGTAAGAACTGTGCATATACTAGTGTTAACAACCTCTATCAGGCAGATCGATAAACCCATCTTCATTGGATCTGGGGTATTGGATGTAGACAATTTTTCAGTATTTGTAATGTTTTTTAATTCCCATTTTGTCTTTCATGCTTAGGAAAGGTACTGGACTGAAAATCCTGAAAAATAAAGGTTTCTTTATTCACTAAGGGCCTGATTCTGCACTAATCTTCATGGGAGCAGATTCCTGCACTTGCTAAGGTGCACTGACCTAAAGGTTTTGCTTAGGTATGGGGGGACCCCATCACCATAATAGTTGGGCTGTCAGAATTAAAACCAGTTCAGAACAGGTATAGCTAGGTAGTGACACATTCCAACATTACTGTGTCTCTTATCATTGTTACCGAGGGCCTGTCTGGAAAAGCAAGAGGTTCATTTAGTCTTCATGGTTTATTCAATCATTGGCCTATAGACATGACCATAAAATAATGGTTTTATGAAGCAGACACTTGTCCAGTTGAGGCCTAACCCAACTGACATTAATATTGACATGTCAATATAAAGACTCCCATTAACAGGATATTAACAGGAATTAATCGAATCTCAAAAACAGCACAGAGACTGTTCTCTTTATTTTGCGAGCTGTCCTAAACATCTGTATGATCAGCATCAAGTTGCACAATCACATGTAATCATGATTATTGTTTTTATTACAATTTTTAACCCTTATATTGCCAGTTCTAGTCAAACCTGAACATGAAAGATCCATTATTCTATTACCAAAAGATAAATCCTTTATTTAATGTTTAGTATTTTTGTGTTTTGTTTTTAATAACTATAAAAAAACTCTGGAATAGCAAACAGATTTTCCAAATTATTAGAAGTTTCAATGGAAATTTTAAAATCCTTAATCGCTGTATGGATTTGTTTGAAGCTTAATATTATTTGTTTTATTAATTGAGAACTCAGTACAAGTAATGTAAATATTATTAATTTAAATGTTACATAGGGGTCTGTAGGAATGTAATAAGCAATACCTGTATGATCGAAATGAAATAATTCAAAGGTCTACTACTGATAGAAAAGCTGAAAGGCCCCTAGGATTGCTTTTAATCATCAAGTAGTTTAATAACAAAAACTGACAATCTAAATAATTACATAGAAAATGACACCAGAGTTAGTTTTCATGTACACACTGCAGATACTGAAGCAAGGTGCAAGCACTCTGCCAAAGGTAAAGCTGAATAAATGAAGTCAATATTATTTAAAGCAACTTTTCCTTTCAAAGCTCAACTGAAGTGGCTCAATAATTTTTTTAAAAACTTCATTCAGATGTGTTTGCCATAAAATGGAAGGATACAGCATGAAACAATTAAGTATAACTCCCAGTAGGAGAAAGAACAAAGGTTTTATTCATAACAGCTATGACGAACACTTCTGCAAGATAGTGTAGTGTTAGAAAGCCACTAATTCCTCAGTGCTTTCTATTTAGAGACAATACTGCCTCCAGGTCATATTGTCTGTGTTTCTTGTCCCACATCTTATAACTAGGGGCATTTGCATGAAAACAGATTCTGTTTCTTAAGAGCTCCATTCCTCCTGCTGCTTGCTCTCTTTCTCAAGTCATTACAATCCCCAGTTTATTATAGTAACATAGGATACTGTGCTAAATGATTGTGACTGCACAAACAGACGACTGTATTAGGTCAGCCATTACCTGCAGAAGCACATGTACTCTCAAGTCCAAATCCTCTCTCCTGAGCAAAGCCTTAGGTTTAATTTTGAATGCTCAGCAAGAGGGAACTAAATCTTTATTTCCTTCTTGCAAAACAAAGATCTGCATTGTATTTACAGCTTGCCCCACAGTTGAGATCCTGATCCAGGAAGAGAGTAGCCAGGTACCATAACAATATAAAAATGCATTCAGTATGTACCCACTCCTTTTTTCCCATCAAAACATGACCTGAGGTGCTAAGGATGGAGTCCCATGGTATACTGAGGTACAATACACTTTGCATAAGCTCTTTTTATCCAACCTACGCATTCCTGAACAGTGAAACCATATAAGCTCCAGTGTCCACAGAGATGTACTTGCCCTTAGCAAGGAGAATGAGGATTTCCACCTTAGAAAAATTCCAGATTGAATGCACCTTCCCAATAACAATGAATGAAGGTGAAAAAATTGAGAGTAAGGCTGAAGCAAATCTCCTTCTAAATAGAGCATTTTCTAAGATTTCCACATGGTGTCAGTGGCTCCTCTCAATTTTTTTTGAAATCAAGGACTCATCTGAGTATACATGCAATCAGACACATCTACCCTTAAGTCATGTTTTAATTGTACAGTGGTTTACACATACTGGTAAATATGGTTTCCTTGTTACTGCCTACCTGCACTTCAATTAATGCAAGTTATGCTAAGGCAAGGAACAGACATTCAAAAAGCCTGAGCCTGAAGTGATTCAGTCTTTGTGGGTGGTTAGTCTCACCTGGCTAGGCTAAATCACTTTGTAACTGTACAGAGGTCCCCTCAGGACTGAAAAAATGCTGGCACATGCCTGCAGTGGCTCACGCTAGGAGCTAGGGGGTACTAGAGCAGCCTGGCCTTCCTTTCCAGAGTACTGAGCTGAGGGGGGTGTGGCCAGGCCCTAGCAGGACACTGTGATTAGGGAAGACCCCCTTCCCACTCTGTGATAAGACAGCATTTATCAGCTCTGTTATCAGCATTTAGCACCCCATCGGAAAACAAAATCTCGATCATTAGTTCAAGCTCTTCTTAAACAGCTTTTTCCAAAGAAAGGAATTCTGGGACATTATCAGCTGAGCTATTGATTAGCTCAAAAAGCCCTAAGCGGACACTGTCCTAGCAGCCTGACACAGCATTAGCTAGCATACCACATGCCAGTCCGTGCTGTGGGAGAGAGGAGGAAGGGATCTCTGCTTAAGCAGCGAGTGGTGAGAGGGTGTGGGAGAGGGGTATGGGAAAGCCAGCAGACCCTGATGTGCCTGCAAGTCTCTGCCAGAGCTCCAGCTAGGGAGCAGAGGGGAGGGGGCAGCTCTGCTGTGAAGCAGAGAGCCCTGCCCAAGCCAGACAGCATGCCGGGATGTTGGGGGAAACTGATTTAACTTAAATCAGCAAGGGGTCTGGGACAAACTGGTTTGACCCAAATCAGTTAAGTCTGATACAACATTCAACCAGGTTTATCTCAAACTGGTTTCAGCCATTTTCAAATGGGTTTATGTGACTGAATGTATTGTTACAGGTTTAAACCAGTTTCTGATCACTTAAACCGGTTTAAGCGTAATGTCTGTCCCTAGCCTAAAAGAAGATGTTATTATTAATTACACTCTGTAAAAATCAGACTTAATGCCAATTGACCAAACTTGCTTTCTTTCAGTCTCTCCCCCTCCTTTTATTCAGGAAACTATTTTTCAAGATAGCCAAAGAGCACAATAAAGAATATGTTTCTGACGTAACCAACAGTAAACAAGTTCTGTCTTTGCTAGGTAAACGATTCAACAGTGCTGCTTTTTCAGACACTAAAGCAAGCCCAAAATAGACCTGATGTACTCTAATTGCACTAAGTCAATAGACTGTCCTTTAGTATATTCCTATTGATTTATGTCTAATGACATGATTACTGCTGCTGTTTCACTGTTACGGAGTAAAGATTTCTGCATCTATTAGTTGCTGTGCTCCATTTCTAGAATCCTTGGCTGTACAATAAGGTGTGAATCTCAAGGATTAATCTTGAATTTCAGTTTGACCTGTTTATGAAAAATATTGCATTTTTGTGCAATGCGTTAACAGGATGCATTGTGACTTATGCCTCAAAAACAGTTAAAGATGTTATCCTGCTAATGCATTCATGGATTTAATGCTTGATCTTTTAATAGCTTGTTGAGTGAAGGACATGTGATAGTGATGTTGTTTTCCAGTGTCCCTGATGCCCAAATCCTGACATTTCACATTTATTCCACAACAATTTTCATGTTTTTGACTGGACAGAGAGCAGCATGGGTGGCAGCTATACCAGTAGCAGAGGATGCGACATCCTACTTCTCACATACATGCCTTGCTAAGACAGACCCTGCCAACTCTTACAGGAAACAAAACTACAGCTGGAGCTGCTAACTTTGTCTTTATCTTCCTTTACCTATACTGTGTGGGGCTAAACTATGCGCCAGTGAAATACCTCAACACAGAAGGGTGGGGAAGAGCCCTGTGTATATCTGTATGCATTACTTTCTTCCTCCAGTCTTCAACTATTTCATCTGTAACCCCATGCGGTCCAGTTCTCATCAACAAAACACTTCAAATCCTCCCTTCCAAAAATTAAGAGTCGCTCTTGGAACCTATTGGGCAGAGACACCAGGTTTGCCTTGAGATTCAAAACACAATATGGCTTTCTGTTAAGCACGTTGGTTATCTTGTTAAAGTATTACTATGTTGTTTCTAAAAACTTTCCCATTAGCCATGAGACATGCATTTATTCATATACTGAGCTTCAAGTCAGACAGCTTCCAGATCTCTTTTGCTCATGAAACAATTCGCCTGACAATCATCACACATGTGGTCCGTCTCCTGGTCCTCGCCCAAACTACACATATGTACCTACACTTTGCAGTATGCTCAGCCATAGCTACCAACCTAAATGGCATTAAATGTGACTGCTAACCAACCAAGTAATGCCTACCATTGCTTTACCACTGTGCAAAAGCTTGATTTGATTTTGAAAAGGCCAATAAGTTCAGATCATAAATAGTTTCCTCATCTGCATAATATGTTTATAATAAAAACCTATAATTTGTGATTTCTGCATCTTACATGCTGCTACAATGATGATAACACCATCATGATACTGACTGTAGAGCACAGAAGGTTTTATTATGAAGTATAATGCAATCATCACTTCTGGTGCACTACTGATTTTGTATTCAGAATGTCACAATTTGTTTTCTAGATATGATATTTTATCGGAACCTTTAAAGAATTAAAATAAGGATATATTGGGAGAGGCAGTGGTTCTGGATGAAAGAACTGAAACCTTCCCCCACAGACAGTAGTATAAAATGAGCCATGATCATTAGGAATGAGAAATCATTGCTGTCCATTGCTTGCATGAAAGAAGGTGGTGGTTTCATTGCAGTAACTAATAAAGTGACTTCCAACACCAAAGGGCTGCCATCACAGTTGTTGTTACAATTACCTTCCCAATGGCAGTCTGAGCAAAGAGAGACCTGACTGAAAGTTGGTAAAGCAAGCTAAGTGCTACTGCTGCCTATGATCTATCTGCTCACAAACTGCACCTAAGGTCAGTGACTGAACATCTTCATCTACAGGTGATGGAACCTATTTCCTGTAAAAGAATCAGGCCAATTGTTGGCTGCAAGTCTGATGTGGTTTACTAATCTTGATTCTTACTTTAAATGATGGGAAAGCTATGAAAAGAAACATCTAACCCAAATATAAATGCACCCCATCAATAGCGTGCTATAATGTAATGTGATTGAAAAACTCTACTATATCACACACCATTGTTATCTGGCCCGTATATCAACAAATAGATTCTTTCTATTTGGTTTATCCTATTGTGGATGTAGCTGAGATTATTTTTGAAAGGAAACGCCAATATTGAAAACAAACAAAAGGTTATAAATATATATTCCCAAAATCTCTTGAGGGAAGAAATACACATATTAAATTGAGTTATGACTGAGCAACACCGTAATCCTTGATCCATAATGTAGACTAGTTGGTTAGATAAAGGATACTGCTTTTGTTAATATTGCTTTTCAGAAAACTGCTGTAAATTACTGGCATGAACTTGCTTTCAATTGAGACCCCTCCACAACATTTCTGTTTTCAGAACTGAGAAATGAAAGAAAGCAGAGAAATCATTCAGTATAAAGTTTGACTAGATGCATATGGTCATGTATGTGATGGTGACAATCAGGTGACAAATTGTAGAAGGGAGTTGATATGAGTGAGGATGGGACATTTTGTTTTTCAAAGGTTATGATTACAGAGATTTAGAGATATGGAAGAACATGGAACCAGATTACAGGCATTTATCTTGGTGGAGGAAATTACCAGGGAGCGTTGACTATGGATCATGTTGCGCCAGCTGGGAAAGTCTGATGTGTAGTAACTGATATGTAGAATAAGTCTGAGCACTTGTTATTAGTGGAAAAAAGTAAAACATGTTAGTAATGATTCCAGTTCTTTCTATGCAGCAAGAGTTGGGCATCTTTGGAAAAACACTACCCAAAAATTGGAAGTGGCCCTGTAATTACAGTGTGTATCATACCAGCCAAACCCTTTAAACAGAATTCCTTGACAGAGAGAAAAAGAAATCTTAAGGATTTTTTAAAGCCTTGTTAGGGCATGTTAAAATATATATATTTTAAATACGGCATCCTTTTTGTGAATAGGAAGGACGCAGGGCCCTGGGCACATCTAAGCCCACGGCTGGGGCTGGCAGGGAGAGCTCTCTGGCAGCTGCTGGAGAAGAAGCTCCTGCAGGAAAGGAAAGAAAGACTCTGGTCTGTGACAGTTTGGCTGCCTGAGATGCTGCTGGTGCTACTGTGCTGCTTACTTACCTGTTGTTATTTAAAGTGGTAGACCGGGTTGAGGCTGTAGGGGAGGAGGAGACCTCACTGGGGCACACTACTGTGCTGTGTAGAGGCCCCAGCACCAGTAAGGGTGCACCTTAATACACACACACAGTCACACGTCATGAGATTTGCTTGTCAGCAGCTTGAGGTGCAGTTTCCCAGAAAACCCTGCACCTATCTCCCTGGCCTCACCAGGGGCTACCATTCCTGCTATTTTCATTCGAATGTGGCAAGAAATGACAAAGTTATAGGCAGTTTCGTGATTCCCCATTATAGCCTATAGGCAAAATGTCAAAAAGCGTTGAAACAGCAAAACAGTTTCAATGAAATGAAGGAGAACAGCACTTTCGAAACTAAATGAAAAACTGTCCCTTTGAAATGATGAGAATGATGAGAATAGGATAGGGTTCAACGTAGATAAATGCAGGGTGCTGCACTTTGGCAGAAGGAATCTGTGGCATACATACAGGCTGGGGGAGTTCCCCTCTTGAAAGCACAGAGGCAGAACGGGATCTTGGAGTCATTATTGACTCCAAGATGAACATGAGCCGCCAATGCCAGACCGCAGTCAGGAAGGCCAGTTATACCTTGTCATGCATCCAAAGATGCATCTCAAGCTGGTCCAGAGAGGTGATACTCCCCCTCTATGCGACTTTCGTCATGCCACAATTGGAGTACTGCATCCAGTTCTGGGCGTTGCATTTTAAAAAGGATGTGTTCAGCCTGGAGAGGGTTCAGAGGAGGGCCACCCGCTTGGTGAGAGGGCAGCAGGATAGGACATATGAGGAGAGACTGAGGGACCTGAACCTGTTCAGCCTCGGCAAGAGGAGGCTGAGGGGGGACCTGGGGCTGCCTACAGACTCATCAGGGGAGATCAACAGCAAATAGGTAGAGCTTTTCTCCCCAGCACCACTTGGGGTGACGAGGAACAATGGTAATAAGCTGCTGGAGAACAGGTTCAGGTTAGAGATCAGAAGGCAATATTTTACAGTTAGGGTGGCCAAAATCTGGAACCAACTTCCCAGGGAAGTGGTCTTTGCTTCAACCTTGGGCAAATTCAAGAGGAGGCTGAATGATCACCTGTCTGGGGTCTTGTGAACCCAGCATTCATTCCTGCCTGTGGCAGGGGGTGAGGCTAGATGATCTTTTCGGGCCCCTCCTGACCCTAGCTACTATGAAACTATGTAATGGTGAAACGGAAGTTGAAATGAAACAGTGGAGTTTTGCACAGCCCTATTAAACAGTCATTTACCTCAGAGGTTCAAATGCTGTTTCTGAACTGTATTTTGCTGACATCTGAAAAATTTGGCAATGAATATGTTTAATGCAGAAGATATCAAAAAGTGATATGGATTTTACATGGATCTTGACAGAAAAAAACTTTAGATAAAAGAAGTACATGACCTCCTGAGGTCCCTTCCAACCCTAATTTTATATAATTTATCCTGTTTTATATAAGACTCAGGTTTGTTTATATATATTTTTTAACTGTGGTGTCTCTCTAATAGAAAACAGACTAATTCAGGAGCTGTAATGTCAGATGCCATCACTGACCTCATAAAGTGAGATTCGCTTTTTTTTTTTAAATACAAAAATAGCTACTCCCTTCAGTAATTCCCACGAGAATCCAGAAGGGATTAGGTAGATATTGGGCCTGATAATTTCCTCACCTGAGTGTAAATGAGGATCTACTCTACTGAAGTTGATGGCTTTACTTCAGTATAATCAGGGTGTCAGAGTAGGATCAAGAATAAACAAATGTTCCTATTTTAAAGTTAAGAAATCAGTTAACTCTGCTCCCTATTGCTAATCTCAATCTAATGCTGATTTAATAATTTTTTAAATTAAGATTTGTCCACCACCTTATCTTCCCATCACATCTCCCCAAATCTACTTAGTCTCATCAAAGCTTAGTTAGTTCATCACCTGCCACTTAGTAACACTTTGTATATAAGCCCCCACCCCCCACCCTCCCCTGGCCGTGCACAATTTGATATGCCCTGGGCCTTGCACAACCTTAGGGATGGCTCTGTCTGTATGTGTTTCCTCTGTAGGTGATGTCTGATGGACAAGTATGTGAGAAGGAATAATGCAGATATTTATTTGGATAGAAAATGAGAACAATTTCAGGAGAGTTCTCGTATATAAGGAGTGGAAAGCATGCAATTTTAGGTTAAAAATGACTTTCATTTTAGAAGTCAACTGCAGGCGCTGAACTGCCCCACAACAGAGCTTCCAAGCAGACAGAAGGAGTCTCCTCATATCTAAAGATGCAGTATGCAGCAGACATAGCATATTAGTCACATAACACAAGGTAGTAACTTGTCTGCATGTTTTCCTCATGCAATATGATAGAGAGATATGGGAGGGGTGGTGCATGACTCATCTTTAAATCATTATTACACTGAGGTGGGAAGTCTCTCATGTCAATGCTCAGGGTTAACCACAAGCAGTTGGGGTTGGTAATGTTCATTAATGCTAATGGAAGAATAATTCTGTCTACTTGGGGGAGGTGAAATTCTGTGGTCCAGGTTATAACCACAAGACTGTCTCACTAGGAGCGTATGTACATGCCATGATTTTTGCCCTTTCATGTGCTGCAACTTCACGTCTGTTTGCACGAGCAGGATTTCCTGATGCTTTAAAAGTCTTTCTTGTGCATTAAAGTAAAATTCCTCAGATGTAGTTTAGTTTGGCTTGCTAGGAATTAAAGCATTGTGTCCATTAATTTGTTGTGTGCAAAGACAAAGGCACTCATGTGTAATGAGATCTTTGTGCACCAGATTGTGCTGTGACTTTTTGTAGTTCACCCTTCAAATTGCTTTCACTTTCAAATTGCTCTTGCCTTTAATTTTTTTTGTGTGTGGTTTGCCAGCTCTCTACTTCCACAGCTGCATGGCAGGGCATGGGCATGGGATGGATGGGGGGTGTAGTGCTAGACCATCTCACTCTCCTGCAGTGCCAGCCAGGATTAGTTTGAAAACCTAGTGTGTGTAATCACAGATGTGATGCTCCAAGGCTTTATTCATTTGAAAACCTACTGTGAGTAAACACAGATGTGACGGTCCAAAATAAACAAGTTTAAAATATATAAACCTATTTAATTTAATTTAATTATTGAGGATTAAAACCCGTGGTGAGTACAGGTGGCCCAGGAGGGTGGTAAAACACTGGAACAGGTTACCTAGAGAGGTGGTAGAAGCTCCGTCCTTGGAGGTTTTTAAGACCCAGCTAGAAAAAGCCTTGGCTGGGATGATCTAGTTGGGGATGGGTCTACTTTGAGCAGGAGGTTGGACTAAATTACCATCTGAGATCCCTTCCAACCCTAATTATTTCAATACCTAATCCTTGTACAGAACACAGAACAAGTGTTTAGTTTCTCTGGCTTAAGGTTCATTAAAACTAATAAAGTCCCCAAAACAAACAACACCCCCCGCCCCTATTTTGATTCCTTAACTGAAAAAATGTAAACATGTAAGAGCCTGAAGTATTTGATACTGAGGGACAAGAGATCCTGAAAAAGCATTAGGTCTCTTTAAAGTCCTGAAAAAGGGAGAGGAATAGTTTAAAACATGCCATAGCCTAAAAACATAATATTTTAGAATAAATAATTTAGCAAGTTCAAAGTAAATTATTTAAGTATTGAAGACCTATCTTCATGCATTATTCCTGGCTCTCTGTATTAATATCCTACGTTACAACATGGTGTAATTGTTCCTTTAGTTGCTACATTTTCTATTTTCACAAGGTAATGAGATATCTTTCTAGCCAGGTTTCAGCAAGTTTTAAAACAGTAATTACTTCTCTGGGAGTTCAGTGACCATATGCCATTTATTAATTAGAGACCATATCTTGTCTTCCCGTAGGTGGAAAAAAAGGATGGCCTTGCAGTCAAAGTGTTGGCCTGGGATTTGGTAGGTATTCCTTTTGGCCTCAATCACTATAAAATAAAAGAAAGTCATAAGTATTTATGCAGAACTCTTCTGTGATATCCAGAAGTATCATCAGCCTTATTTTGAAGATTAGGAAACAGAGACCTAGAATGGTGCCTATGGTCAAGGGAAGCTGAGGCAGTGCTGGGTACTAAGCCTAGGTCTCCTGAGTCCCAGATCGACACCTTAACCATAAGAGCCGAGGCATAGATTTGTCTAATTACTTTTCATATAAACTTGTTTTCTATACTAAATATAATTGTGATTTTTGCATCAGACTTGAGAGCTCGTGTCATTGCCCCAGAGAACTGGTAAGAAAATAAAGCCAGGGCAGTACAGGCTTTCTGGAAAGGTGTACATGTATGTGGTTAGGAGCTCTGTGGATTATTTCTGGGCTCAAGGGAAATGGCAAGTGTCTCCTTGCAAATGGATGCACAATAAAACAAAATAAAATAAAATAAACTCAGCTAAATAATGTAGTGGAAAGGAATGCTCACTGGGAAGGACTAGATGGTCTTTTCTATCTCTAATTTCTACAATTCTGTGTATTTACAAATACATGAGACTCCCCGGAGTCCACACTCCTGTTGTTCTTAGTAATTTGTTCACCACCACAGGAATTCATGGCAGGAAGCATCAGTTGTATTACATTTGCTCTCTAAGGACATGAATGGTGTATAGCACCCTTTCAAGTACATTTCTTACACTAGAGGGAAAAAATAAGCAAGAGCAGCTCTGGAAAGGCAGCTTTCATCTATGATGTGTAGTTTACAGATCCATGGTCAGAGATGTGACCTAGAAAGAGAGGCTGCTTGATACAAGGCATACCTGTTCTCTGAGATATTATCTGTTCACCTTACTGACACAATGCTTCTATCAGCAGAATAAAGCAGCTTAACTCTATCTGCTTCATCAGCAAAACTACTGGCTCAATTATAATTCCACTGCTCATGATAATTGTTGACAAAGATAGATGGTCCCTAAACTTTAGCCCAGATGCCAAACCAAAGCCAAGCATTAAGCAAGAGATTGTTTCATGCAATACCCAGTCTTTTCTCTGTGAATACCCCTCACACTTCTCTCTCTCTCTCTTTTTTCACCTAGCCTGTGAAATCTGTTATGAAGTCTGGAAGTGTGCAATGGTTACTTTCTTCAAAGTAGAAGGTCCTCTCTCCAGGCCCTCTTCTTCCTTCAGAAATGAACAAGGAACCATCTGGCACCTACCCGAGAAAGCCCATGTGCGTGTGATATGAAGGCACTGACAGCTTCACCAATCTGCTGGACCTGTCGAGACTTTGACAGTATCAAACCAGTCCATCGTGCTTAGATTTGCAGAAAGGGAAGACTGCAGCTGGTGTGAGGAAAAGAAATGTGTGATGTGAGATGGGTGGTGAAAAAGCTAAAGAGATTATTCTTAGGAATGACTGGGGGCAGTTAGGTATTTCCATGGGGCAAAAAAGCATTTGATTGCATTAGGAAGGAGAAAAGGCACAAGGGGGAGGAAAGATTTGAAACTGATCTTTACTCAAAATAAGATCCTGAGCTTGACAGAGCTTACTGGGACCAAGTAGCATGTCAGGTTGTGGGTGGCCAGGTCTGGGGCAACTTGGATTGAGGTACCGACCAGTGTCAGAAGAAGAAAGCAGAATACAGGGATAAGTGGGGTCAAGAGGCCAGGAAGTCAATCCAAGAACAGGGTTTACAAATAAGCCAAGTCAGGAAGTCAAGAGATCAGGCAAACAGTGGAGTCAGACAGCAAACAAGGTTGAGCAGCTGGGAGATCAAGCAGAAAGCAGTCAAAGCACAAGCCAGAGGAACAGAAAAACAGTCTGGAATTAGGTTGAACCCTATTGTCCAGACACTTCCTGTTCCTGCTCAGGACCTTATATGAGGGAACTGGAGGGTCAGCTGACCCTAACCAACCACCCTGGTGACAAGGAGCAGATGGAGGCCTGGACCCTGATGGAGGCTTCTGGCCAGCCTTGTCCACTTTGCACGGTGGGACAGCAGGCTGGGATAAACAGTAGTACTGGTCAGGCCAAGGCCTCAGGTTCAAGGCTGAGGCCTGACACCAAGTCAAATCTCAATCTTTTGCCATTTCAACCAATTCCACAGGTCTTATACATAATAACTGTTAATACTATGTATCTTGGTTTTACCCGTAAATGTATTTGACATAGAAACTGATGATGTATAAATGTGAAACACAAGTCTACCATTTAAAATCACCCTTCTTTCTTACCCCGACCACACCCCTGCCTCCACAGGTACTGCATCTGGAACTGTTCAGATTCATATTTCACATGTGTATTGGGCCAAATTATGGAGCCCCTATCTCAGTAAAACCCCTGTTGAAGCCAAAACAAACACACCATATTTAAAGGCAGGATTTAAAAAATTTTGCTGGACAATAGAATTTGGCCCATAATTAAATGACTTCAGACCAGTGCCTACATAACAGGTTAAAAAGAAAGAAATATGCTTACCCTGCCAAATCCATTCCAAATCCTGGCTACAAATTGTATTCAGAAATGCATACTGTTACCAGAGAAACAGAGCTGAAGCCATTGCTGTCTCAAATGATTTGACCTAGCAATTACATTTTAGACTTGTGGGCTTGTGTGCAAAGAATGCTTTTCTATGCTGCGTTCATCTCCTGTATGCTCACATTGTGACAGTAAGGTGAAATGTATAAAGATCCTGCCTTTGTGAGCATTTCAGAGAGCAGGATTTTTATACATTTCACTTTGTTGTCTGCCTGGAAGACCAGACCAGACAGGCTGAATTGGGGGTAGGGCAGCATACACATGTGCAATCATTGAAAATGGCTCAGCTCAGGTTAGCAGCAGTAGCTTAGCAGAACCTTTTAAACCTAAATCAATATTAAAAACCCACGTTGCAGCCTTCATGTTCTTTTTTTTCCAGCCAATGATTAGATCCCTGCGGATATTGTGTTAGCAGCTTTTATACCCCTTGTATTGCAGCTGCTGTTTCGGAAAAAAAGGAGATCTGAGGGGGTTCTTTTCATAACTCATCAGTGTGGCTACCAGAGTCACCAGATAAGTTTCTGTTAAGCAACAAGAAACATTACTCACCCGAGATAAGGACCACCAGCCCAGAGCCAGATCATTCTCTAATTATTCTATGGATGTATTACCATTTAACATCAGTAGATAAAGGATTGATTCTCTCAAGAGTAAGGGATAAAAATGAGAATATTTTACCTCTCAGGACTCTCAGAAAAATCAATATGAAATGAGGTAAGAGTTTGGACAGCCAGGGTCATGTTTTGTGCTCATCAGCTTTGAATGTGTCCCTTTACACTACACATTTTGCCTTTTTAGTGTCCATTTTCATGGTAGTGTAAGTAGAAGAGGAGAGTAAGCCCTAAAATATCAGATCCCATGTGTGAATAACAGTGCTCATATGTATTTATCTACTACACCATGTGCTGTGCAGATGTGGGCTAGGGGGGCCTGGGGTCTCTTCCCATGCCCCCTATCATGCTGTGTCGATGGGCACAGAGCGCAGAGGCTAGGGAGCAGAGGCTGTACTATCTCAGCTCTGTGACAGCAGAGGGGCAAGGCTAACCCTGCTCCACTGGAGTAGACAGCACATCCCAGGGCTGCAAAGCATCCTAGGATGTGGGACTTTCATAGATTTCATAGACATTAGGGCTGGAAGGGACCTCGGAAAATCATCGAGTCCAGCCCCCTGCCCAAGGGCAGGAAGTCAGCTGGGGTCACAGGATCCCAGCAAGATAAGCATCCAATTTACTCTTGAAGGTGTTCAATGTAGATGCTTGAACCACCTCCGATGGCAGGCTGTTCCAGACCTTGGGGGCTCGGACAGTAAAGAAATTCTTCCTTATGTCCAGCCTGAAACGGTCTTGCAGGAGTTTGTGACCGTTCGACCTCGTCATCCCTTGGGGCGCTCTGGTGAACAAACATTCCCCCAGATCCTGGTGGTCACCCTTGATAAACTTATAGGTGGTCATCAGATCACCCCTGAGCCTACGCTTTAGCACGCTAAAGAGCCCCATGGTTCTCAGCCTGTCGTCATAAGGTCTGTTTTCCTGCCCTCTGATCATGCGCGTGGCTCTCCTCTGGACTCTCTCAAGCTTCTCCACATCCTTTTTGAATTGTGGAGCCCAAAACTGGATGCAGTACTCCAGCTGCAGCCTCACCAAGGCCGAGTACAAGGGGAGAATGACGTCCTGGGATTTGCTTGAGAAGCATCTATGGATGCAAGCCAGCATTTTGGTCGCTTTACTAGCTGCAGCATCGCATTGCAGGCTCATGTTCATCTTGTGGTCAATGATGACCCCCAAGTCCCCTTCTTCCGTAGTGCTAGCCAGTGTAGCACTGCTGAGCCTATAAGGGTGCTGCAGGTTTTCCTCCCAAGGTGGAGAACCTTGCATTTTTCGGTGTTAAACACCATCAGGTTCTTGACTTTGAGTTAGCTTGAATGAGGAGGGGATCTGTGACAGAAGTTTCATTACCAGTTTGACCTAAATCAGTTAAGTCTGGTACTACTTCCATCCAGGTTTATCTTAAAATGGCTTGGGTGATTTTGAAAGCAGTTTATGTGCACTGAACTTCTGTTCTGTTACAGGTTTAAGCTGGTTTCTGACCGCTTAAATCAGTTTATTTACAACTTCTGTCCCTAGCCTGGATGACTTTCAGAACTGAACTGGGGACAGGGAGAACCCAACCAGATGAACTATAGACCATTTACAAAGCCTCCTAAGCTGACTCGTGCTTTGTGATAAGACTTTCTCATCCTCCCTAAAACCTAAACTGCTTCATACAAAGAAAATGTATCTGGAGGTGGCTACAAAATGTCACAAATATTTTAGCAGGCTACAAAATTTCATCTTCAAAATGTCATATCTTCAGTGCTTACACTGACCTGCAGCTGGAGAGGTTAATTGATAATGCATTTAGCCCAATGGTTTTCCTCATCAATGGACATCCAGGCTTGGGAGCAGCTAATGTTTTCCAAATGGGGCAACTGGAGATACAGGGAGGAATTAGATTTATACTGATGCCAGTTAGTGCTTCATAAAAAGTAATGGAGCCAAAAAGCCAGCAATTTATAGCTCAAAGTTTGCTCCGTAATATTTCCATTCTCACCATGAAATTCATCCTGTTAAGCTACATACACACCATGCGACATGCATGCTTGATATAACCCTACTTCTTCCAGCTCTCTTTTTACAACTGGTTGGTGGGTTTTGCTCTCCTTTCCTCTTGACTTTTTTTTTCCTGTTTCCCCAAGAGGTTCTCTCTGCAGCATTGCCTGACCCATCTATTCCTTTCAGAGGTTTCAAAGTCCATCTATCTGAGGCAGCTGCCTACTAATATTAAAATTAGCTGTTTATTCACATATTTTACGATGGTGTTTTATTTTGAAAATGTAAGATGGGGGTGTCTTGCATTATTCTGTGATTCGAATTCTTGCTCACTTTTGCAGTCTATTAGCCAGTGAGTCAAGGTTACCTTATGATTACCAGCACCTTGCAAAAATATTACTAAAGAAATAATATTGTGTCACTGTTGTCTTTAGTGCTTTAAATAGCTCCTGTCAGTTTGAGCCATGTGTCTGTTCTCAGAAACAGGGATCACAATGAGAGTGGAAGAAAGAACGAATGTTTTTAAGCTTAGCTCACAGCATGTGCACAGGAGTGGAACAGTTGCGAATTGTAGGGTTCACAAATGGTGCTGGATGGATGGAGACTGTAGCCATAATTACTATTTGTTCAAAAGAACTGAATATATTGCTACACGTCAGCACCTAGATGCCTACTTGCCTTCTTTACAAGGAAGAAATAGTTTACATTTTGAGTCCCTTAATTGACTGGAGAGTCTTCTATTCTGAGATTTCCTGAAAAGCTGTGAATTAGCACCACACCGCGGTGACAGTGCTGTGCTGTGAGTTTATATCCACAAGGAGTGGTCCTAAGCACATCTGTTCTCACTCCAAGAGTTTCAGGATGATGTCAAGTGGGAAGGATATGACTCCTGTGGTCTGCAGCCCCATAGAGGTCTTGAATAACTTTATGGGATACCTGGGCAGAGGCCTTTCTCATTTGTGATAAACATGGACTTCAGTTTTTGCCAATGATGTGTGGGGGCAGATTCAGGGAGAGCTTATGGGTGCTCTTGCACCTCTTTTTGAATCCTGCTTCACCCAAAGTTTAAAGCCAATTGCTTGGCACTGGCAGAAGCATTTCTACTCAAGCAGTGCTGAAGGAGTCAACCGACTTCATGGCTCATGATAATCTACCTGATCCCTTCTAAACTCTTTATTCCACAGGTATTAATGACCTTTTCTTCTTTTGAATGGTCTAGATGTTCCACTAGTCAAGTTACCCTTTGTTCTACAATTCTGCTGTCTGTTAGATGTTCCTGGTAATGAAGCTCCTATTTGACAGCCCTGAAGATTGTTTTTAACTCATTCCAATGAGGTTATATTTGTTTTTGCTTCAATCTTAAATTAAATAATATAGTCATAGGCCCTTAGAATATTAGTAAAGCTTCTGTTTTATTTTTAATTGGAAAAAAATCTGTGCTGCTTTATATGTGATGATGCACATCACCAGCTGCACCTTGCTTTACAAAATTCTAGCTCTGCCCATGATGATGTGAGTTATTAGCATGACATTATTATCAATGGATGATGTGTAACCACTGTTATTTTGGGGAATTGTACCTACCTTTCGTTCCCCTGGCTCAAGCAGCCTCACTTTGACATGATAGCAAAAACAAGTTTAAATACACACCACTGACCAGGTGCAAAATTATGTTGGAATATGCATTTGGACAACTGAAGGCCAGATGGCACTATGCAAAACTGTCTGAACTGTGGTGCATATGCTATTCAAAGATTTGGACATGCTGTGCTACAAACATGCTGTGCCACAAACATGCAAGGATAAGGGGGGACCCTTTATGCAAGGATTGTGTTGCTTTACAGGGCTAACACAAGCAGTCTGAATGCATACCAACTAGTGGGGAAGAGTCCAGAAGAGCTAGAGAAATAAGGGGCACTTTACTTTCCAAGCTAATGCAATGAGAACATAAAAACAAAGGGGAAAATTAAATTAGCCGATCACTATGGTAACACACACACACACATCATATTTCACAGTGTATAAGTTGAGGTTTGACGCCCAAATTTTAACTCTTAAAACTTAACCTCAACTTATACAACATATCATTGTCCCCTGAGAGTGGCACCAAGCTCAGCTGGCACAGCCCAGGCAGAGCTGCTTGCAAGGGGGCTGTGCTAGCCGAGTGCCAAGCCTACTCACCCATAGGGAATGTCCCATGGTGAGCCAAAACCTGGCTGAGCCTGGGAGATTTTGTCTCCCCTGAGGACACCAGAACAAAAGGACTGCAGCAATTCTGCCTTCAGGCCCTGGAAACAGGGTCTTTCTCAGGGCCCCAGATTTCTGTGGCCAGGGTGGTCTGGCCACCGAGACCTGGTGCAGAAGGTTGGCCACTGGGGACATCTGGGGAAGCTGAGGGAAGAAAAAAACCCCAAAAACTTCTGCAGTGTTGCTGCAGGGATCTTGCTGGGGTGCCAGAGTGGTGAGTGTGGGAGGCTGCAGGTGCCGAGCCACCTGTCATGCGAATGAGGGAATTGAGCAGAGCCCAGATGTGAGCCTTGGGTCTGATTAAAATGGGGCCCTGAGGGCAGACCAACCTCAGTCCAGTTGAGGGCAACAGGAGGGGAAGCCCTGCTAGAGAAACCATAACCCTGAGTGTCAACAAGGGACCTGCGAGTGAGCAACCCTGCAGCCCAGCAGCCTTGTCTGAGGGGCAGAAAGGGGTGGCGTGGGGGAGAAGGTTGTCTGCATGTTTCAAGAAGCTGAGCAAGGACACCAGTCGGTGTCAGGAGTACAGGCCTGGGGCCACTGAGGGAGCTCCCATCACACCTATACCTGACTGATTACGCTTGCCTGAACCAAGGTGACTTCAAGACAACAGTAGTCAACTGAAAGGTTGTTATTCTGGATGTCTATGACAGACCTGCTGGGACTGTATAATTGTTTCTTTGGGATTTTGGACACACATATGGTTGCCCTATTGTATGGGGAATAGACCTACTGTCGCTCTACTGGGGTGTGATCACCTACCTATACTTGTATATATGTTGTTACAAAGTTATGTATTTATAAGTGTTGATATTCATTAATACTCATGGGTGACTAGTGCCCCTTGACACCAGTTAGTGACTGAGCGGGGGTAGGGGGGCAGAAGAGAGGGCCCCACCAGGCAATTGCACTCACCCAAAAGCGCCGGCCAATTTCACTCACCATGGCTGCTTTTGCTGGCAGCCCTGCTCCCCAGCCAGTGCTCACAGGGTGGGCACCGGTGCTCTTTCCTGCCCCCTGCCCACCAGCTAAACAGGGAGTGAGGCCTGACAGGGGGTGCATGTCAGGATGCGTCACCACTGTTAATACTATTCCATATAATAATTCAGTTACAAATTAAACCTTAGAATAGATAGCAGTGCATATGAATATAAATATATGTGTATGTACATATCTGAATATAAATGCATATGTATCTATCGATATATACTGTAAATAATAAATATTGTAAATAGTTACCTGTTTTGTCACAGCGCTGTTACAGGTGGTATCTCTATACCATGATCCTGAGGTTCCTCGTTAGCCCAAAGGAACCCAAAAGGACAGGTCTAGCTGGTGCTCTGAGGTTCCACAAATTCCCACTGATAGTGGTTACCACGCCGTGGCAGTGTTATACATAGATACATATATATATTATATATGTGTATATATATACACACACATGGTAATCATGTGTAAAGTATTACAAACTGTGACTTTAATAAAATATCTGTGCTTTAAAGTTTCTGTGCATTTATTTCTCTCTCTATTCTCAAAGCACTCAAGAACAGCAAAAAGCAAAGTGCAAGAGCAAACACTAATAGTTCTACTGCCTCAAAGCAGTTAAGCATGAACTGTAGATGTCTGCAAGTGTGTGCGCATGCATGGGCATGTGTGCACAATGCCATGTCCCATATACTGAAAAAGCACATTGTCAGAGTATCTGCTTTCCCTCCACCATGTCTAAAACTGACCACGCTTCCTTTCCATGCTTGAAGTACTTAATCTGTGACTCAAGCTTACTGGCTGTGGCACATATTCACATGGTGAAGATGCCATGTTAAAAGGCTGGATCTGGTTCTGGACCATGATCAGGTCTACTGCATGCCATGGCTTTTATAGAATCTCCTGTACTTAGAACCTCTTATACATGCCCTAACATGTTTGAGAGGACTGGCATCTGGCAGCAGAACAAATGATGTTAACATTATGTCAGGCCATGGTAGCATTAGAAGACGTGACCTTGCTTGAGATTCTTGACTAGCGCACTGGAGTGCTGTGGAGGAACCCATCTATTTATGTCAAGGAACTTCTTTGCTGTTTGATGATTTATGGACATGTTAATGATTGGAGGGACTGTTAAGCTAAAAGGAAGCATGTGGGAAGACTGCTCTGCTAAGAAACCTGAAAAACAATTTGGAGTTCCTGCTGAATGAGAAGGGCTGGACCACAAGTCAGATTCATGTAAGTAGGATGCTGAACTAGATCACAGCTGTATAGAACCACCACGGATGTGCCTGGGCAATCCTCTTTCTACCACCTGCAGCAGATGCAGGCCAGACTTGTAATTCTGAGAGATTTGGCGAATGTTCTGGATTTAATGCCACCGGCCATGGTATAGGCTTATTTTCTGGGCCACTATTATTTTTTAAAGCTTTGGCTGCCACTAAAATTGTTATAAAGCTAGTTTGAGATGGCAACCTATGCATGTACAAACTGTACTTGTCCCACTCCTTTCCTGCATTAGCAGGCTTTGTTTGGCTTGCCTTAGAAATCCCTGGTTTCTATGCAGAAGTCTATGACACAATAAATCAGTCCATTTCCCTCCTAGTAGGTATCTACCATGGGTTGTGCATACCTGGTTAAAGAAGAAAGCAGTACATAAAATGGCAGTTCTTCCATCCTCGGCTGAAGCTATAAGTAGCAAAAGCATAAGAAACTAATTGCCAGTATGCAACATCTCCCTCTACAGAGGCAGAAATTGGTGCTATTCTGGTACTGATGACCTCCTTTTTCTGATGGAAAAAGCTTTCCCTTACCCAGCTGAGGCTATGGTGCTGCTCCTGTGACCTCTTTGTCTGCTTTTTCCCAAGTTTGTTCCCCCAGTTCTTCCCAAAACAGGTCCCTAATTACCTGAGTGTCCTTAAATGGTGAGCAACTTTTCAGCCTCCTGTGAGACTGCTAAGATTAGTACCCATACCAACTCCACACTCTGTGCTCCTCCTTGTAGTCCTTGGTGATTATCACCTGGGCCTGTTCTGCCTATAGGATGTACATAGGCTCTATGTTTTGGATAGCTCTTCATAAAATAGAGAAATTCTAAGGGAATTGCTGGACTAGAGGCTGTATTCCTTTCCTATCAGGGTTTTACCTTCCCCCAGCACTGTGATCTAGTCTAGTGGATGCCTTCTTCACCTAGTTTCATAGGCTAAGTACAGACAGTAAAAAAGCCCAAGGCTGAATTGATTCCATCTTCACAGGTTAACCTAAGATGTATACACTGAACCAATAAGCAAAAGAACAGACATTCACTTTTGATTTCAGAAGTGCAGGCACATGCCTGCAGTGGCCCAGGCCAGAAGCTGGAGGGTGCTAGAGCACACCTCCCTGCTTGACTGGAGCAGACAGCTTGGGCCCAGGCTAGCCTACCCACCCTGTTAGGTCAGGTTTGCAGGGGAGGTGCAAAGCATCCTGGGATGCTGGGGGACTGTGAGTTAACTTGAATTTGGAGGGAATCTGGGGCAGAAATTCAATAATCTGATTTAATCAAAATCTAACCAGTTATTAAATTAGGTTAAATCTAAATCAATTTAACCTAAGGTTGATAATACATCCAATGAGGTTTATCTTAAACTGGTCTGAGCCATTTTGAAAGTGGTTTACATACACTGAACTTCTGTTATGTTACAAGTTTGAACTGGTTTCTGATAACTTAGAAAAGTTTATTAAGGAGGCCATCCTTGATGGACTGGCCCAGGCTAACATCCTAAGGGATAGCCAGCACGGGTTTGTTGC
>NW_017728931.1:125514150-125520591 GCF_001723895.1 Crocodylus porosus
TGGATGCTTATCTTGCTGGGATCCTGTGACCCCAGCTGACTTCCTGCCCTTTGGGCAGGGGGCTGGACTCGATGATCTCCTGAGGTCCCTTTCAGCCCTGATGTCTATGACATCTATGAAATCTATGAAACTTATACCAGGTTTATGTTTAATTTCTGTCCCTAGCCATAGAGGCAGCACTGAGAGACTTTTAACTTCTGATTCTGAACTCTCACATTAACTTTGCAGTGAAGACATACCATAAGCTACTAATGACCTAGACAAATGTAGGGGAAAATTTTCCTATAACCAGTGCTTTAAATGACTTTGCTCTCTGCTGTGTTTCTAAGATGGCTGCTGCCTTCAGTCTGAATCAGTGGCCATATTTTCATTTTCAGGAAGCTACATTTTAGATGAGTGTAAACATGGGATGTTATTTGTTTTTAGCAAAGTCCAAGTTTCTGGTGTGCAAGTCTTGGCAGGGTCCCATTAATGTATTCAAGCCATCTTTACCTACAGAAGCTTTGGACAGCATGAGTAGGAAAAAAGGCAGGCTATTTCCTGGACTTCTCCAGAACCATGGTCCTCATAGACTGCAGTTCCTCACTTGAAAGCAATTCCCATCATCAATTTTTTTTTTAAGATAGAACTTTTTCCTGTTTTAGGAAACACATGGGATCCTGCCAAAATGGACGTTGGATCTTTTGGAGCTGACATGGCAGCCAGTATTAGTGACAAGATGAAATGTTCCCAAATAGAATCCAATACTTTGTTTCTCAGATGATCCTTCTCCAAACTGTGAAGTATGATGCCAAATACAGTTTTTAAAGCAGGAAGAATAATACCAGTAGACAGTAAATGTGTGTGAGCTGTCACATTCACCAGCATTATAGAGTTAGTGTTATGTATCAATTAGCAACTAGCTTGAAAAGCTGTGGATACAGACAGCATTTTGTGTTGTAGTTCTTGAGCTATACAGAAATTAAAGGGAAAAGTATATTGAATGGTTAGAGCAGAGGTGCTGGATTCTGTTAGAACTGACTTGCTGCCTGATTTTGGGCAAGTTTCCATGCCTTAGCTTATCCATGTGTAAAATGGGTAATACAGATACTCAGTTACCTTTAAGAGGTTAATTTATGCTTAGTTTCCTATTATAAAATTTACTGTAGTTCCTGATGCTACAGTTTATCTCTAGGTGGCATATGTTAGACATGTGTAAGTATTATTGTCTCTGTATATAGCCTCATCTACAGGAACTGATGAGCCTTTGCTCTTAACCTGGGTCTTCTAAAGAGGATACACAAAAAACCCAACAGTGAAGTGAAGGCCTTATTGATGTTAATGGAAATTTTGCCAGTTTTTCACTCCTAATTTTTCTGTTTGAGGCATATTTAAGGTATGAGTTTCAACAGCACTCAGCAGGGGCTTCATTCGTACCCTGCTTAATGCAACAGTAATTTTTTTTCTTTAAGCTGAGCAGAATCCGTAGTCAGGGCAAAAATGAAAACTTTTTAAAATGCTGTTGTGATACCCTAATACTTCTTTATAATGACTAGTAACCTTAAGAAGGTAGTACGTACCAACTCTCTTGTAGTAGTTAAGGGTGTGTGTAGACAAAATGGGGGCCCTAAATTGAAGCGGTGAGTTTTTAAACCCACTGTTTCAATTTAGGGAGAAGTAAACCCCCATGTCGTGCACACACCCCGCACTTACCTGCCTCTACGGTGGTGGGTCGGGGCGAGGTGCTGGCAGATGGAGTGGTCCCTTGGCTGTGGGGAGGGGCTGGTACTTCCCCCCGTGGCTGTGGTGCCCCTTCCCCGGTGCCATCTTCCCACAGGCACCTGGCTTGGGTGGTCCTGGGATGAATCGCAACCATGGAGGGAAGCACCAGGCTCCTGTGCAGCTCAGGCAGGCAGGCAGGCTTGTGGGGGCGGGGCAGAGGGGGAAGAGAGGGGAGGGAATAACACTCACCACTTTTCTTGGTCAGAGCCTGCTTTTCTGGGCTGCTGCCAGGCTGCCTGCAGGGCTTCCTGGAGAGCCGTGGAGCTGCACGGAGCCCGCTGCTTCACAGCTGTAGGGGCAGCAAACTAAAACTCCTCCAAGGAGTTTTAGTTTGCTGCACCCTGGTCATTTAAGGCTCATTACACCACCGAATTTCCTACAGTGGCTGGAATGAATGCGCAATATGCTGCCAAAGCGTGCAAACACTGACACCATTAAAGTGGTGCAAAAGCATTTAGCACACTTTAAAGCATTGTGCATGCACACCCCTCATTTCATCTAAACGTGGCCTAGTATAGCAGTAATACAATTTGATCTGGTCTATACAGACAAAATGATGTAGAATGAGTTTTGTGATGTGATTATAGTTTTAGTGTAGCGAGGGTCGTTGGTTAATGAAGAAATCTGATCCTGGAACAGTACAGACCTCAATTCAGGTTCTTAAATATGTTTTTAAAAACAAATGTGTATCTGCATTGATGATGAAGAATCTGGGCTGGGAAGATTAAAAAGGAACTATATTTACATTCACATTTTAACCAAAGATGTACTGCAAGAAAACCGCTAACCAGGTGACTGACTTAACTTCACCATTATTTCAGCCAGGGAATAGACTTGCTGGGCAGTTTCACCATTATTTACCATTTTTTGACGTACTGAGTAAGCCGCAGACTCTAAAATGTGTCTTGTCTTATATTAACTCTTATGACAATAAGCAGGGTCACCGGTGGTATAAATGAATTCCTCTCTAGATCACCCCATCATCTTTAGTGCTAATATCAGCTTATTCTGTCCCAGAACAACAGATGCACAATTGAATCTGATGGTGCTAGGACCAATGCTACCTGCAATGAATACTCTGTGAAAAGATTTGATTTTGGCAGATTTTTGTCTATGTTACTTAATGTGAGTTTTTGCGTGCGTACTTGCTGTAACATGGTAAGTGAGAGTTCGTAAGTGAGAAATTGTTGTATGTTAGGTGATGTGGCACTTGTCCCAGACATATCCTCATTGATATATTTACTTATTTATCAATATTCTCAAAGTTAAACAGAATAAGCAGTGCTCACATTTTTCAAATGTGACATCCTAGAAGAATGTCACTAGAATCAAGAGGAGTAATTGTATTCAATATAAAAAAGGAATGTGAGCTATTGATCTCTGTGTAAGAGCTGCAGACATTTCTAACAAGCTGAATAGATCCTCAGTTAACCTAGCTCTAATTAGTCACTTTAGAAATAGCTTTTCAAATTCTTCTTAATCTTATCCACTTTTCAGATTTGTAGAAAAATTTACATTAATGTCAAGTCAAACAGCATGTTCTCAATTTTGTATTCATGGTAAAATG
Organism: Crocodylus porosus; assembly: GCF_001723895.1. Lineage (NCBI taxonomy): Eukaryota > Metazoa > Chordata > Crocodylia > Crocodylidae > Crocodylus > Crocodylus porosus. Next base: position 125,517,479 of record NW_017728931.1, read on the forward strand.
AGGAATGAATAGACCACACATGAAAATTATTTCAGATGGTCTGAGCTACTGCCAGGAAGTCAGTGGTAAGACCAAGACCGCTTGGCCTCTTGTACTCTACTTTTAAACAAACTACCTTTATTTACAAAACTGATATGTCAATAATTTGCAGCCATCTCCTGCTGCAACAGGAGGTTCCTTGGTAGCAAGATGTATGCAACTCTAGGGGTGCACACAGAAGCTCTCCCCCATAGCTTCCTGAGATCAACATTATATTGCTCTTTGGAGAATTAAATTACACTTCCAGAGAAAGTAGAATTGTTGCTTTTTCCCCCTCTCAATTCCTTTTGTAATTATTTCTCTTATATCATTGCTTTTTACAATATCGCATCCGTCAACTACAGTAGCACAGCATCAAGCAAACAAATGAGTAGCACCAATAACAAATCCTTGCCTATTTGCTGTAGCTCTGAAACTTTTCCTCTACACTGAAGGAAGTTCACCTTTTAACTCCTGGGGAAAAGGAAAACAGTTGCTTTCCTCCATAAGAGGGTTACCGGAACACTATATCTCCTACATTTACAGTGCGAAATCGTAAGTTCATCGTCTAGTCTATCCCTCATGGTGGATTTTTGTACTTATAGCTGTGTCATTAAAATACTACACTGTTACCTTTGCCCTGGGTTTAAGCAGGACCATACCAACCACATTAAAAGAGAGTTGAAGAAAGTAGTTTAACATATGACATAAAAGTAGCATCAAATGAAAAAGCTTGGTAAGAGACTGGAATCGCTAATATTATGATTATTTCATGCTTATTTCTCATGTGAAGGTATTAAAAAGTCTTACAAATATTAAACCCAGCTAAATGTTATTAGCTCCAATTTTAAAGATATACAGCAAGTTAATTGCAGGGTCAGGAACTTGGAGACTTGAGTCTTTTTCTTCTGCTACCATCACTTAAACAGCTTTCCTTCAATGGGCAGTTTTAAGAGCAGTTCCGTCTCTCTGCATTATATGCCAAAAACCTGTTCTTCTATTTTGACTGAAATTGATAAGGAAAGTGCCTTAAAATGAGCAAATTACTACCAAGTACAACAACTATGGTGTATCACTATATACACATATGGTAGGTAATTCCTGGCTTTGAATATGAATTCAGATACATCAATTAGGTTTAAATTCTCTTTTGGGTATTTTCAATGCAATGAATTTATGCATAATTGGATTTTTACTCCCGAAACACTTAATCAAGCCTAAATCAAAGAAGAATCCATTTCAGAGAACCCTTGTCTGATACAAATATGATGATTCTGGTTTTGCAAAAGAACCATCATGTGTTCACATGGTTTATTTGAGCCAAATATACCTGTTTTTTCATATATTCAGTTAGTGCACAAAATCACTTTCACAGCTTCATAGAGTCATAGATTGTAAGGCCAGAAGGGACCTCAGAAGATCCAGCTCCCTGCACCAAGCAGGAAAGACAACTGGGGGTCAGGTGACCCCAGTGAGGTGACTGTCTAGTCTCCTCTTGCAGATTTCCAAGGTAGGTGATTGCACCACCTCTGGAGGGAGCTTATTCCACAGTCTGGACACCCTGATTGTGAATAAGTTTTTCCTAATATTGAGCCTAAATCATTCTTCCAGGAGTTAGTGGCCATTACTCCTAGTCTTCCCCTTGGGTGCTCTGGTGAACAGTTGCTCACTGAGCCCTTGATGCAGTGTAGCGGTAAGCTGCTACCAGATCCCTCTCAGCCTTCTTTTCCTCAGGCTGAACAGTTCCAGTCCCAGATCCCTCAGCCTTTCCTCATATGGCTTGCTGTGTAAGACTCTGATCATATGGGTGGATCTTCTTTGGACTATCTCAAGCTTGTCCAAGCCCTTGTTAAAGTGTAGTGCCCAGAACTGGACGCACTACTCCAACTGCGTTCTCACCAGTGCTGAGTAGAGCATAAGAATCACTTCCTTGGTTTTGCCAGACATGTATTGATTGATGCATGCCAGAGTGTTGTTTGCCCTACTGGCTACAGCAGGGGTGGGCAAAATGTGTCCTACCAGGCCATTCTATCCAGCCTGCGGGGCCCCTAAAAAATTTAGAAAATAAATATTAATCTGCCCTGGGCTGCCTGTCATGCGACCCTCGATGGCTTGCCAAAACTCAGTAAGTGGCCCTCTGCCCCAGATAACTGCCTGCCCCTGGGCTACAGCATCGCACTGCCAGCTCCTATTCATACTGTGGTCTATTATTACCCCCAGGTCCCTTTCATTCATGGCGCTAGTCAGTTTGGTGCCGCCAAGCCTGTAGGTGTGTTAAGGGTTGCTTGTCCCAAGGTGGAGCACTTTACATTTCTTGATGTTGAACTTCATCAAGTTCTGATCCGCCCAACTTGCCAGCCTGTTTAGGTCTGTCTGTATTTGAAGCCTATCTTTAAGCATGACCATAGGCTTTGATACGTTACTTTATAAATACTGTAAAAAAAGGGGCAAATAGCACCAGCTCTTCTAAGAAACTGAGATGCGCTTATTTAAGTTTCTTCCTCCAGAGAAGTAGTTTTAGGGTGATATAATTATTCCCCATAAATCAGTATCAGAGTACAATTTGATGGCAGTGGGGCAGGAAGGGGAAATGGTGTTTGGGTTTTTTGTTTGTTTCTCTTTTTTTTTGTATAATAGAGATTTCTGTATAGATTACACATAAAACAAAGAGACCATGAATACAACTTTAAAACAGAGGTCAGGTCTTAGAAAAAGTGCATATTTCAGTGACACAGTCTTTTTCCTCAGCTTTACATACTCATTTTGTAACTTCCATCATAGAAAAGCCTAAACATGAGAAATCTAAGTGGAGCTTGTTGTATGTTATCTGGCCCCTCTCTAGCCTTGCTTTCAAAGAGTGGCTATTTATGGAATGAGCTATACGCTTGATACAAAAGGCAGCATTCTCAGGAGACCTGCAGACAAAAATAATAAACGACTAGAATATCCAGCATATGAAATCACTGTTAGATGCTATAGGATGAAAGTCCTCAAAATGTTTCCATAGAAGAATTAGCAGCAGCATCATTAAAATTCTGGTCTGTGAGATATTTAGCACTTACATATTATCAATCTGTGGAGCTCAAACCTTTTAC
>NW_017728931.1:125520602-125529828 GCF_001723895.1 Crocodylus porosus
AGGAGTTTTAGTTTGCTGCCCCTACAGCTGTGAAGTACTGGGGCAAACACCAAAACTCCTTGGAGGAGTTTTAGTTTGCTGCACCCTGGTCATTTAAGGCTCATTACACCACCGAATTTCCTACAGTGGCTGGAATGAATGCGCAATATGCTGCCAAAGCGTGCAAACACTGACACCATTAAAGTGGTGCAAAAGCATTTAGCACACTTTAAAGCATTGTGCATGCACACCCCTCATTTCATCTAAACGTGGCCTAGTATAGCAGTAATACAATTTGATCTGGTCTATACAGACAAAATGATGTAGAATGAGTTTTGTGATGTGATTATAGTTTTAGTGTAGCGAGGGTCGTTGGTTAATGAAGAAATCTGATCCTGGAACAGTACAGACCTCAATTCAGGTTCTTAAATATGTTTTTAAAAACAAATGTGTATCTGCATTGATGATGAAGAATCTGGGCTGGGAAGATTAAAAAGGAACTATATTTACATTCACATTTTAACCAAAGATGTACTGCAAGAAAACCGCTAACCAGGTGACTGACTTAACTTCACCATTATTTCAGCCAGGGAATAGACTTGCTGGGCAGTTTCACCATTATTTACCATTTTTTGACGTACTGAGTAAGCCGCAGACTCTAAAATGTGTCTTGTCTTATATTAACTCTTATGACAATAAGCAGGGTCACCGGTGGTATAAATGAATTCCTCTCTAGATCACCCCATCATCTTTAGTGCTAATATCAGCTTATTCTGTCCCAGAACAACAGATGCACAATTGAATCTGATGGTGCTAGGACCAATGCTACCTGCAATGAATACTCTGTGAAAAGATTTGATTTTGGCAGATTTTTGTCTATGTTACTTAATGTGAGTTTTTGCGTGCGTACTTGCTGTAACATGGTAAGTGAGAGTTCGTAAGTGAGAAATTGTTGTATGTTAGGTGATGTGGCACTTGTCCCAGACATATCCTCATTGATATATTTACTTATTTATCAATATTCTCAAAGTTAAACAGAATAAGCAGTGCTCACATTTTTCAAATGTGACATCCTAGAAGAATGTCACTAGAATCAAGAGGAGTAATTGTATTCAATATAAAAAAGGAATGTGAGCTATTGATCTCTGTGTAAGAGCTGCAGACATTTCTAACAAGCTGAATAGATCCTCAGTTAACCTAGCTCTAATTAGTCACTTTAGAAATAGCTTTTCAAATTCTTCTTAATCTTATCCACTTTTCAGATTTGTAGAAAAATTTACATTAATGTCAAGTCAAACAGCATGTTCTCAATTTTGTATTCATGGTAAAATGAGGAATGAATAGACCACACATGAAAATTATTTCAGATGGTCTGAGCTACTGCCAGGAAGTCAGTGGTAAGACCAAGACCGCTTGGCCTCTTGTACTCTACTTTTAAACAAACTACCTTTATTTACAAAACTGATATGTCAATAATTTGCAGCCATCTCCTGCTGCAACAGGAGGTTCCTTGGTAGCAAGATGTATGCAACTCTAGGGGTGCACACAGAAGCTCTCCCCCATAGCTTCCTGAGATCAACATTATATTGCTCTTTGGAGAATTAAATTACACTTCCAGAGAAAGTAGAATTGTTGCTTTTTCCCCCTCTCAATTCCTTTTGTAATTATTTCTCTTATATCATTGCTTTTTACAATATCGCATCCGTCAACTACAGTAGCACAGCATCAAGCAAACAAATGAGTAGCACCAATAACAAATCCTTGCCTATTTGCTGTAGCTCTGAAACTTTTCCTCTACACTGAAGGAAGTTCACCTTTTAACTCCTGGGGAAAAGGAAAACAGTTGCTTTCCTCCATAAGAGGGTTACCGGAACACTATATCTCCTACATTTACAGTGCGAAATCGTAAGTTCATCGTCTAGTCTATCCCTCATGGTGGATTTTTGTACTTATAGCTGTGTCATTAAAATACTACACTGTTACCTTTGCCCTGGGTTTAAGCAGGACCATACCAACCACATTAAAAGAGAGTTGAAGAAAGTAGTTTAACATATGACATAAAAGTAGCATCAAATGAAAAAGCTTGGTAAGAGACTGGAATCGCTAATATTATGATTATTTCATGCTTATTTCTCATGTGAAGGTATTAAAAAGTCTTACAAATATTAAACCCAGCTAAATGTTATTAGCTCCAATTTTAAAGATATACAGCAAGTTAATTGCAGGGTCAGGAACTTGGAGACTTGAGTCTTTTTCTTCTGCTACCATCACTTAAACAGCTTTCCTTCAATGGGCAGTTTTAAGAGCAGTTCCGTCTCTCTGCATTATATGCCAAAAACCTGTTCTTCTATTTTGACTGAAATTGATAAGGAAAGTGCCTTAAAATGAGCAAATTACTACCAAGTACAACAACTATGGTGTATCACTATATACACATATGGTAGGTAATTCCTGGCTTTGAATATGAATTCAGATACATCAATTAGGTTTAAATTCTCTTTTGGGTATTTTCAATGCAATGAATTTATGCATAATTGGATTTTTACTCCCGAAACACTTAATCAAGCCTAAATCAAAGAAGAATCCATTTCAGAGAACCCTTGTCTGATACAAATATGATGATTCTGGTTTTGCAAAAGAACCATCATGTGTTCACATGGTTTATTTGAGCCAAATATACCTGTTTTTTCATATATTCAGTTAGTGCACAAAATCACTTTCACAGCTTCATAGAGTCATAGATTGTAAGGCCAGAAGGGACCTCAGAAGATCCAGCTCCCTGCACCAAGCAGGAAAGACAACTGGGGGTCAGGTGACCCCAGTGAGGTGACTGTCTAGTCTCCTCTTGCAGATTTCCAAGGTAGGTGATTGCACCACCTCTGGAGGGAGCTTATTCCACAGTCTGGACACCCTGATTGTGAATAAGTTTTTCCTAATATTGAGCCTAAATCATTCTTCCAGGAGTTAGTGGCCATTACTCCTAGTCTTCCCCTTGGGTGCTCTGGTGAACAGTTGCTCACTGAGCCCTTGATGCAGTGTAGCGGTAAGCTGCTACCAGATCCCTCTCAGCCTTCTTTTCCTCAGGCTGAACAGTTCCAGTCCCAGATCCCTCAGCCTTTCCTCATATGGCTTGCTGTGTAAGACTCTGATCATATGGGTGGATCTTCTTTGGACTATCTCAAGCTTGTCCAAGCCCTTGTTAAAGTGTAGTGCCCAGAACTGGACGCACTACTCCAACTGCGTTCTCACCAGTGCTGAGTAGAGCATAAGAATCACTTCCTTGGTTTTGCCAGACATGTATTGATTGATGCATGCCAGAGTGTTGTTTGCCCTACTGGCTACAGCAGGGGTGGGCAAAATGTGTCCTACCAGGCCATTCTATCCAGCCTGCGGGGCCCCTAAAAAATTTAGAAAATAAATATTAATCTGCCCTGGGCTGCCTGTCATGCGACCCTCGATGGCTTGCCAAAACTCAGTAAGTGGCCCTCTGCCCCAGATAACTGCCTGCCCCTGGGCTACAGCATCGCACTGCCAGCTCCTATTCATACTGTGGTCTATTATTACCCCCAGGTCCCTTTCATTCATGGCGCTAGTCAGTTTGGTGCCGCCAAGCCTGTAGGTGTGTTAAGGGTTGCTTGTCCCAAGGTGGAGCACTTTACATTTCTTGATGTTGAACTTCATCAAGTTCTGATCCGCCCAACTTGCCAGCCTGTTTAGGTCTGTCTGTATTTGAAGCCTATCTTTAAGCATGACCATAGGCTTTGATACGTTACTTTATAAATACTGTAAAAAAAGGGGCAAATAGCACCAGCTCTTCTAAGAAACTGAGATGCGCTTATTTAAGTTTCTTCCTCCAGAGAAGTAGTTTTAGGGTGATATAATTATTCCCCATAAATCAGTATCAGAGTACAATTTGATGGCAGTGGGGCAGGAAGGGGAAATGGTGTTTGGGTTTTTTGTTTGTTTCTCTTTTTTTTTGTATAATAGAGATTTCTGTATAGATTACACATAAAACAAAGAGACCATGAATACAACTTTAAAACAGAGGTCAGGTCTTAGAAAAAGTGCATATTTCAGTGACACAGTCTTTTTCCTCAGCTTTACATACTCATTTTGTAACTTCCATCATAGAAAAGCCTAAACATGAGAAATCTAAGTGGAGCTTGTTGTATGTTATCTGGCCCCTCTCTAGCCTTGCTTTCAAAGAGTGGCTATTTATGGAATGAGCTATACGCTTAATACAAAAGGCAGCATTCTCAGGAGACCTGCAGACAAAAATAATAAACGACTAGAATATCCAGCATATGAAATCACTGTTAGATGCTATAGGATGAAAGTCCTCAAAATGTTTCCATAGAAGAATTAGCAGCAGCATCATTAAAATTCTGGTCTGTGAGATATTTAGCACTTACATATTATCAATCTGTGGAGCTCAAACCTTTTACAAGGAAGGTTGGAAACATTTTCTGCATTTTACATATGAGGGTCCCAAGGTGTCAAAGCACAAAGTAATTTACCTATGCCCAAAGAGAAGGCCATTGGCAGAACAGGACCAGACACTGAATCTCCTGGCTCTGTCCACTGTTCCATCCACTGGACACTACTGTTACCTAAAGGCTGAGTGTAGCTCTCATTTAGACCTAAGACAGCATTAAGATGAAAGCCATCCTTCAACAACAGGGCCTTGTCTATGAAGACATGTTGTGCAGCTACAGTATTCGCCAATTCAGTTAAAAACAGTAAAACGACTCTTTACCATAGTTATAGTTTTACCAGTGCAGCTTATTGATATGGAAAATTATCCTGCCATATGGCATATTGTCACTTATGTGCCTGCATTATGTGTTATACTAGTACAATTATGGGGGGGAGGAGGGAATAAAGGAGGAGGGATAGAACTTCCTTTAAAGTCACGATGGGATCTAATTTGTGCTCCCCATAATCGTACCTCCTGCCATGCTACATGCTTCATAATGACCCAAGGCTTCCCCTGCACCAGCAACTAGCAAGCTGGGTGCCCACTGTGCCTGGCTCGTAATCCCAGTCATCTGGTTTGTGTTGCCAGCCACAGGAGTGTGCGGGAGCCCTTCAAGGCTCTGATGCACTCAGGCTGTGAATGCCGATCAACTGATAGACCCTGCCACACATTTAGTTTAAGATGTGATGGGATCCAGCCAAGAAATTATTGCATATTTTCTGTGTAATAACTGTGTCTCTTACTCCCTGTTTTATCACACCATAAACTGCATGGATGTGTGGCCGGGTTACTAAAGACCTGATTAACTGGTTAATAACCAGTTGTTGTAAGTGCAATTTCTACCAGGGGCGATAGGTACAGACACACAAAAACTGTATTTAGGCCAGGCCCCGGTGTATCAGCTACTGGTTTCAGTTACTGTTCTTGTCAGGTGCTCCGGTACTGAAGACATGTTTGCATGGCATCTCCATGGTAACAGACGGATGCAGATTCGAGTCATCACTTAATTTGCTAGTCTGACTGTTCCCTGAACTGCTATTCTGCTTGGACCCGAAAGCCACGCTGAGAAGGATTAGTGCTTTCATTTCTTCAGCTGCACGACTGAAGAATTGAAATGGGAAAAGCTGGGACAGCCTTAATAGTCCATTAGAGGTTTTAGCCTTAAGTAAAACCACTTGCTAAGGCTACATGAAAGGTTCAAGTAGTAATATTGGACATTTCCCACTAAGTCTGAAAAGAGGACATCTCCAAGGGCTATCCTGGCATTGTGAGAAATCTTGGTAAGGTTACTTTGAGAAACAGGTTTTCAGAAGAGCTAATTAATTAAGATTTCCTTTGAAAAATGTGCCTATTTAAGGTATACATCCTTCTATTGAAAGCACCTTTGTGCTTTTTGTACCATGGGATTTTGATGGGAGTGTTTAAAGAATGAACATTTGTGAATTGTCCTTAACTCATGTCAGTTGTTTTTAATTTCAAGTACAAACATTTTGCATTAATGCAATATTGCAGAGACACAGCTAACAACAGTGTTTTCTGAAACCCCAAATCCAAATTTGCCTTTTAATTAACTATACAGAACTTAATTGGAACAGAACAACTGAAATAAGAGTAGCAATAGTAAGGAATAAAGCTACCAAGGTGCCTATGATCCTTATTTACAAGCTACATCTGATTCAACACGTTCTTGCATTTGGACTCCAGCTGGAATTGGCAAGTGGTTTTCATTTTTTTTCTTCTTTTTAACATTCTACTAACCCAAATATTCCAGGCATCTAAAGATACCATAGTCACACACAGCCACTACAGTTTTAGGGGCTATATAACACATTCTTCCCCTATAATTTTGAAATTACAAATTTAGCCTTCTGGGATGTTTATAATTCCAGTTTGCTCAGACGTGCCTGTCAGTAAAGACAGTTATCACTTGCTCTCTGGCTCCTCAGTGATCTTTCTAGATTTTATTTTTCACAGAAATATTTTCTTTTCGGAGTCCATTTCTATGTGATCAACATCATTAGACCAGTAAAAAAGAACAACAACATCTTCTCTCCAGCAATGACACCATCAGTTCTAAATAACATCACAACATCTTTGTTCGTGGACAAAGAGAGGTGTGTTATTGGCCCTCAAGTTCTCCTTGTGCCCTTTTTCCTCTTCCTTCCTTCCCTCCCTGTAATTTGAAGGCAATGTCCTTTTAGTTTTGCTAGGTGTCATCTTACTAAACAAAAATTAATGCTTAATGATTGCTTAAGACCCCAGTACTGCTGGCCGGTGTAAACACTGTTTAAATGTTGAACATTATTATGGTGTTAGTAGGGAATAGGACCACCCAGTCAAAATATTAGGCACATACAGTTTTGTATGAGGAAGGTCTGAATGATAACTTTGCTTCTGGGGATTTCTAAACAGTGATCTAAGGTGTGCTGATCTCTGGAATAAGAGTCGTCATATATCCAGGTTCCTTTCAAATTAAATTATTTTGTCTGAATACTATCCAGTAGCTTCTCTTTTAATTGAGATTTCCAAACTCAAATATCCAGCTTTCCTTGAAAACTTTTTACAAACTGTTGGCAGAATGACAGCTCTTGGAAAGCATTTTAATGCTCTCCAGGAGATCAGATGCATGCTCTCCTTCTTGGTTTCTTAAGTGAAATTTTTATCCTTTCAGCTAGGAATTCAGCTTGGGGAAAATAGTGCTTTTAAACACTTCAATCAAATCCTTTTAGGTCATGTGGCTGAGTCCTTGAGAGAAAGATAGGTCTTTCTGAACCATCAATGTCCTTTTTAACCAGAGGTAAGTAAATGGATCTTTACTTTGACTGGTGTTACTGGGTGACCTGAAGAAGGGTGGCTGTGCCCAAAAGCTTGCAAACAACAATTTGGTTTAGTAAGATTACACCTAACTAAATGGTGGGAAAAATTGTTCTTTGCAAGCATTTGTGCACGAATGCCCTTCTGCAGGTCATCTTCAGCAGGGAGACATGAAGAAGGGTGTTTGCACCTGAAAACTTGCAAAGAATAATTTTTCCAACTATTTATGTTGGTGTAGTAAAATATATCACATCCATCCAAAGACCCTGTCTGCCTACGTCCTTAGACCAACACAGCTACAACCAACAACCTTAGAGAAGAGAGAGAACTTTTAGTCGTATTTACAGGTAACAGATCCCTGGTGAGTTCAGGCTTGAATATCAGCTACAACTGACATAATCTGTGAACTGAAAAGTGCTTTGAACCCTGCCAGTCAGGATGTTCCATATCTTACAGATGCATTGACAATATAAAGGTACCCCAGTCCTTAAACGGACACAATTGCACAGGGTTCACATTTCATCCCTGGCACTCCCAAGGAGTGCTACTCTCGAATTTGCTTTGCTCACCTGCTCATGCCAGGTCTTTGGGGTGCCCCCCTGCCACTCCCTCCCTCCTGTGGCTGCACCCTATCCTGAGTTCTGTCTCTGGCACGCTTGTGAGTACAGTGGAGGGAGCTCTCAGCATGGCTTCGCTACTTTGTTCCCAGCTTGGCTGCATAGGTATGGAAACGGGTGCATGGGGCATGACTGAATGCAGCGGTTCTCAGGAAAACTGGAGATGTGGTGTAGACATGTCCAAAGAGTCAGGTGAACTAGAAGCTCCAACAACAGCACTGACTCCTTGACCCTGCACAGCTTGTACATTGTGAGATATATAATTCATGACACACTGAAATTTTAAGCCATACATTATTAAAACTGGAAAAGAAAAATCCTATATACTTTTAACACAAGTGAACAAGTACAAGAATCAAGTCACTCTTGGAATACAAATGTGTCCTGTTTGTGTTTTCAACTGTACCTCATTGCCTTAAAGTAAAAAACAAACTCAGAAGAAAGTGAAATAAGAACATGTAATGAAATAACTCAAATTACCTAAGGTGGCTGATGAGACCATTTTCATAGTGCTAAGGCCCAGATCAGGGAGGAGACCAAGGAATACATAATAGCACAATGTGGTGGGTGCTGTATATACAGTTACTCTGTCTCCAACCTAATGTTCAGTCTCTTAGGCCATCTTTACATATGCTCCAGAGTGGGGGCACTTTAATTAGAGTGGCTCCCAGAGCCGCTCTAATTAAAGTGCCTACAGCGTCACATGTATTCAGAGTCCTGCACTTCAAAATGGTAGGTGATGAACTTTAAAGTGCTCATGCTGCCATTTTGAAGTGATGCCAAATACTAGGGCTGTGCAAATTGGTCCCTGATTTGATTCTGCAGAGATTCAGCCCGATCCGGTGGCCAAATCTCCAAATTGGAATCAAATCAGGAGACCTTTTAGTCTCTCTGAATCAAATCGGAACCCTTTGAATTGATTCAGAGAGATTCAGAAAGATTCAGCAATTCGGACATAGAAACAGCTTTAAATGTGTTTTTTACATACCTCAAGATACCAGGAGGCTTGTGAATGCTGTGATGCTGGGGCAGATGCGCAGGGTGGTCCCCAGCATGCTTGGCAGCAGACCCTGAAGTGGAGCAGAAGCACTTCTGGTCTACTGCTGGGTCCACTGCGGAGTGTGCAGGGGGCCCATCATGCCACCCTGGCTCAGCATTTTGTGCCACCTGGGTCTCAGGGGGCACCTGGGGTCCCCCTGTGGTCAATCATCAAGCCAGGGAGGCATGGGGGGGGGGGCCCCCCAGCGAACTCCCCGCTGGACCAGAAGTACCTCTCATCCACTTCTGGGTTTACCACCAAGCACGCTCCTGTGGGACACTCCATCTGCCCCAGCATTGC
>NW_017728931.1:125530227-125559245 GCF_001723895.1 Crocodylus porosus
AGCGTTGGACTAATGGTAGTCCATTTTTCTAACTTTGGGTTTTTTACATGGGAAATCCATTGGTTTTTCATGGATTTTGGATTTAAGTGGCAGCATAATATTGACAGATCTTGCTTTTTGCTCGCCTTCTCACAAGGGTCAGTTTTGCTCTTACCGAAACGCCTTTAGCTGGGAAGCTTGGGGAATGCCATTGCTTGTGACACACAGCCACATTTCATTTCTGAAATCATAGTGTCAGACAGAAGTAGGAATGGAATGGATTTCCAGGGGTTGTTTAGTCCAACCCTCTGCCTGAGGCAGAATCATCCTGATCCAAACCATCCTATAAAACCATAATATAAACTTTACATAAGACTACTCTCAACCCTGACACAACAATCACCTTGATTTCTTCTGGGAGAACTATACAGTAGTGCACAGGCAATACAGCAAGATTTTGGAGAGTGTTGAGGACAATTTCTGGGTGCAAAAGCTGGAGAAGCCAACTACGGGCCCTGCAGTCCTTGACCTGCTGCTCACAAACAGGGAAGAATGGGAGGGAATGTAGTGGTGGATGGCAACTTGTGCAGCAGCAACCATGAGATGACTGACCTCAGGATCTTGAGGAAAGGAAGGATGGAGAGCAGCAGAGTAAAGACCTTGGGTGTCAGAAAAGCAGACTTTGACTCACTCAGGGAACTCTTGGGCAGGATCCCCGGACGGCCAGTCTGAAGGGGAGAGGAGTCCAGGAGACTTGGCTGTACTTTAAAGAAACCTTACTTAGGGCACAGGAACAAATCATCCTGATGTGCAGGAAGACTAGCAAGTATGGCAGAAGACCAGCTTGCCTTGGCAGGGAACTCGTCAGTAAACTAAAAGACAAAAAGGAAGTTTACAAGGAGTGGAAACTTGGACAAGCCACTAAGAGTCAAAGTGCACTTGGAATTGCAGCTAGTAATGTGGGGAGACCACTGGATGCGATATACCTCAACTTTAGCAAGGCTATTGATACGGTCTCCCACAACATTCTCGCAAGCAAGCTAAGGAAGTATGGGCTGGAGGAATGGACTGTAAAGTGGATAGAAAACTTGCTGCATCATCAGGCTCCAAGGGTAGTAGTCAATGACTCAAGGTGTAGTTGGCAGCTGGTATCAAGAGGAGTGGCCCCAGGGGTTGGTCCTGGGGCCAGTTTTGTTTAATGTCTTCATCAATCACTTAGAAGATTGACTGGAGTGAACCCTCATCAAGTTTGCAGATGACACCCAGCTAGGGAGAGTAGTAGATATGTAGGAGGGTAGGGCAAGGACTCAGAGAGACCTGAACAAATTGGAGGATTGGATCAAAAAAATATCATGAGTAGGGCCTGGTTTAAATCGAGGGCCCAGCTTGCAGTGCGTCAGCTCCTTTAATTTTGGAGTTCCCCCTGCACAACCCCTGCCACTGATTGGTGGAGGGGCCTGTCAGTCCCACTGCTTGCTCCTGATGGCTGGGAGGAAAAAAAACATGGTTTTAAATATGCCAGAGTTTTTCTGTCCTGCTGCTTGCTGCTGACTGACAGGATGCAAAAACTGCTGTATATTCACTGTGGTTTTCACCTCCCAGCCACCAGGAGTGAATGTCAAGTGGTGGGGCCGATGGGCTTCTCCACCAATCAGCAACGCGGGGTGAGGATACATGTGCGGAGGGAACTTCAAGTTTAAAGGCACCGGCACTCCATAAGCTGGGTCCATGATTTAAATCAGGCCCTACTCACAAGATTCATAAGGACAAGTGCAAATTCCTACACATAGGACAGAATAATCCTGTGAATGTATACAGCTTAGATACTGATTGGCTAATCAGCAGCTCTTCAGGAAATAATATGGGGGTTACAGTGGACATTAAGCTGAATATGCTGCCCTTGCTGTGAAAAAGGCTAACAGCATACTGGGCTGCATTGTAGGAGCATTGCCAGCAGATCAAGGAAAATGATTCTTCCCCTCTACTTGCATTGGTAAGGCCACGTCTATAGTCCTGTGTCCAGTTATGGACCCCCACTACAGACAGGATATTGACAAGTTAGAGAGAATCCAACAGAGGGCAACAAAAATGGTTTGGGGGCTGAAGCACATGACTTATGAGCAGAGCCTGAGGAAACTGGGTTTATTTAGTCTAGAGAAGGGGAGACTGAGGCAGGATTTAATAGCAGCCTTCAACTACCTGAAAGATGGTTCCAAAGAGGATTGAGCAAGACTTTTCTCAGTTGTGGCAGATGACAGAACAAAGAATAATGGACTCAAGTTACAGCAAGGGAAGTTTAAGTTAAAGTTAAGTTAAGTTAAAGTTTAAGGAAAAACTTTCTCACTAGGAGAGTAGTAAAACACTGAAACATGTGACCCATAGAAGCTGTGGAATCTCCATCCCTGGAGGATGAAAACCCTTGGTAGACATAGTCCTGGCTGGCATGATCTAGTTGGGGATGGTCATCCTCTGAGCAGGGGGCTAGATTAGATGCCCTCCTGAGGTCCCTTCCAACCTTCATTTTTTATGATTCTATAATAGACCTAACAGCCTAACCTGCTACAGCTAAAGCAGGAGAATCACAGCAGCCAATGTCCTGCTTCTATAAAATGTTATGATGTTTTTATAAATGATTCTAAAAAATGTTTATATGCTCCAGAGATTCCAGGTAGATGGCCATGCCCTCCCCACTACAGAGGAAGACAACCCCCCCCCCACAGTCCATACCAATGTGGTAAAGTTCTTTCCTGACCCCAGATATGGTGAGCAATCTGACCCTGAGTGGAGGGGCAAGACCCTCTAGCCAGAAAGCTCCAGTTTTGCTCTTAGCAAGAGAATCAGGACACCCTGGTTGAAGTCTCTAGCCTTAGCTGTAGCCAACCCCCAATGCCTCTTGTGAGGCTTAAAAACACTTTCACATATAGCAGAACAAAGGGGGGATGGGAGGGGAGGAGCAACCAGCAAAGCCCAGAAGCACGGGAAATATCCACATTAGAAAATAGGCACAGCTATGCCTAGATCATCCCCAGCCAGTGGCTGCCCAACCTCTTTCTGAACACCTCCAGGACTGGAGAATCCACAACTTCCCTAAGCTGTCTATTCCACCGCCTCACTATTCTCACACTGAAGAAGTATTTCTAGTTATCCAGTCTAAATTGACTTTGGTGCAACTTCAAGCTATTGGTCATATGAGACAAAGATTAACATACAGAATATCACAGCAAAAGCCACTCATTAAACGCCGTGCACCCAAATGCAGGATCTGAAATGATACAGCAGTACTGTTTATACATGAGGTATGTTTTATTGATCCACCGATACCTCTGACACTGTTAGGACATTAACAGTTCAAAGCAGTATCGGGCTAATGACAGCTCGATCACCTAGTATTCTTAACAGCATAATAAACTGTTGTGTTCCATAGTATATGACTTGATTTAAATGCCCAGGACAATGCTTGTTTGCATTAACAAATTAGATTTCTTTGACAAACGGAAAGTGCACTTGGGTAATCAATGATAAACCAACCTCTATTGTGAAATTAATTGCCAACTTTGATTTACTGTTTAAACATAAATTAGAAATGATCTCACCTGTATTGAATGATCTATCTAAAAAAATTGCCCATGACTTGACATTTTGTTGTTCTGCCTTAAAAATGATAAAAATGGAGAAAATATAATTAAAAATTACAAAGCAGCTGGATAGATGGAAAATTTACAAAGCAGCAAAAATGACTGATGGATGACAGATCATTGGGTAAAGTGGTTTCATTTACTTTACACTTTATGGACTATATTTACAGTAGTGAAAGTGAAATGCCTAGTTACCAACTAATAACTAAGATCAGTGAAAAGCGTAAGTAATGGATGTGCTCTGCGTCCTGGTTCTAGTGAGCCTGATACATGTCTGAAAGTGAGCATATAATGTGGAACATATAATATGGTGGTCTGCCATAGCATACCCCAGTAGTCCCTTCCAGTCCCATAGCTTATGTTTCCTTGAACACCTACTAAATAAAGAGAGATGATCCTAAGACTATTTTAATAAATAAAAAAGGAAAAGATAATGTTGGGACTCAGTGTATAGTAAGACTTCAGTTTCTAAATGCTCATGGGAAATATGATTAAGAGAAAAAAAAATCCTTAAAAATATCATTAAATTTTAAAGGTTCACTTTCCTGCTTTACAAGAAATACTTGAAAAGATCCATAGTTTTTCACACATGACCTTGAATGTAATAATTTTGCTATTCACAAAATATCTCCTTTCATTAATTGGTGGATGTATTCTTTTTGATATGCTATTCTGAGGCAAATGTGTTGTAGGAATCACAATATAAAGAAAAATCTTGCCCTTGGATAAATTGCTTTTCTGTTCAGAATCTTGTTTTTCTGGAGAAGAGGAAATCAGTTCCATAATGACAGATCATGTTGAAAGCTACATGGTAGGACAGAGTTTCTTGAGCTAGAAGCTGAGCAGTACAACATTGGTCTGATCAGTCTGAAGGGGGAAATACTTTATTTTCACTTTCTATGCTCATTCTGTCTTCGTCTTTCAACATGCATGGCTCTGTACATTACAGCCTATATAATACCACCAATGGAAAGTTAAAGAACTCTAGATGCTCAAATAAACACTTTAATTTCAAAAAGTGGTCTTTAATAGAATCAAGTAAAATAAGATAACCAGGAGGAGGGGCAGGTTTCAAGGTTTCTACAGATATAGCATTACAGTGTAATGGGAAATTTAAAGCATGATGGGCTTACTCCAGTTTAAATTACAAGTACTTCTAAGGAAAACAGTAGTTTCAATGAAATGACTAATTCCAATCACACAGACCAAAGTGAGTGCCATTCCCAATTTCATGAGAAGTTTCCAGTACCCATGCAGAAAAAAATCATCTCACTGCTTAGAAATCAGGGTTTGAACCTGCTCGCTTTTACAGCTGTACATATGGGCTTAAAGCATTGACTATGATGAAATGATACCAGATTTACACCAGTAAGGGCAGAACCTTTAATGTGTTTTTCAAAGTCAAGACACTTCTGTTGCTTGAGGACTGTAAGATAAAGTAGAACGTTTTAGGGCTGTCTTCAAACAGGGGTTAACTCATTGTGGCCATGGACACACAAACGAGAACTCAAAACCCCATATGCCCCAAGGAAGGAAAACAAAACCAAAAACCAACAATAAAATACTGAGGGCACATCATGCAATCCTACAACTTAAAATGCAGTAAATTTGCCCTACCACAGAAAAAGTTATCCCTCCTTCAATTCATGGTAATTTTTTCCTTGGGAAGTTTTTTTTCTCTCCAGACAACTGTTAGTTAGTGTGCACTTGCCCTGAAGCCTAGTATAGACTTTTGCTTTGAGGTTCTCTGTCTTGGGGCAACCCTCTTCATGAAGCCATGGCTCATGTCAGGATGGTTGTCCAAGAACTTGAATGACAATGTGCTGAGAAGCGTATTTTCTATCATAAAGCCCAGTTGGATAATATTCTTATGGGATGCAACCACCATGGGAGATACATAATTTCTTCTGCCTTCCTCTAGTGAGAAAGGGGAGGAGTGCAGGTAAGGAATGGTGCTTTCTTGTCCTCTTCTAAATTGAGGGTTTGGTCCACAAACTGTACTCCTACTGGCCAAGGTCAATGT
Source organism: Crocodylus porosus (assembly GCF_001723895.1). Lineage (NCBI taxonomy): Eukaryota > Metazoa > Chordata > Crocodylia > Crocodylidae > Crocodylus > Crocodylus porosus. The sequence continues at coordinate 125,535,865 of NW_017728931.1, forward strand.
GTCAAGATCTGCAGAGGCATGGCGAGCCTCTTCAGCTCCCTGGGCAGAACAGAGTGGGAAGCTGGGGCAGCGACCAGGTTTACCAGCCTCACCTGTCACTCCTCAATCTCTAGCAGTGGCTGCTACTGCAGTGCAGGCTTGTGCTGTTCTGGCTGGAGCATGGGCTTCCCACACATCAGCTGCAGGAGCCACATGGTGTGGACTGCCCAGGGATCGCTAGTCTAGCTCCCCTTCTAAACCAGTACCCATGGCTCATACCCCACTCTTCCTAAATAGCCACTGCTGCTGCCTCATGACACAGATCTTCTGAAGTTGCATTGAAGAGTTTCTTGTGGCAGTGGCTGACACAGGGCACCCCACTGATAGAGATGCCCATAGTGCTGGTGATGACAAGAAGCAAATGTTTGCAGGATAGGGGTCAGAGCAGGGGTGAATCAAGAGGGCATGCAGTAGTGTGGCTGGACCCCCACCCCTTCAGACCACACTGCAGGAGGAGCAGCGGAGGATTTTAAGTTCCCAAAGCAGGTAAGAATCCGTCCACCCCCAGCACTTCCTCCCTCCCCACCTCCCCCACCACACCACTGCCCCCTGCTATCGGCATAGCTGGGGAAGCTGGAGGACTGCTTCTCCCATGCTCCAGTTAGGCTATGCATGGAATTGACTTATCCCTGAAGAGCAGAAGTGGAGGCAGTGGCCAGTTTCCCCATCCCTGCCAGGTGCCCTGAGTGTTTTCTGCCAGCCAGAGAGCAGGTTCAGGGCTGGGGGACCTCTGTGCTGCTACTGCTGCTGCCACCAGTGTGCAACCACCAGTGGGCCTATCACCATAGCACCTGGGTGCCAATTTGTGAGGATCTGTAGCATTTGGGATAATCAGTAACCCTAACAGAAGAGTGAGAGATAGAAAGAGGGACTATTTCCAAATGTCTTTAAGAAAGGGAGCACGTGCAAAGATACTTTACCTTGTCATGCAATGACCTGCTATTGAACAATGTCTCTGATGAATCAAATCTTTTCCTTCCATGGACAAGAGAAGGAAGAGGTTTTTGGTCGGATTCTTGGGCCCTCCTACTTGAAAACTGCAGCTGAGGATGCCTTTGTGCATTTTCCTTCACTAATTCCTCCTCACTTCCCATTTCTCAGGTGTTTTCTCCCTTTCTGAATATTCCTTTATGGTCATTGTCTCTGATATCTTGCTCCACTCTCTCCCCTCACTGATCTTGCTGGGCTCTGAAATGACTCTCTCTCTCTTTCTCTGTTTCACTCCCACAGAAGCAGCAGGAGCTTGTTCTGTAATCTCTATGCAGAGAGCAGCCTCTACTGCCCTCTCTAGTACTGCTGCAGCTGGTTACAGTACTTTTTTTTCCAATTTATAAGACTCAGTCCTGCTTCTGGTTGACTGCGGTGGCTGCAAGGTTAGGCATACATAGATAGTAACTTCAGGAGGGGTGAGTGCTTCTAGGTGGGAAATAATCCGCTGAAAGTTAACATAAGTTCAAAGAGCAAAATTGGTCATTCATTCACCCTGGCCCTCACTTTCACCCTCACTCATCTCATATATCCTCATTAGCTGGAATGTATCACAGTCAACAATATGTATTCACAAATAAGGAACATTTGACAAAACAAGAGAACGCAGTTATGGTGACAGAGGTGAGGCAGCTTCTTTGTATACTATATAAGGTTGCAGCAGCAAAACTATATTAAGCACTGATAAGGTGTCTTGCACATTATGCACTGTATAGATTTTTGTAATAATTACCCAAAGGTAAGCTTTCTAATCCTGTCAGTTTGATACTCTTTGTTAGCACTATGTGACCGTGACATTCACAAATAGTTAATTTGCACAAAGCAAGTGATTTTTCAGGTGTATATCACTGTGTAACCAAACCTCAAAGCTCTTTACTATACCCATATGTATATTTATAGATAAATAAATATTTGTCCTCACTTTTGTGAATTCTTTTTTTTTGATCATAACATTAGATCTAAGTAGGCTTTCTTTTCACTGAAGATATCCTAGATGAAGAAAAAATAAAGTTGTCACAACTTAAGAACCAACTTCTAGGCTAGGAACAGACATTACACATAAACTGGTTTAAGTCATTAGAAACTGGTTTAAACCTGTAACAGAACAGTGCACAGAAACCAGCTTCAGATAAATAAACCTGGTTGATTGTAGTATCAGACTTAACTGATTTTGGTCACCCAATTTACGCAATGTCTGTCCCAGAGCCTTGGTTTAAGTTAAATCAGAGTCCCCCCGCATCCTGGCATGCTCTCTGGGCTAGGCGGGGCTCTTTGTTCCACACTAGTGCTGGACCCTCCCCTTTGCTCCCTGGCCAGAGCTCCAGCAGACTTGCAGGCGCAGCAGGATCTGCCGGCTTCCCCGTACCCCCTTCACCACTCAGTGCTTAAGCAGAGATCCCTTCCTCCTCTCTCCCACAGCACGGACTGTAGCCAGCATGTGGTATGCTAGCTAATGCTGTGTAAGGCTCTGGCAGAGACTTCAGACACAGTGGGGTCTGCCTGGCTTCCCCCTGCCTCCCCCCCACCTCACTGCTCAAGCAGGAAATCCTCCCCCTCTCTCACTTCCTCCCATCTCCCACAGCAGGGACCCCAGACCCTGGGACCCTAGGCATGTGGTATGCTAGCTAATGCCAAGAGGAGTGTCCAATTTCACTGGGATAGGCAGACAGAACAGTGACTGCTTAGGGTTTTGGAGCTAATCAAAAGGTCAGCTGATAGGCTGTTTAATAAGTTTGAAGTCATGGAATGCTCACCTGTCAATTTGCTGCAGACATTATGATGAAACAGGGAGAGAGATTGAAAAGCTCCATATCATCAACAGATGCATATGCTGCACCTCCCCAAACCGCCTTAGAGTGCTAGCAGGGGGCTGGGGGCTGCCAACACTCCTGCCCCTTGAGCCGCTAGCAAGGAAAAGCTTGAGACCGTGCTGCCACATCTCCCTAATCAGAGGTCCTCCTGGGGGCTGGCCACGCCCCCCTCAGCTCATCACTGAATTAGAAGGGAGGGCTGCGCTTGTTGCTTGAGCTACACTGCATTTCCTCAGTCCAGAGAGAATGCCTGTCTGGTTTCAAACCAGTTCAGCTTAGCCAGGTTACAATAACCTGCAAAGAGTGAATCAATTCAGGTTCAGGCTTTTAGAATCTGTCCCTAGCCCTAGTGCATAAGACAGTGAAATATATCTATGCTGGTATTTAGGGTTGACCCTGAGGGTCAACTCCAGCTAGCTTGAATCACATGAGCTGCTTCTTCCCATCTTTATTACCTTGTGGTAGAATTCCTAGAAGGTCTCTGCTTCCTAGAAGAGCTTCAAAGAACAGGAAGCAGTCCACCCACTATTCATCCCTCATTCTATCCTTGGCTCTAATTTCAAGTAGTAGAGACGGATGGTGTGGTTGAGAAGGTCAAGTTCAGGAAGTCATGGGATTGCTGCTGGCAGACTTCCTGTCTTGTCTGCAGTACCCAGTTAAGATCTGAGAATACTGCAAGTAGGATAGAGACTTTCACAGAGGCCCTGAAGTTCAACAGAGGATCTGTGGGTTGGTTGGCATGGTATAAGGGAATGAGCTAAAGGGGTTTTAACACAGATTATTGTCAGGTTTGGGTCAGAGAGCAGCTCCAACCTGTCGTGGCATTCCCACAGAGGGCACACAGAATAATCCCTTCCAATGCAGGGCAGGTTGTACAAGAGCTGGCTACGGCTACTATCGCTGCACCTCAGTTCCAAAGACAGCATGTACTTTATCGCAAGGAAGAGTGTAACAATAGGCATGTTTTCCCTGGTCTCATGACAGCTCCAGGGGACATCATATCTTTGTGAACTACAAGACTGAATGCTTCTAGTGGGCCAATGCAGCCATGACTCAGAGCCACAGGTGTTGCTCTCTGAGATAAGCATTTTATTAAATACTTTTTACAGAAGAACAGTTGGATTATTTCTAAGGGGCTAGAGTTTGTGTGTTTGCTCTTTATTTTCTATTTATCAACATAAGATTTCTTCAGAAAATGCACCTGGATAAAGAACCAAATCTTATGTATTCTATGAACTATCTGGCATTTCTGAGTGCCTCCAAACAAGCATTGGGCTCAGAGGGTAGTAATCAATGGCTCAATGTCTAATTGACAGCGGGCATAAAATGGAGTTCACTCATGAGGTTCAACAAGTACAAGTGCAAAATTCTGCACTTAGGACAGACAAATCCCATCCACCGGTTCAGACTGGAAGCTGATTGGCTGGGCAGCAACTCTTCAGAAAAGGGCCCGGGGTTAAAGTGGACAATCAGTTGAATATGAGCCAGCAGTGTGTCCTTGTTGCCAAGAAGGCTAATGGTATATTGGGTGCACTGTAGGAGTGTTGCCAGCAGATCGAGGGAAATAATTATTCCCCTCTATTCAGCACTAGTGAGGCCACATTGAGAGTGCTGTGTTCAGTTTTGGGCCCCCCCACTACAAAAAGGATGTGGACAAATTGGAGAGAGTCCAGTGGAGGGCAACAGGAATAATGAGGGGACTGGGGCACATGACTTATGAGAAAAGGCTAAGGGAACTGGGCTTAATTTAGTTTAGAAAAGAGAAGATCAGGGCTAGGGACAGAAGTTACACACAAATTGATTTCAGTGATCAGAAACTGGTTGAAACCTGTAACAGAACAGAAGTTCAGTGCACATAAAGCAGTTTCAAAATGGCTGAAACTGGTTTAAGATAAACCTGGTAGTATCACACTTAAATGATTTGGGTTCCCCAGCATCCCAGCATGCTTTCCATCCCCAAATTGGGTGGTGCCGTGTGCTCCAGCAGAGAAAGGTTGTCGGGGAGGAGGGGAGAGGCAGGGACTGACCCTCTCCAGGCAAACCCTAGCTGTGGTCTGGAGCCAGGGAGAGGGGTTAAACCCTGCTTCCAACAGTTTGCCTGAGTACAGAGCTGCCCTGCTCTGCTAAAATTACAGAAAGTTTCTGCTGGCTGAGACTGGACTACAAATCCCAGAGGCACCTGGAAGCAGGAAGAAGAAATGATGAGCAATCCTACAGAGTCCTGCTTCTGTGAAGCTGGAGTGCAAATCCCACAGAATTTAGGGGTAGCAGGAAAAGGAAGTGCCAGACAGCTGTGCTTTAACACCCCCCAGCTTCTGGCTTGAGCCACTGCACAGATGTGGCTTCATTTCCTGAATCAAAGGTAAATGTGTGTCTAGTTGTTTCTCAGTTTAATCTCTCCATCTTAGACTAACCTGCAAAGACTGAATCGATTCAGCCTCAGGCTTTCTGACTGTCTGTACTTAGCCTGGAAGGGGACTTAATAGCATCCTTTAACTACCTGAAGTGGGGTTTGAAAGGGGATGGAGCTGGACTGTTCTCAGTGGTGGCAGATGACAGAACAAGCCACCATGGTCTTAAGTTGCAGCAAGGGAAGTTTAGGGTAGATATTAGGAAAAAAGTCTCACTAGAAGTATAGTAAGCCACAGGAACAGGTTACTCACAGAGGTTGTGGACTCCCCGTCCTTCGAGGATTTTAAGGTCTGGATACACCAAGCCTTGGCTGGGATGATTCTGCTTTGAGCAGGGTTGGACTAGATGACCTACTAAGGTCCCTTCCAACCCTAAATGTCTATGATTCTATGATTGCCAGGTGGGTAAAGTTAAACTGCTGGGCCTAATTTTATTTCTCTAATTAGAAATACTTGAGTCCTATGGGAAGCAATGAGTCTGCTAGTTCAAAGTACATGACTAGGAGTTGTAAGACATGGATGTATTTCCACTCCTGCCACTGACTTAACCCACAACCTTAGTCAGTTTACTTGCCCATTTCTTGTTTCAGGTTTCCCAATTTGTGAAATACGTTTCCACTTCTGTAAGCATTATGCCAACTTCCAAGGAAAGGAGGTACGCGAATGCAAAATGCTATTTGTGTAGGTAGCCTTAGAGCAGGGGGGATTAGAGCCTTCTGCGTATCAGCAATAAAATGCTTTTATGCAACCTCCCCCACAAAAGCAGTGTAGAGCATTTTATAATCAGTAAATTAAAATTATCAATATTTTTAGGAAACCTGAGAGCAGTAGAAAATATGTTTCCTCAGTTTTGTTTTAAATGCTGAAACAATGAGCATTTCAGACAGTAATAGGCACTTACTTCCAGTCAGGAGTATAATTACAGAATGTCCTAGCTCCCAATGTCTCAAGGTAACTAGGATAAAATACTGTACCTGCTGCAGAACATAACAGCACAGCAATCAGCATATCCCAACCTGTTTTGGAAGGACCAGGCCAACTGTTCTGCAGCACATCTGCTGACAACAACTTGTGTTGGGAAAATGGAATCTAAAATGAACAGATTTTCCTGACTATTTTAATGGGTTTAAAAATCCAACCACCCAGAGGATGAACAAGGTAAGCTCAGTCTCAGAACACATCTCCCTTCTGTTTCTGTATGGCAGATTAAGAACTAAGATAGAAAATGTGACTACCCTTAAAGGTTTACAAGATTAATCCAGAGGTTAGTAAAGTAAATGAGACAAACAGATCCTCCCTGACACATGGTTACTTCTCTTACTACAACTCTGCTCTTTAGAGGACTGCTCTATTGCGTCTTTTGGTCAGCAATATAATAAAGCCTAACAGGGGCACCCAGGAAGTACTCATACCATCAGTGAAAATACAAGCACAGAAACTTCCAGTGGCATGGATCAGGAAATGGAATCTGATAGAGATCATGAACTAACCTCACAGAAGCTGTAACATTTGTGTGTGCATTTTGATTATTCTGAATATCAACCAATATTGCAACTCAGCTAAGTATTTCCAAAGCACTGACCACTTTTGTGTTTAACTCCAACCAAATCATACAAAAACACAGTCAACCTGATGGACTGTACTCCTCACCTCTCCTTGTATTATGTTGTTAGACCACAAAGAAATAGTCCAATATATCATAGACCTGAACTGATTCCTTATCTTTAGGGATGCTAAGCCATTCTTCATGCTATCAGTTATAGCTCTCTCATTTGGCAACGTGAGAAAACTGATAGAGCTGATGGACAGCTTCATTTCTGAGGAAAAGGAATTCCAGTGGAAGGTCTGCTACAGAAGAAGCAATGCCCCTGCAAGTTACCATTTGAATATGGTTAGGTCAAAGGCTGACCATAGCTGCCATAGGGACCGAAACAGCCTCTTTCACAAGTCTGTTCACCGAGAGTTCTGAAGATCAACAGGGCCCTGGCAAGGGACAGATTATACATAAACCGACAGAAGTGATCAGAAACCGGTTCAAATCTGTAACACGACAGAAGTTCAGTGCACATAACCTTTTTCAAAGTGGCTGAAACTAGTTTAAGAAAAATCTGGATGGATGTAGTATCAGACTTAACTGATTTAGGTTAAATCATTTTATTGAACTTCTGTCCCAGATCCCCTCCAGATTCAAGTTAACTCAAACTCCCAAAGTTCCCCAGAATGCTTTGTTCCTTCCCTGCAATCTCGCCTTCACAGGGTGGGGAGCTAATTTTGGCTTAAGTTGTCTGCTCCAGCCAAACAGGGAGGCATGCTTTAGTGCCCCCCAGTTTCTGGCCTGGGCCACTGTGGGCATGTGGCTGCATTTCCAAAATTAAAAGTGAACATCTGTTCACTCAGCTCAATCTACGCAGCTTAGACTAACCTGAGAAGATTGAACCGATTCATCCTTGGGCTGTTTGACTGTCTATACTTAGCCACTGAGTTCAGTATTGGACAGAGAGCTAATGCAGTGAAAAGAAAACTACATTCTTGCGATCCTAGGGTACCTAGCAGATGGCTTGTACATCATCGAGACAAAATGAAAATCTTCACAATCATTAATATGCTCCAAGCAATCCCAACCCCCTAGAAGACCTAAACATTTATTAGTGAATTCGATGCAGTCTTTGTTTCCTGTTATTTAGTGCATGCTGTTATAATTTATGCCATGTCTTTTCAACAACTCTAATAATTTTTCCCACTGTACTTCATTGTCATTTACTTATTTGACTAGAAGTAGAGGTTGACTGGGAGACACAGCTTTTATTGTGCTGTGCTCTCCCCATTGCAAGGTTTTTCACGACCAGGTCTACTCGCATTCCATCACCTTGAGGCTATGTATATTTCTGTTAGTGAAGTTTCTTACAGCTGAAAAATTTAACTCTTAGATTTAAGGAATGATTCCCAAACAGGCTTTTTGTTTGCTTGTTTTTAGACAAGTTACAAAAATTAGAAAAATCCAGTGATGATTAGGAAAGTTTTAAACCAAATGAAGTCCAAAACCCCAATTTGTCTTCCTGTCTCCATTATTTCCTTGATGCAGGGAAGGCACTGAAGAGGAACTCTAGCTATTCCTCCTGTAGGGTCATCCGACCTGCATATAGTAAAGGTCCATTCCTATTTCCCCTATTATCACTAAGCAGTTTGTCACTGAAATTAGTGGAAGCAGGATTTGTTCCTAAAACCTAATAATCCTACTTCTCTTTAGAACAACTCACAAACTTTTTGCCTTTCAATTATTTTGGCCCTTAGTACAGTCACGCTTTCCTCAAGCAGTTTTAGCACTTAAAATACAGGATTTTCAGGCAGATTCAGTAGGGAATACTTGGATCACAACATGTTTTCTGCTGTGCACATCTTGTGGCAGGCACACTTTGTCACTTACAAGGAGCTTCCTGAATTCCTGGGCATACTTTCCACGCAACCCATGTCTCTGGCATTTACTTCTCACTCCATCAGAAGAAAAACAAGGGGGAGGGAGGGAGCTGAACCTCTTAGACAAAGACACACGGAAGAAGGAAAGTAACAGAGGATTGGTCGGTCCAAACGAAGACAACCTAGGTGAGGGTCAACCTGCTAGACTGAGAAGGAAACAGACGAGTTGAGAGGAGACGGGGCAAGCACCTGAGGCCAGCTGATAATTTAACCAGGTTCAAAAGACGATTTGACAAATTTATGCAGGGAAGGTCCATCAGTGGTTGTTAAACATGACAGTTGGGGCTGCAACCTCCAAATTAGGACTTTTAGGCCTCTAAATACTGGAAGCTATACAGATAGAGGACACATCAAGTTACACAGGCCCTGCATAAATACTCTGTCACTGTGACAGAGTTCTTATACAGATGACAGAAATATTTGATGTGCTTGCTCAGCAAAATGATTTCCTGCCTTTCATCGAACAATTTGGGGTACCTTTGATATGCAGATCAGAATGAACCATCCTGTCTTCAAGAAACACTGGTGTTGGTGTTCCATTTTTCACTACGTAAAGGGGAATCACTAATACTCAGTAGACGGTCCAGTCTAGCAAGGAAAAGCACTTCTGGATCTGGAATGAACTATGAATGTATGCCCTCGATTCTCTTTAAAAATACAGAATAGTGAAAATTTTGTTCATCACATCAGTTTTATTAATTCCATGGGCCAACTTTTGTTCTCTCTCATGTTGGTGTAATTTATGCCAAAAAATTTAAACTTGTACAACTGAGAACAGCATTTGGCCCCTTATGCCTATTTACCTCATCTTGCAGTCATGGAACATATGATTTTTGTAAGGGAACTTGCTGCTGAAGATAACAGAGCAAATGGAAATAGTTGGGCTGTTTGCTGAGTCTACCAGGCAGAACACAGACAATTGCTGCTTTGACTGTTTCAATGAAAATGTAAATTTGTTAGCCTGGTAGAATATGGTCCAAATTCTTTTCTCAAACTTGAGCAACTCCACTGAGAGCAATTTAATGACTCCAGAATTACAGGACTGTAGGTGAGTTTAACCTATGTTTTTAACCAGGGAGTGTACTTGCACAGCTCACAGAAAATGACCATCAGAAATTAAGTCTCTAGAGCATCACCATATTTTTTCTCTACTTTCTTTCCAGTCCACCTCCATTCAGAGTACTAAAATTACTCCTATAATCCAAAATCTACATCATATCCATATACATACAATGCTCCTGATACAGCTTTAATTTAGTATGAAAAAAGTGCCAATATTTCCTTTCCCGTTTCTTAAATTGGAATTTTATTATGAATACCTCCTATATGAACAACTGTTTATTACAACCACTGTGATAGTACCAGGGCTACAATTTGGGTCCATCTAGTGCAGAGGTTCCCAAACTTTTTGGAACCCCTTCCAGATTTACCAGCTGCCCACCTACCGCTACCAGCATACATTTGATATTTTAACCCTTTAAATGCCAGTTCATATTATAATGAAAATTAAATCCACCATTATATAATTCCTCTCACGTACCCCCCAGAGATGTCTTGCACACTCCAAGGGGCATGAGTACCACAGTTTAGAAACCCCTGGTCTAGTATATTTGTATTGTGTTTATTGCCTTTTTCTTTCTGAAACAATTTATTTGCCTTCACTGGATCATTTAAAGCAGATTCCCTCAATGTGTTTCATTAGGTTTGAAAGCTAGCGTGTTCTTGCTCAGCATTAGGCTCTCACTGTTTAAAATTATAACAAAAAACACACCTGGAAATCACCTGGGATACCTCTCACTTTTTTTGAAACATGCAGCTGTACTGTCCTGCTTTAAAAAAATATGGTCAGTCTGATTTAGACATAAAGCATTTCAATATCATGCAAACCATTTTATACTGACGTTACTCTTTGTCTGATGGTACTCAAGGAGGTTTTTTTCCCCCCTTGTATTCTCTGTTTTCTTCTTACATTTCTACATTGTAATTGCATCAATTTCCATGAAGCAGCCCATTTACTTCAAGCAAATTATCTACATTTATAAAAGCAGTAATCAGATCTATATGCAGTGTGGAAGGTCTATCGTTCCCCTGAAGAAGCAAAATCGTATTATACACCCAAGCTTTTAGTTCTATGAAAATCCCATCTCAACAGATGGGCAAGTAACATTGTGGGGGGCTTTATAACCCTTCTAAGACAACCTGGTTTCTAACCACCACTTAAGAGGTAATGCCTCTTTTACTGACTAAGTGACATTTGTGTCATTTGTTTCCATGCTGGAGGCTTTTAAAACTATTGCTTTCTTATGGTAAATCATAATTTCTACAGACGTGTGTCTGTAATAGCGCAGACACAAGTAACTTAAAATGTGAAGGAAGTGAAGGTATTTTATATTTTCAGTGATTTCTTTTTTCTTCTGAAGACGAGTTATTAGGCATTCATGAAACAACTTTGGTTGAATTACCTGGACAATACCCCTATAACTCCCACAGCCACCCTTTCCATCCCATATTTACCCTGTTTTTGTGCAAGTAGCTCATCCTAAGACACCTTATCCTCCTAAAGAAGCAGCTTCCTCCTGAGTCACCTCCTATGCCATGAATCAGATGGTATGGGTTGTTCCTGAGGAACATGGCCAAGCTCTACCCCCTTCTGTCACCTTGCACATACACTGAGTAACTGAGCTTCTCCAAGAACACCCTGCCTCTGCTGCCCACTGATTTTATAAACTGAACCCTGAACTGAGGAACATAAAATGCTGCTGCTCTGGCATACTCAATAGCCATTTGATACAGGAATGTCTTCAATAAGCACTCTCATAGTACAATAAAAGCAGTGCATCCCCCACTACTACTCCCCGCATTGTCTAGTAGTATCTGAATGCAAGCTTTTCCCTTGAATAAGCACACAATTCTTTCAACAAAGGTAGCTTTATCCTTTCAGAAATGGATTTATATTCCAAGGATTTGCAGTTATACCTGTCAATTTCCCTAACAACTGGCTTGCATTTTCCTCCTTTACAGTAGATGGTACATTAAGACACATGCTTTTCAGCCCACTTATCTAACTCCATTAACACTGAAAGGAGCAACATTATTAGCAGCATTTCTCTGACCCATTTGTAATAAACGTTTCTTGTCTAGGCAGTAGTATTGGCGCAGGTTCCGACTTCCAGGCAGAATCTGTCCGTACTACCGTCCCCTGTCACTGGAGCACAGATTTAAAGGGAATCACACTGAAATGACCAGCCAGACACTATCAGTGAGAAGGGTAACTGGAACAAACAACAATACAGGAAAAATGCATGGCTACTCAGAGACCATCTTTCCGGGACTAGGAAAAAGATATGGAGCCATTTTTCACTAGGTTCACAAGAAAATGTCAGCACACAGCTGCTCGTGCACTGTCAGATTGCATCTTAATTTGGCCAAAGGGGAGCCGGGCAGTCACCCCTCGCAGACAAATTTTAAAGGGCCCATTACAAATCTGATTTATTGGTTGCTAAGAATCTCCCCGCTACGGTCTGCAGAGCTGGTGTGACATGGAGCTGAATTCCAGCTGGAGAGAAATAGATTTTCCTATATGTGATTTAAATCATCCGAATTCAATATTTCCTAGGCACCAGTCAAGCACTTCCCCCTCCTCCCCCCCACCCCCCACTTCTTCCTAGTACCTCCAGGCAGTTTACTTCAGAATGAAGCAGAGCATTAACCTGTGCACAATGGGTACTTTGTATGCCAGCCTCCTGCTACCATTAAAAGAAAAACAAAAACCAGGGGATGCTTTCTGTTCAGAAAAACAAGGGAAGAAAACACATTCAGAAACAAAAGGAATGCAGCCACACAGCAAGGGAAACAAGATATTACCGGGACTCGTATTAGATATTCAGACATTTTAATATAACAATAGCGATGGTACGATAAACTCATGAAACTCAGAAATATTAACTGCTTTCCTTTTTCAGCTCCATTTCATTCTGTCAGGAAAGAAAGAAATTCCCAGCATCTGATGAAAAGCAAGAGAGTGTAGGAGTCAGATGCATTTGGAATTGCTACTGAAGAAATACCATTGAAACTTGCTCTGCTTGAACTACCCATTGTTACCATTCAAACAATGTTCACCAATAACCGCAGTTCAACTTCTAATCATGCCAACATTACAAGAAATTCCAAAAGTCAACAGCTCTTTCATTGCCAGAAACCCAACAATCAAAGCCTCCATTTACAGTCTCCCTGGCACAATTTTAACTGCATCAAAGCTGTCATCTCACAATTTGTGAATGAAACGTGCGTTTTGTCTTTCTTGCAAGAACTATTCTAAACAAAGACAACACCAAAGACAACGCACAGAAATGCTATCAGCCGAGTCAGACTCAGCTCAAGTTTGGGTTCAACATCTGGTTGAATATGGTAGTGCCTCTAATTTTTGATTTTGTTTTCTGGGGTTTAAAACCCCACCTAATCATGCAAACTGACCCCTCATGGGGTCCCGGGTCACTGACTCACTGCTCTATGAATGTAGGCAAAAAAAGACAGAAAGAGAGACAGAGTGTTATCCCACCTTTCCATGGTGCTCAGCCAGTCTGTCTTCGCATGATCTGCAAACCACCTGTACTGATCCAACCCATTCTGAGGGGAAAAAATATCTTCCTGATAGATGTAGTCTCTCAGCTGTGCTTTGATTTTTCAGCACGGATGTCTAGAATTTTCTGCTAAAGCCAGACACAGAAACACAAAACTGCAGCTGAGCTCTTTTGTTTTCCCTCCTCTCAAAAGATGAAGCAGCGCTCCCCCCCACACACACATCTCTCCCTCTCTCTCTTTCTCTCTCCACCCCCACCAGCAGCCTCACTCCGCTCCAGTTTAGTCAGGGTCCTTTACATTTCCCAGCAATGATGACCTATTCTATCCCCATCCCTACCTATTACTTTTGAATTTTCTCAGTGAAAAGGGTATCTCTAGGTGGCAGTCAGGTGATCCTTCTGTTAAAAGCAGAAAGGACGCTGATGGAGCATTTGAGTCTGTGGTGTTTTTCAAAATACCCATTTACATTACAAAGCAGGAAGAAAAATATAGCTCTGAGGAGATCATTAGGCATTTTTCTGCTTTTGAATTCTCCCTTAGCAGTCAACAAAAGCCAGCATGGTGTAAAGAAATGTAATTAAACTTTTGAGTGTTAATAATCACATATGGTTTGTATACCCTGCAACTCCACAATATTTAAAACTAGCAGATGAATCATAGACCAATACAGCTATTTTTCATATTAAGAAACAGGCAGCATCCTGATTCAATAGATTTCTTTATGGCTTCTCAAGTTTATTTTTCTTATAACACATGAAGCTGAAAAAAAGGAAGAATAAACAACCTATTTGTAAGGAAAATATGTCCTTTACTTGATTGTTTATGCTGTACTTTCAAGTAACTTTGACCCAAGGGCTACACAGTATAACCCCATGTCTACATGTCTAAACCTTGGCTTCCTGCTGGCAGACTCCTCCAGGGTGACATGGGCTGAAGCTATTCTTCTGTGGGTTCTTCCATCTTAGACTTTCTGCAGGAGTGAAATTCTGGGTTACCAGAGTCCTCCAGAGTCCCATATATTAGCAACATCCAGAAATTTTCCAAAATCTTTGTAAAAATGGGGTTGACATTCAGGTGTGCATGGATGTATGCATTTATGTATGTGTCTGTCCACATGCATGCATTTGTGTGTGCGCATGGGTGCACAAACACGTGCACATGGGTGCACAAAGAGGCAACTTCATTATTTTTTTAAGGAGTGAAATTCTGGCTTAAATTAAGTCAAGTAAATCACCTTCCTTAAAACAGAGACCCCCCAGCATCCTAGCATGCTCTGCAGTGCTGGGCTGTGCTGTGCTCTCTGCTCCTGAGAGCAGGGCTGCCCCACCCCTCTGCTCTCTAGCTTAGCAGGGGTGGGGATGTGACCAGACACCAACTTGCCATGGCCCCCTGAGGCAAAGGGGGCAGGGAGGGGGTTTATTCTCCCCTCTCTCCTCCCCCCAGGGGACCCTAGCCTGGGTGTATCTGGCCAGGGTGTACCAGCCCCTGGCAGGCATCCCCCCAACCACAGCTCCAGCAGTGGTGGGGCATCGCCAGCCCCATCTGCAGCCTCAAGCAAACTGGGTTTAATTCCCCCCATCCCATCAGCAGGGAGCTAGCATGGGGCAGAGCATGAAGCCTGGGGAACAGCTCCTGCCCGACTGCCCCTTCTACCTCCCAGAGAGCAGGGCTAGCACCAGCCTCTGCAGCAGTACACATGGCATGGGCTCATCCCCTCAGCCTCAAGCCCTATAACCTGTGTCCCCCAGGCAGCTCAACACGACCTGCTCACTTTCCCCCCAGCTATCATCTTTGCCACTTGCACCCAGTCAGGCAGACCCTAGCTAGGGTCCTTGCCGGTGGGACTGGGAAGGGAAGGGGGAAGAAACACCTCTCTGCTTGCACTCCTGGGGGACCTGGTGCCCTGTCTAGGTCCCCCCTCCCCTGCCCAGTCCAGCAGCAGGGGTGGGGGGGGTGGCCAGCATGGCCCCCCAAGATGAAGGGGGCAGGGAGGTGGTTTATTCCTTTTTCTGTCCCCTCTCCTCCCCAGGGGACTGCAGCCAGGGTTTGTCAGCCCCGGCTGCCAGCTCTGCTGCTCTCACCTGACCAGGCAGACCCTGACTGGGATCCCCCAGGGGGAGAGGGGACAGAAGATGGAATAAACCCCTTCCCTACCCGCTTTGCCTCAGGGGGCCATACCGACATGACCCAGCCAGCATCTGGTCACACTCCCCTCTGCCACTGGACTGGTGTGTGTGTGGGGGTGTCCCAGGTAGCGCAATCCTCTTCCTGGTGGGGGGAACTGCACTGCGGGAGGGACGTGTGGGACACAGCTGTCACAGCCTGCAGGGGGCAAGTGGCAGCAGTACTAGGGGCTGTGGTCACCCCAAAATCGGGCTTAGCTCCTGTAGCCACTGCTCCGAGCCTTGCTGCTACCACCTGCCCTGTACAGGCTGTAGCAGCTCTACCCCCTCCCCTGCCCCCGCTCTTGCCCACAGTGCATTCCCTACACTGGGAAGAGTCTTGAGCTCCCCAGGGCACCATCCCCCCCTCAGCAGTCCAGTGGCAGGGGTTGGCGTGGGGGCACGGCCAGATGCCAGCCCAGCTAGCATGGCCCCCTGAGGTGAAGGGGGCAAGGAGGAGGTTTATTTCCCATTCTGCCCCTCTCCCTGCAGGGGACCCCAGCCATCATATGCATCACAGCCCCTTGTACCAGACGTGGGGTACTACCCCCCACCCCGGGCTTCCCTGCCACTGTCTTCCCATCTGGTGGCTGAATGCAGTTCAGGGGCATGGGTGGCCCCTACCCATATGACCTGGGTGAACCCTTGACAGTGACAGCAGCAGGGAAGCTGCAGGAGTAGTGACCTGCGCCTGGTATAAGGGGCTGTGCTGCATTGCTGCTGGGAACAGTGAGCATGGCATACCTAGCTTGGTGACTGATGGAGAAAGGTAATAGGGCTTGGGGCTGAAAGCATGAGCCCACACCCTGCACTCCGCTGTGGGGGCTGGGGCTGGTCTGGTCTCACTCTCCAGCAAGTAGAAGGGACCACCGGGCAGGAACTTTCCTTTATGCAACTTTGGTCCTGGGCCCCTCTGTGCCCTATTTGGGCCTTTGCTCCTGGGCCGCTCCAAGCAAAACCTGGCCCTGGCAGTTGGGAAGGCACAGCGACATCGTTGTAACGATTCAAAAAGGCCAACTTCTTGCCCTGTGTGCTGCATACAGTCACTGTTGTGATGAGGTAAGATTTTGTTCATTATTTTTAATTTGTTTTACTGAAAAAGTAGAGCCAATGCATTTCCATCACTGCCCCTTCAGCTTGGGGGAGGGAGGAGGTAGGCGTTCTGCTGTGTTCCCTTCTCCCTTTGTCTTGCTTTCATATTCAGATCTCAGTTGTATAGGGTCCTTACTTCTCACATACCTTTCTCTGTACATGGAGTTAGATAGTTCCCAGACTCATTTCTGCCCTTTGCTCAAGGTCTGTCAAAGCTCTGCAAAGCATCCAACTTGTTCCAGAAATTACTGACCCAAGGAATCAAAGAGTTCCACACGGGACCCTGGATTTCCCTGCTTCTTCCTGAATTGCAGAGCTTTACAGATTTCCAAGCTCCCTTGGTTCCCAGCTAACTTGGCCATACACTACTCTATGGTACTTGAAGGTTGTAGGTCATATGCGGGCCTGTGCAGCATGGGCTACAGAAAAAAGGTTGTGCCATGTTACCCAGGTTTCACCTATGTAGCAATGACATATTAAACATGCACTGTAAATAGTGATTGATAAGGTGCATTAATATAACACAAAGAAGTGAAAAAGGGATTGATGTAACCAACTGTATTGCATGTTATTTTGCTATAACAGATATATTTGTGTTAAGATGCCTACATAATTTGTAAAAAGCTATACAGCCTTGTTAGAGAAGACCATAAACTAAAGCAAAGAAGAAACAGGCCAATATTAAACAGATTCCACAATGGGGAAGGAAAGGAGTTCATTTTCCCAAGGATATAAAACCTAACTAATTGACACCTTTCAAGTTCACAAGAGATCTGGTTCAATCCAGTTCCAAAAGTTTCAGTGAAATGAAGAAATTTAAATAAAACCAGAAGCTGTTCATTAAAATATTAAAACCATCCATCTATAAATACTGGGCATAGGCTGGAAGAAACTTTGGACTTCTCTGAAGATGAACCAACTCAGTGAAAGTCCCCATGGGAACAGAGAAGCCGGGCCAGCAGATCTGTTTCTCCCTTGAATCCGATGCTATGTAAGCATTGTCTTTATTAATACAAATAAGTCTTTCCTAGTGGGTATCCTAATAAAGTTTTCGAGATGTGACTGGAACAGTTTCACTGGTCCTCAGTTTTCCCCCAGGTAAAATTTGGAGTAACAGGTCATAAATGGCACTTGCCTCACCTGCATTAGCTTTAGAAAAGTCTTGCGTTCCCCTATGGACTATGTACAACACACATTGCCACAACCAAAACCATTACCACAACCAAACCAAAAATGCTGATTCTTGGTAACAAATTTTGAAACCTTTTTAAAATTAGTCTACAGTCTTGATTTTAAAACTACTTTAATGTATGCTAATAAACATTTTGGGAGTGAGGCTCTAATATGGATGTCATCTGGTCAATGCAGGCACCAGAAAATGATACTCTGTAATGCAATATATAAAGGGACCATAAAAAGGGCCTCTAAGACATTATTAAGAGACGATGCCATCTACCTGTGTGCCTGCTGCTATCTGGAGATTTTCCCCTGGACTGTACACATTAGTGTTTAGTTGCATGAATGAGAACATAATTTTGCTGTTTCCTAAGAAAACAACAATAAACAAAAGACAATGGTGCACAATGGCCAGAATGGATTGAAGCTAAATAGGATCTGGGCCTACTAACACTTCGGGGAAGCAGGCAAGCTGGGAGAGAATGTCCATTAGAGAGCCAAATACAGTTACAATCCATCCTGATCTGGATTTTGTTAGGTATTAATTTAATCTTTGCAACACTGCTTAAGGAGTGATTCACTTCAGTATTGACTTGGAACCAGAAGTCACAATCCCATACTGGCCATGCCAAACTGAAGCTAACATATTGTCTTGGCTTGGGACAGCCGAAGGCCAATCCAATCCCTGCTGAAATGGAAAGCAGCCGACAGCAACATCCTATCACTCATTTCCAAGTCTCTGCATGGACTGGGGAACCAGATCAAAGAAAACTCAAAATCTTTCCCTCTAAATTGATCTTGGTTTTAGTGGGAAGGTTATTGTGCCTGTCCTCTTCACCTACAGTTTGGGTTTTCAGTCTCATTGGAACTTCCACTGGAACCAAGAGGATCACAGTTCGCTGCAGAGCGATGAGATCAGATTTTATGTTTACTGCACATACTAAAAATACATATTGAGCAAAGCACATCGGGTTTTCAGTGGAAACTCCATGCATACTCATTTTTGCAATCACAAGAAAGAGTCACCTTGATATCTTAGAAAGGTCTGTTTTAAGTTCCCCATAAAAGCCCCTATACTATCTGAGTTGCCATACAGATTGACTGACACACCTTGTGTTGACTTTTATGTTCAAATAAACATCAGAAATAAAGTGTGGAACTTAGTCTCTTCTCCCTGAAATTGACTGAAGGTTTGCTTTCCACTTAATATACGTATGTACATACGTGTGTACATATATATATATAAACAAAAAGTTATAAAACCTCTTTCAGATCACATAATTATTATGATTTGCAGAAAGACTGTGCAATAATAATGCTGACCAATTTAAGAATCTGCATCAGCTAGTCTTTTGGTAATCAAGAAGCGCTCAATGCATTCTTTTATCATTTGATCTGAAGGCTCTGATCCCTTGAGAGGAATATGATAACTACCTTGCAAGAGCAGCACTTCTAAATTACAGTTTTAAAAACTGAAGCTCTGATTTCAGCAACTGTGCATGAGATATATTACTCAGATGCCATACATTAAAAACTCTTCATGATCTTAAATAAATAGTTTATAGCAAAGTTAACTGAAGAATAGCAGCCATAAAATCACAACACACATCTCTCCTGCAACTAAATTTATTCTTAACAAATTGTTATAGAATTATGCTGCATTCTGTTTTATAATACACTTACATTCATGTGAAAAAGTAGCTATGTGCAAGTAAAGCCATGTTCCATTAGTAGAAAAGAGGAGAGCTCATCTAAGTGTGTTTATTAGGTCTGTGTGATTTCATGCAGCAAACAGGGAAGAACACTTTCCTTTTTCATTACACTGAACATGTGAAATTTCCAAGCCCATAGGTCAAATGGAGAAGTGATGTGTATAAAGCTAACAGCACACTTTGCTACATTCAGACTCCTTTACCCCAACTTTACTGAAAAGGTAAAGAGTCTAAAGTGTAAGACTGTAGCCCTTTTCCTTAAATTCACAAAACCAGAAAAGGTGCAAGAAACTGCAATTTACAGGCATTTTGGTTAACAACTTCAGTCCAAAAAGTGGCCAGATATTTTGTGGGTGCTTTTACCATCCATTTTGCACCCTTCACATGGGTCACGAAAGCTAGGGACTTAGGGATTGCTCTTTCAAAGACGACTAATAGCCCCACAGCGTGATATGCATCTAAAATGCTATTTCAGTGACATGGAAAGGACCTGAGTGCTGAGTGAAGTAACTACAGTGATCAGCAAGCTTAGTATAACTGCATTCTGTAGGGGCTAGCATCTTCCTGACAAACATGAAGGCAGGGGGAGGGGATCACCTTCTCTGCTTGCACTGTCTAAATCAAGAGAAAACTATAGCTGTAGTGAGGCTCCAGCCTACTAGGATGACCGTGTTGATTCTGTACTGTGGGAATGAATATTCAAATAGGAGATGACCAAAGAAAGCATAGACAGTGGTGGTGGTACAGGGCACTATGATGCAACAAAATATTTTGGAGAAATAAAAATGAAATTTTAGATCTCATGTTATCACTAAAATATCCCACAGTTTTTTTTTAAAAGGCAGAAGTTTTAAAATTAATGTCCTGGCTAAATTCCAGGACCAGTTCACATATTGTGCTGACCTAAATTGAAAAGCAGAAGGTAGGGTAGACTGTCACCTTATAGACTAATTGAAGTGTGTGTGTGCACACACGTTTGTGTGCACGCACACATGCATGCATACGCATATACAGAAAGTTTTCATGAGCTGAAGTTCACTTCATCAGATGTTGTGGAAAAAAGTGCAGAAAGCAGAATAGAGAAGGAGAGAGATATTAGACTACAAGACGATGGAGTGGGGGAGTGAAGAAAAAGGGGGAGAAGGGGCAGTAGTGGGAGAGACACAAGCAAGCAGTAAATCCATGGGCATAAAGGAGTCACCAAAACTAACCTATGTAATGGGATAATAATCCATAGTAGCTGTTGAAACCATGCTGAACACAATCCAGTCTGTTGATAAGTGCTTGTTCCACAATTTTCCATTGAAATAGTTTTTTT
Organism: Crocodylus porosus; assembly: GCF_001723895.1. Classification (NCBI taxonomy): domain Eukaryota; kingdom Metazoa; phylum Chordata; order Crocodylia; family Crocodylidae; genus Crocodylus; species Crocodylus porosus. Next base: position 125,556,628 of record NW_017728931.1, read on the forward strand.
TTTTTAAAGATGCTGTCAGAGAACAGCCACTCTCAGGTCAGTGATGGAGTGTCCAGGGAGGTTAAAGTATTCTGCTACAGGGCACACTGTCCTTCTGCAGCTGATGCCAAAGTAGTATTTATTTCTTGTCACATAGGGATTGCCCAGTCTGTTTAATGTAGACAGCAGAGAGGCACTGTAAGGAGGCGATGGTATATATGACATGGGTGGAGTTGCAAGTGAATGAACCTCAGGTGTTATAATTCGTGTAATTTGGTCTGGTAATGATGTGGTCTGTAATGATGTTGAGATACAGAAAGTATTTGGGTGTTGTGGGGTCTGGTACCTTGGTGAAACCAGGAGTTAGGTAGCCTGTTGCTTGAGAGACATTGTTTGAGGTTGGGGTGGGATGCCTGTAAGGCAGGATCAGTTTGTGCCCCCATGACTATTTTGAGACTGAAAGCATGGGAAGATTTAATTACGTGCATGCACACACACACACACACAGAGCCACTGCATTCATACATGGGTGTCTATCCATCTTTTCCTCTTGGCAATTTCAAACAAACAAGACCAGAAAATCAAATAAATTCTTAGAATAATACCATCTAGTAAAACAGTTATACAATGAGTAACTTCTGATTCTCAGCTTCTTACAAGCTGTGGCTTTACATTCTTTAAAAGAAAAAAATCACATTCCATCAATGAGATTGTTTCACTTCAGTGAAAGATAAGTCATCTTGATGCATATAGTTTGTATCGATGTCTGATTTGTAAAGAGCATGGGATATCTGGGAGTTGAACACAGTACAAGAATGCAAGACTTCCTTTAAAATAGCTCCTGGTAGGTAATTTATTAAGTAGCATAGGACATCTGTTTTGGAGGAGACTAAATGCCTTGGTCTAACTGCTAAGCATATGAAGAGACTTGGTTGTTATTGCTGAAACAGTTGGGATGAAGGGAGAAAAACTGTTGTCCTGGGTATCTAGAGACAGAAAAATGTCTGGTTTATTTTTGGAGGTTGTAAATTTAACTTTCTTGGGATGGTTCTATTCTCTCACTCTCTGGGTGAAAAAATATGTGTACATCCATGTGATGTGAAGAAGATAATTACAGTCCTATTCCAGATAGTCTGTTCATTAAGTGTGCTATTTTGGATACAGCAAATTTTTAAATTGGTTTCCAATGCTATGGGGAAGGTTGGTCCATGGTAGTACAACACTGAGGATTCATACCCCTGCGGCCCTCCCCTGTTGAAATTCAATAAAGTTTAATTGGATTACAATGGAGAAATCCGCAAGGTGCCAATTGTTGGTGCACTCACAGTCTGGAATGACTCTACCACTGGCACTTTATTGACTCCCACTGCATACTATTCTTATTACAGTACCAGTAAGGAGTGACTGTACTCTTTATTAAACAGCACCATAATTACTCTAGCAAAATCACACAAGTTATTACTGGTACAGTACTGTAAAAATTTAAAAATAACATCTTCCATGAGTTTACAGTATGTGACCTAATTTTGAAAAATATTTTCAATGGATAAATAGACTTTATTGAAAGCTAGTGTGGGAATGTCTTTTTCCATCTGTGACCCAAGTGTGGGTAGCTTCTTTCCATGGTGGGAAAAGAAAGGCTTTATGAATGATGTACAGCTATAGTTTATGCAGAAAAGAGCATTATTTCAGTTGTTCATATGTAAGATTTAGAGAAAAAGTGTAGGTCTGTTTACAAATAATCTCCCTAGACTTTCACCATTCAGTGCATGTGAGTGAAAGAGTTAAATATGATATTTGCAACCCCCCCGCACACACGCTTTGCCCCCATCAGCACCTTTTCTTCTAGTGCATTCTAGATATTTGATTTAGGTTCTAATCCTGTAAAACATGCTAAGCCTTTACATCAGGGCTCATTATTGCCTGAGGTCTTTGTCTTCTGCAGCTGGCAAAAAAGTTACTTCCCTGCTCCTCTCAAAAAAAATTACTTTTAGACTAAATGAAAATTTTCATAGGAAAACCTCTCTTTTTTTGCTATACAAAAGAGAATGTCAAAACAAACAAAAAACAGTTGCCAAAATATTTGACAAAAAGTTTTGACAAAAAGGTTTCAGGTCTTTTGCAACTTTTCATAGGAAAACAGTAATTTCTTGATGTGCTCCAGAGTCAAGTAGATGACACATTAATAAAAATGACCTAACTTTTGTCTGTTTGACTCACTCTGTTTCTGCTGCCTTTGGCATAGCTGCAACAGGCCTTGATTGGGCAGTATAAATGCATCCTTAAATTATAAACTGAAGGCAGGACAAATCTCTTCCCCTATGCCAGTTTTAAGCTATTGACTTGGGTAGAGTTGCTTCTGTCATGCAACAGTGTATTTGGAGGAATAAGACTTTATACTTGTAACACACCTAATAAGCTCTCTTTAACTCAAGCCTTTTAAAGAATGTGAAAATTCAGAGTTATATTATGCTAATCCAAAAACTGGAAAAGCCACAAGGAAAATAATCTGTTAGTCTCACTTTACCATGGATCCCTCAGCACGTGAGGTCTACTGCCTGCCCGGAGCGAAGATTCAGGATGTGAAGGGGATGCTCCAGTCCATCATCCAGCCCACCGATTATTACCCCATGGTCCTC
>NW_017728931.1:125559256-125616813 GCF_001723895.1 Crocodylus porosus
CTCTTTCCTGCCAAGGCAGGGGGTCGGACTAGATGATCTACCTAGGTCCCTTCCGACTCTAGCTACTATGAAACTATGAAACTATGATTTTTTTAAATTATATTTTTAATTATGCTAAACTAACATTACATGAACTATGAAAGAACACAAACTCCATTCTAATTCTATCATCTTTCTAACGCATCTTATTTAAAATTGATGCTGCTCTATAATAAGTTGCTGTAGTACATCTGTAAACAAAAATAGTTTTGTACTAAGAAATGGCTCGTGGTATACCTGTTAGCGAAGAATTAAGCACAATAGCTCCAGTGTCCATTACAATTATTCACCAGAAAATAAAATATACACCTGGCTGTAGTCAATAGGACTTTTTCTTAGAAAGAAGTGAGCACAAATTAAGGAAATGATGACCTTATGGAAATTCAGGCATACAAAATCCCTACACACGCATATAACATAATTGTGCTCTTATGTTATATGCATGTGCACACATGTACATAGTGTCCCCTGCATCCCACTCCCCTCAGCCCCTTACAGACTGGAACTCTGGTAGCCTCCAAGGGAAAACCTATGTTTTCCCATGTTTTTCTCCTTTAAAGGAGAAAATCCATGTTTTCCCAGGGCAAACAGAAAATCCAGATTCCTGATTATAACTATGTTTACAGTAAGGGTTTTTTCAGGAAAAAAAAAATATATATATATATACACAGGCACAAATTAAAGCTGCCCTGAGACTGTTGAGAGTCAAAGTCTCAGGGCAGCTTACAAAAGAGGACAAAGTAACTTATAAAACAGGAGAGAGAACAGGAGGACAAAGCAACTTAAACGAGAAACATTACCTTAAACTAGAAAATCCCTACCCAGAATCCTGGGCCTATTTTTATTTGTTAAATGCCTCCCCCAGATAGAAGGTCTTACGGTATAGCTGAAAGATACCCAGGTTCAGGCTGTGGCAGACTGTAAGAGGAAAGAAGTCCGGAGATGAGGACAACTGCTGGGGATGACCTCCCACATATTTATGCCAAGCAGACGTAGTGAACTGATGTTACTTACACTTGTCTGACTATGGGTGCAGCTACATATGCCCCCCAGGGCCCAGTTGTTACTGCACCATCATTTAGTACCTACTTTCAGAAGTACTAAATGATGGCACACTAACAGCTATTACTGCATCGCCCTGGCGGCGCATAGTTATTTTTAGCAGCTATGTCACCATAGCAATGTGCTATAGTGAGGTAGCTTGTCGCTACAGCAATGTAGCATTGGTGTTATGGTTTATGCCCGCCAGTGCTACATTGCTGTAGCAATGAGATACTTCACCATAGAATGTTGCTATGGTGATGCACCATCACATGTAGACGCACCCACTCGGTGTCACAATGGGGCAAAATGGAGAAGGGCCTGAGTGATTTACAGCCTTCTGTGTCAAAACCAGTGCCCCAAATTGCACCCAAACAAGCTATTGGAAGCCAGTGTGGACTCTGGAGCACTGAAGTTACATGTCCCTAGCAACTCATGCCTATCAGTAATATTGCTGTTTACAGGACTCAAAAATATCCATTTCAAGAATATGATGAAGAACTGGATATTTACTTCCTCTACAGACAACAAAAAAAATGAACCCTGATCATTTCAGTTTTATGTTTAAATGAATTCTGAATAGAAATGTAAGTTTCTGCCAAGCTTTTCTGACCATAATGCTTGAATACTAGCTGCTAAAATTCTATCTAGTTGTTAAAATAGTCAAACATATACATGTCTGATGCAGACAGCTGAGCTGGGAATTGAAACCATAATAATTAACAACAGATTTCTTGATCTCACCATGACAAGCAAATGAAACATTCTTCAGCGTGCTTTCCCACTGGAAGGGAGAATTATCTCAGTAGGAACAGCAGAGTGGAAGCATCTAACTGATTAAATGTAAGATGCAAGGAATGCAACAAAAGGAAGCTCATATTAACAGAATCATATACAATTATTGCACTGTATTTTGTATACGCACATGTGTAGGCATATTCACAAACTTGTATGTTCTAAAAACCTTAATGGAAAAGCACTACATGCCTGTACACAGGGAGATGGACTGTGAACATTTAGGAGCCCTAATAAATCCCACCAAGGAATTTCATGTTCTCACTTCCCTACATACACTGTGATAAAATGAGATTGCTGAATTTCTTAAACTATGCTTTTTCCCCCTGATAAAATCCTCTCTCATGTAAATGACTGCCTTATTCATTATTGCTTAACATATTCCTCTCATCTATTTAAATCATTATTTAAGCTGGTGTTTTATCTGTGTTCAGGACCTTGGAGAGCAACAATACCTGAAGGATTTGATCTTTATCTTTTGAAAGTGTGATTTAGACAACAGGAATAAAACCACTTTGGGTTTTATTTTACATGCCTCTCTCCATCCCTCTGTCTTCTATATGTCTCTTCTGATTTCTCCATTTCTCTTTTTTCACCATTCTTGAGTTTTTATAATGCCACTTACAATTGGAGTAGCCTTCCAATTTATTATAAGCCAAATACTCTCCAACTCTTTCTTTAAGTCCTACTGCAAGCCATTTTGGTTTGCAAAGCTGTTTTATATGTAACACTAACAATATTTCCATGGTATTTTCACTACAAAGATTACTTTTTATTTATCCTATGTTAAATTGGACCCTGTCTTTCCTTTATATTGTGTAAAATACTGTGTACCTTTAGTGACTTATTTAATAACTCACAATAAAAAATACTGTAGTTCCATCCACATGAATGAATTAATTACATTCATAATACCTAACATATATTTTAAATTTTCTTTCATGTATTACAGAGACTTGAATGATTCAGAATTTATTCAAGCTTTAAAGGCCAGTTTAAGTTCAAAACTGTTTCTGCCTAAAGACTTGATCATTGAACTTACATGGGTGAATTATCCCATTGAGTTCAACAGGTATATTCATATATACAAAGTTAATCACACATGTAGGGTCTGCAGTGTTCCAGACATGACAACACTACAAAATTCTTGATGAGATTTAAGATTTGATCCACGTCACAGACTGGTACAAATCGCGCATAGTTCCCAGAATTCAGAGCAGAACACTGCAACTCTTACTGCCCCAAATCCTATAGTTTTTTCTTTTCAAACACAAGGGAACTTTTGAACATCTCTTTTATTTCTATTTTCTAATTTCTTACCTTTTATGGATTCACAAACTTGTTCTTGTCATATAATTTATATGCTATACACGCACAAAGACTCTCTCTCCATCAAGAAAAAACAGCCAAACTACTCTGTCTTCTCCTGCCTTGACCAAAAGGTTCAGATAGAATAGACATCTGACCTCAGGACTAAAAGACAGATAAGTTGGATGGAATATTAATACCAAATGCTTGCTGAAACTATTGGTGTACTGGCCTGAGCATCCTCTGTCCAAATTACCCCCACAGATCATAGTAGTTTCATTGACATAATACATCAAGTGAATCATGAAGTCAAAAATAAGGTCTGAAATCTAAGGACTCTTTGTTCTCAAAACAGCATAAGGTCCATCTTCAAAAATATATGATAGCCATGAAGGCTGGCTAATATACCTTCTTCCCAACCACAACAACATTCATCAACTAATAACTATCTAGGCAGTGAGTTTTCCATTTAATCTGCAGCACCTACACCCTTAGACCCATCCCCTCTCAGTGTGAGGAGATTTCATCTTACTGAGGTGAAAAAAGGGAAATCATAAAAGTCCATTATAGTTTTACCATGCAGAAGTGGAAGTTAAGCTGGAAGTAAAATGTTCTCCACCCCAGCATCGCTGAAAAAGTCTGTCAGTCATAAACAAGCCAATGTTTTGGGAACTCTAAAACTATCACCAAATAGACCCCAGGATGGGGATGTCAGATGAAAAACAGTTCCCTTACCACCAAAAATTATAAGTATCTTCTTCCAACAACCTTGTAAATTGCAACAAAGCAGTAAATTATAAAGAAATCTGGAAGAACTATCCTGGCAGTTACCATTGCCAACCTCCCCTTCTAAGCAAATTCATTGAGAAGATGATGGCATCCAGAAGGGGTATACTCCTTAAAGAAAGTTAGAAAATCCCTGGTCTAGCTCCATCCTCTTTGGAACCACCATTCAGGTACTTATAGGCTGCTATCAAATCCCCTCTCAGTCTTCGGGGGGGAGGGAGGCTGGCAGTAGTGGTGGGGAGGGCTTGAATGCGGCAGTAATAGTGCACGGTGGTGGATGGCAATGGTAGCAGCTGTGTGCGAACTCCTGCCACCCCTTTCCCCCCCATGTCCAGTCAGCCAGGTGGTGCCTGTGCAGCCCGCAGAGGAGAACCACTGCCCTTACAACCCCCCACCCCAGCCCTGCTCCTGGGAAGCAGTGGCACGAGGTGATGGGTGGTGGCGCTCCATCTCTGCCCACCCACATGTACTCCCTAGCCCCTTTCCAAGTACCTCCCATTGGCATCCCTTGAGTTAGACTTTTCTCAGTGGTGACAGATGACAGAACAAGGAGCAATGGTTTCAAGTTGCAGCAAGTGAAATTTAGGTTAGATGTGAGGAAAAACTTTCTCATTAGGAGTGCAGTAAAACACTGGACCACGTTACCCAGGGAAGCTGTGGAATCTTCATCATTGGAGGTTATTAAGACCCAACTAGACAAGGCTTTAGCTGGAATGGTAGCTGGGGATGGTCCTACTTTGAGCAAAGGGATGGACTAGACGACCTCCTGAGGTCCCTTCCAACCCTAATTTTCTGTGATTCAGTGATTCTATAATCTAGTGTAAAACACTCTGTTTATAAAATCATTAGAAATACTTAAACAACAGATGAATAGATGAACTGTCTATATGTATATAAAACAAACAAAAAATAAATAAAGAACTCAATATTCTGTCCTCAATGGTACTTTAATGACAGCTTTGCCTGACTGAAGGTTACAAAACCCCTAGCTAAAATGCACAGGATAGGGTCTTCTAAGAACTTAGGCAATTTCTACTACTGGTTTTCTCCAACTGTCAGACCTTTATCCAATAGTCAGACTAAACGAAAAACTTATTCTCACTATTTTCTTCTCTATACTTTTTTTTTTAAAGAATGCACTCTTGCATGAGCAGAAACCCAATTTAGGCAAATATGTCAAGTTTTCTAAAATCACAGCTTACCTAACAGCAATTCTGATTCAACTCCAGGGACAAAACCCTGGTGAAAAGAGGTTTAGTATACCAAGATCTTAAGAATGTTCATTCATCCCTTCAGATATTAAATGTTAATTGTATCATCACTTCTGATGTGAATGCTTACAACGAGGTAATTCACATCACTTGCTTTTGAGTACTTATATTTGTCTATTTGTGCTAAATTTTTTAGCGTACCAGCAGGTGGAGAATACTTACCAAAAAGTATAATGCAAACTTTTCCTTTCTGTCTTACCATCTATTTTTAAAATGATCTGAAAGGCCTATTCTGTTATATGAATGAGTAAGGCAGACTCCTGTTACTCAAGGCAGGATGAATTTGACTGCCCAAGATGGGAGTCAGTCAGTGTTGGAACTATTATTAAAACATAGGGATTTTGACTCCTGATCCTGTGCTCTTGTATGGATTTATAATATATGATAGACTTATTACCCACCTGACATTAACCAAAATGCAGACAGCACTCTCATACTGTATATTAAATTTGTTGAAATGCTACTTATGGAAATAAAACAACAGTTCCACAGCCAATAAGTCAGCACTATTGCATAGGTGTATTGCAGTAACTGAGTAGTGGTTTTTGTAAAGCTTATTTGTCAACTTACTGTGTATTGTGTTAAAGGAAAGAAAAATATGAGTTGTTGAAAAGCCTCAAAGCATAAAGATGGTAATCAGTATGTTTTAATCCATGGGCAGCATTTGCCACGTATGCAGTCTAGAACCATATTACAGATATCCTTAGAGGAAAGAGAGCTGCCTAATCAATAGAGGATCTCATCAGTAGTAAAAATGCCTATTGAAGATTATTGGTTCTTCCTGGTAACAGAAACAGATTGCATGAATTTTGATTATTTAAATGCAGGACATGAGTTCATTTAAAACCAGACTATATAAAGATAAAATATGTTCTAAATTCAGAACAACATAATGATTAACAATATGGTTCCTGACCACTGTTGCAGGTAGAAAATCAAGATAAAGTTCAAGAAACCTCTTTCCTGCTTGCAGCATCCTGGTAGAATTAGGCCAAAAGGGAATAGAGGAGAAAAAGCGGGGATGAGCAGGTTGAGTGGCCATGAAGAGGGCACCTTCTATTCTTTCGAAAGAAGTACAATGTCTACTTAGGAGCTCTGGGCCTGCAGCTAAAGGATTTAGGCCCCTCCCCTCAAATGAGGGTACATCCAAATCCCATTGAATTTCAGTTGAAAACCCATGAGGCAAGAGGCTAAAAGAATTGTTTCACTTATCCATTGTATACACACAAATGTGTAGCTTTTCATGTGACTGTTGGTGGCATTATGAATTTTCTTCCTTTCTTATTAAGCTCTCATCGCTATCCTGTCTGTCTCCATGCTTCCATTGCACACTGTTACTGTCAGCACATGACCCTATATAATCACTGAGTAAGGTTAACGATACATTTTCATTAGGAAAAAAAAGCCAGTTTGCTAATACTTAACAGTGAAAGAACAAACTGAAGCATGAACTGATTAAATGAAAGGGCTGGATTACATATATTATAAATTAGCCTGTGTTGGCAACTTAGCATAGTTATTTTGTCCCAGGAAGGGGAATTAGAGTGAAGTGAACACAATTCCTCCTCAGCTCCCAGAGCCCATCTGTTCAGCATAACAGCAAAGAGATTTTTTTATTTTGCTTTCAACCTCAGCTGAGCTCACTTCTCTCTCATTTGAACATTACCAAAGGATTAAAGATTTTAAGAGATTGTCAAACTTGCACCAGTGCTAATGGGGATAGAACTGACTCTCAACTGGAACGCACAACTGAGCATTTAGCTAGGAGCTCTGCTTATGATTCACAGTCTAGTGTAGCCTCAATTAGCTGTACTGGCTCTAGAGTGATAACAGGAATGAGAACTCAGTTTGTTATAAAATTAAACAGCTAGAACTCTACAATGGACAGGAGATCTGTTGAATTAGAAGCCTGTGTCTTTATAATGTTATTTATTAAAGCAGGACACTATTTTAAGTATTGATAAGTAATCTGCCCTGAAAGCAGATGTATGGTCAGAAGAAAAAAAAAGAAAGAAGAAAACAACATACATAGATAGGAACTCTCCTAATACTATATAAATATTTAAGAACAGATATTTAGCTAGTTATTAAGAATAGCAGAACAGAACAGACAACAGAATTAAATACAGCATGCCTAGAGGTAAGATAGCTGACATAATTAGGGAGGGAAAAAAAAATCAAAAAATCAAAAAAAAACTTTGATGTGCCATGAAACTTGTGCTTCAGCAAATATGAGATCGATGGATTATATGGCTTTCAAAGTCTTTCTTTTGCAGTTAAATCCAAACTGAAACACCAGAGCATTAAAGTCAGAAAAGTCTGGAGGTTAGCATTTTTTTCAATGAATAAAGTATTAAAAGTATTCCCTAAGTGAGCACTTCTTTTGTTATATAAATCCCTGTTCACTGAACCGATTTCCTGTTAGTAGACTCAACCAGGATTAGGTAAATTTGATTTGAAGAATGTCACTAATGAAACAAATCATCAGGAAAGAGAGGAGAGGTTTAAAGCGCACATAGTGCAGTGCAGAGTTATATTTATGATGTTTTGTAGAGCAGTACAGATATTCAGCACAAAAATAAGCAAGTTTAAATATGATTGTGTGACCAGCAAATTCAATTCCAAAGGTAGGAAAATTGAAATCTCTGGAATGCACATGTAGACTTGGCACCCCGATACAACATAAATATCAACACATTACATGTTAATACAAATGAAATATAATTAAAAATAACAGCAAAAGGGACCATGCATAGGTATGTTGCTCCAGCTGGATCCAGTATAGTTTACTAGGAAGCAGGGCTGTTTTAGTGCAGAAAGCAGATAGCAGATATTTAGGATGGTTGGGTTCCACTCCTAATGTTGTCAGTATTTCACTGTAATTTAGTGAACAAGTCCACAAAGCAAAACCTGAGTTTCTTAGTGTATAAAATAGAAATGTTACAAGCTAAGATGATACAGGGCCAAATTAACGTTTATGGAGTACAGTGAGATTAGGCTAAAGTAGAATTATATGGGCACATGAAAAAGTTACAGCTTCAACAGGTTTCTTTCCTTTAAGGGGAGCTTCCTGGCTGGGGAGGTAGGCTGGGCCCAAAGAAATTTTCCAGACTGAGCAGATTTCTGGCTTACACAGATTCTGTCTTTCATTTGTATTTAGAATATATGTAGATTAGCAATATATTTAGAAATAATTCTATGAATTGGGTTATATACATGAAAAAGGTTAAAAGAAAACCCACCTATATTGATGAGTCTTTTACTAAGAGCAACATACATGCAAAACCTGTACGGTTACTACATCACAAAAAATTGGTATGCTTTTAGTTTGGTAGAATTATACTGTTAAAACTGGAATTGCATTAAAGCTGTATTATACTGTTAAAGCAGACATACAGTTTATTTTCTTCAGACCTATGTCATGTTGCTTGAGTCTTTTTCCCATTTTATAATCAACTGTATGCTATTAGAACAAAGAAAAATTGTGATAGGCTAAAGTAGCACCGTGTTTCCCATGTGACTAATACTAAGGATCTCAAAGGTGTAGCTGGCCTTATGACTTTTGATTTGGAAGAATGTCAAGGATTTGTTCCAAAGTCTAAAAGCCCAGATCAATGCCTATTGTTCATATTGTTACAAATCATATTGCTTATCAGCACGGCCCAGATGGAAGACTGTTCGTTCTAAATGATAATATTAATAGCAACATTTGCATTATCAGCCTGACCAAATAGATCAGCATGTTATTTTGACATTCAATGTACACTGTTTTATATATTTTAAAACTTTTATATATTTTATATATCTTCAGAATGCTCTCTGGATTCAAGTGCAACCTCAGCACCAGGTCAGAAACCTGAGAAAGCAATGACCTTTGGCGTAATGCGTGCGCTTCCTCACAGACCTGAATATTTGTGTGAGGCTATGTAGGGAGCAGTGGCCTAGACTCCTTCACCTCAGCTCCCTTTTAACTTCTAATACAGTCAGCTGTAGAATCTTTTCTGTGTTCCTTGTGCAGATGTTCTGGATTTTAGTCAGACTTTTTTTGTCTTTTAAGCAGTTACTATTCCTGTGAAAGCAAATATAGATGAATAAATATCTCCTGGCATTTATTAATCCTATTCTCTGACTGATAAAAAAATAACCCACAACCAACACCACTACTGTTAATACAGAGTTAAGGTCGCCCAGTGGTATTTTATACTCTTCCAGAACATCAAGTTCAATAAAACTAAAATTTCTGCAGAGAAACAGGAAACAAAGAGTTAAAGGACATAGTCTAAATTATATTCTGCTATTTCCCTCTATATGTTGTTATGGTGGAATTGATCATTCTCCTAAGACAGAGGGAGTGTGAAGTTACTGACAGAGTGGAGAAACAAATCACAGTCGTAGTTTTATGGCCCACCCCCAAGACATTTTTATTCTATGCAAGTTACAGTAACTAAACACATGAGAATAGATAGTTGTACCTCTTCCACCACCTTCCTCACCTTCCCCCATAATATATATCCCTGTCAACATTTCCATCTCATTTCCTGTATCATTAAAACGTTAGCACTTTAGAAGCTATTAGCATATAAGAAGTTGCACTTTGCTATCTGACATCTTTCTATTTCTTCATATACATCACAAGCAGCAGCTTGATGAAGAGTCATGCCCTTCTTTCCATATATAGGGTCATGCTTCTTCCTGAGCAAGGCACTGCACCTGTACTCTGCCTCCTCCTTTTGCCCCACCTTCAGCCAGACCTCCCCAGCCATGGCCTAGATCATCTAGCTCAATCCTTCACAGAGCCAACTTCTTCCCCCATACTCTGGCCCCACCTGGAGTCAGGGAGTTATGTCCTTTAATTTTAAGTTTACATTCTCTGAAAGCTCATGCCATCAGTGTCTCCTCCTGCAAGTATTTTGGATGAAGACCAGACGGAGAAGTAGCACCATGCTTTTTCCCCTTGTTCCCAGCATAAATCTTTCTGGGCCTTTGCGAGTTTGGGGAGGTGTGATAGGCTTGGCTCCTCAGATCTCTTTACTCTAGGGGGCCAGTTTGCAAGGAGCCCAGTGAAGTTAACTGCAAAACTCCTGGACCTCCAGCTACTTCCCATGGTGCTCTTAACTCTTACTTAAATATATCAGCACTATGACCCTGATTCAGCAAACCATATATCTGAGTGTCACGAGTCCATGAACTCCACTTCATCAATCTACCGGCCACAAAAAATCATGAACTAAATATAGACATTGGATTTATGACACATTATAACCTGCCTGACATCTGACTCCTCAGGTAAACCCTTCACTTTTTACCAGATAGTCTCATTCCCTTCCACCCCACCCTCCTGTCTCCAATCCTTTGGCTACAGGTACATTTTTTCCCCTCCCCACCCCCATCTGTCTCACCCACTGACCATCTCAATTTCCTTTTTCACTGACTGGCTTTCTTGCATACGCACTGACCTCTGGTTGCTTTACCACTCTATCCAGGAAGAGCACAGAATATCTACAGTCACTTCCTCAGCCTGACAAAAGGTGTTTGTGCCTGAAAGCTTGCTAAGAATAATTTTTCCAACTATTTGAGTTGGTTTAATAAAATATATCAGATTTACCCAAAGAATCTATGAAATTATGAAACTACTCAAAGAATCTTGTCTGCTGATGTCCTTAGACCAACATGGCTACAACCTACACCCCTGAATCAATTACCATAGCATTTAAACAGACACTAACAGTTACTGAATAGGGATGGACTTAAATATGTAAAGCTCATATGCCACATGCTTAAATGCTTTGTCAGAGTGGAACCTAAACTGGCATGCTAGGTGGGATAGAGCAGTGGTTCTCAACCAGGGGTCCATGGACCCCCGAGAGGCTGCATGGAGGTTTCAGGGGGTCTGGGCTGCCCCCCATTCCATGACTCCACCTCCCTTCCAGGACAGAGCCATGGCCTGGTGGTGGTGGTGGCACCAGGTGGACCATGGCAGTGGGGTAGAGCCTTGGCTTGGTGTGTTAGCAGATGGTGGCAGAAGGGAAGGACAGCGCGGCTCCCCTTTCCCCCTTCATCCATTATTCTTCGCTTTGCTGTTGGTGCATCTGGTGCTGGGGGCCCAGCAGCAGTGACAATGAATCTCGCCACCCTGGTCTGCCCTCCCATGTCCATACTGGATCCCACCTACTAGGCCATGGAGGTAGCTCCTGCCCATGCTTGTTTGGCCAGGCTGCAGCCCCATGCCCACTGCAAGTGCACAAATCTGGGGAGACATGTGCCCTCCAATGCCCCCCAACACATCGCCTATGCCCTCCTGCTTATGGCCTCTTCTCCCCACATCCTGGATAAGCAGAAAAACAGTTTTGGCACAGGTGGGTCATGGAGTTTTTATAGCATACCAGGGTGGGCTTCAGGAAGAAAAAGTTTGAGAACCTCTGGGATAGAGTAAATAAATGAATCAGCAAATATTACACCTTTAATACACCTCTGGTCATGAATCACGAAATATTTTCTGGTTTCAACAAAAAATCATACCTGGATGTTAGGTAGTTTATGGAAATTAAAATGATTTCACAGGTGTCTTTTTAATTGTAAAACAAAGCAAAACAAAAATCTACCCAAAGGTCAAATACGATCCAAAGGTGTTTATGGTGTACGGCTTTTTGGTTGTCATTTTGTTTTTTTCAAAATTACAAAAGGAATAAAAAGAAGCTTTAGTGATTAGGTGGCAAACCATTCATATTTTGGGGGAGATTTTCTAAAACCTCTCTGTTCTATACATTTTTTTTTAAAGGTAGATAGTGTAAAACCATAGTAATTTCAAGAGGAATACAACTATTTAAGATACATTGTGAGAAAACATTTAAAAATATAATCAAACTATTGCAACATTCAGCTAACTAATGAAAGTACATGTAGTGAATTAGGAGACATTTTTTCTAAAAAACAAGACAGACTGTAGAAAATTGGTTGTCATCACTTGCAGTGTTAGCATTTTAGAAGGTCACTTCAGAGTTCATCCTCCACCCCCCGATTTCTACTGTATCTACTGTATTAGGAAGAGATTGTGAAAAATAAATACCAGCCCACAACCTGAAGCACCCTATCTGAGCTCCAAGCCACATTCTGTTTTAGATGGCAAACTACACATCACTGTGGGCTGTCTGAATTCCAGAAAAATGCAGATAATATATGTATTCAGGAGAGATGCTAATTGCTGGAAAAAATGTACATTGTCCAGAAGAAAATTTAGAAGCCATGAAAGTACTGGAGTTTATCTGAAGATGTCTTCCATGAAAGGATTTGGGTTACCTTGTTCAGCAAACTGCATGTTGATTTGAAATGGAAATATAGCTCTTTAGTAATACAAAGAACATGCAGATGGTCTTGGGTGACTGAGAAACAAAATGAGTACTAACACAAAATGAGCACAAACTGTTCATTTTATGAATCATCATGGAGAGAATTATGAATGGGAGAATATTCTTATATACTAATGAAGATACAGAGAACACTAAAAATAGCATTAATTATAGCATAACTACTAGATTCTAGTATGGACAATTTACAGAGCAGTACTTCTAAT
The DNA here is from genome assembly GCF_001723895.1 of Crocodylus porosus. NCBI lineage: Eukaryota > Metazoa > Chordata > Crocodylia > Crocodylidae > Crocodylus > Crocodylus porosus. Next base: position 125,572,067 of record NW_017728931.1, read on the forward strand.
TCATAGTGCTTACATATTACCTTGGGATACTGAAGATAATCAAGTAATTTTCCTGAAAAGCAAAATGAATCATTTAGCCTATGAGGAAAGGGGATAGCTCTTTAAATGAAAGCAAGCCAACATTGCTCTTTTCTAGAAAATTAATTTAATAAAAATAAACATGCCAAACCTAAGAAAAGATCAGATAGATCAACAGCATTGGATTTCATTTATTACTAAGGCTGAAGATTCAGCAGGATGCAGCAATCATTGTGCCTTATTCTGTAAGCATATATCTGAATAAGTGATACAGTATCTCAGTGAATGCAAGGACAGATAAGAATGATTGACTGCTTTAATACATATTTATGGGGTTAAGGTGACCCATTACTCTTCTAAAATATGGTGCTTTTTACTGATGAGAATTAAGTGACCAAATACAATCCTAAGCCAAAGCCTTTTGTTTCGATACCTTATCTTTAGGCAGAGTGGGAAGACTGTATCAAGTGTGGGATTCTAGAATACCGTATTTGTTCACATGCTACACGTACCTTTCCCACAAAAATCAGCCCTCCAAAATTGGGGTGGATCTCTTAAAGGGAAAAGCTGATTTTCTTTGCCAGAAATTCACTGTATGGGGGCATCGAAGGATAAAGGGACTGTGCTAAATGCCGGCTTCCAGCTTCTGTGTCCTGTCTAGGAACGAAGAAGGGAAACAGTCTCATGTTAACCCTTTCACAGTTACTCTCAAACTGGCACCAGTTTTTGGTAAGTTTTATCTTATAGCAAAGGTACAGGAGATAATTAGTACAGCTAGGGTGAAGTCCTTTTCAAAATGCACAAGTGGGAAAGCGAACCGCCCTGCCCTGCTCTGCCCTCCTGTGCCAGGTGCTGCCTGCTGGGCCACAGAGGTCCTGTGGGGAGGGCAGAATGGCAGGGAGCCCTAAGCCCACAGCAGACAGCCTGCATCTACCCCTGCCCCATATTCAAATCTGCGGGAAACACTTGCCCCCATTAGCAACACATAGGGGGTGCACGCAGGTGCACTGGCACCCCCTGAGATTGGCCATGCCCCTCCTAAAATGCCAGCGGCACCTCCAAGTTTGCCACTGGCACTTCCGCTGCCAGCAGTGATTGGCTGCTGGGGTCCCTCCACTCCAGTTAGCAATCAGCCACTGGGGAACCCCTATTTTTAGGAATAGGAAGCACCAGATGCCCATGCTTGCCCCTCCATTACCCTCTCCCCAGGAGTGCACACAGTGGTGGGGAGCCAGCTCCCTTCCCATCCCCCAGACAAGCCACCTGTGATCCTGTCTCACTCCCCAGCCATGCCCCAGCCCCAGCCCTAGGCCACATGCACCATCCTGGCTGGGTAGCGCCCCCAGTCCCAGCTGCCAACTGTACCTCACACCTCCCTCACTGTGGCCTCCTCACCCTGGCCCCCTGTGTCACCTACGCCTCCTCCCCCCTAGACTTTCCAGCAGGGAGCTGAGGGAGCATGTGGCACCCCCTGCGTCCCACTCCTCCCAGCCCCAAGAAAACCCTCGGAGCTCGAACTCTGCCAGCATGCAAGGGGAAACCAGTGGTTTCCTGCATTTTTCTCTTTCAAAGGAGAAAACCTACATTTTTCCACACGGGATGGAAAACCCGGATCCTTGCACAAGATACTGGGACAATAATTGCCATGGTTTGACTGCATCAAGGGGAATCTGGAACAAATGCTGTCCTGGAGTCATTCAGTCTGGGACTGGGACTTGATGTCTACATTCTTGGACTGTCCTGCCCAGTTAGGGACAGGCAGTTACCCTACGTACCGAGGAGGCACCAGGTGAAGAAATAGAGAAACTGGAAGCCATCTTGTAGCACAATGTCTTCATAAAAAAAAACAGTGTTGGGTCATGGATCTGGAAAAGGCCCCCCCCCCCGCTATATTCTGCTTAAAAAAAACAAGGTTTGTGTCCCATATGGAGGCATGTGGTATGTGAGAAAATGCAGTATATTTTTCAAGGATTTGAAATGTCTATGAAAATGTTAAAGCTAAAATTAGGGTTAAAACTAGGGGTAGGGCTTTCCAGTGCACTGAAGTGACTTAGGAGCCTAAATCCAATAGAAGATCCAGCACTTGCATGCTTTGAAAAATTACTCTCTAACTACTGAAATTAGATACCTAAATACATGTTTAAGTAGCTCAATAGGTAGTTTAGTTTTCAGGCATGTTGAGCATCTGCAACAGCCACTGAAGTTTATAAAAGCTGCTGATGTCCATCAGTGCTGAGAAGCAGGCCCCTTATTTAGATGTTTTAATATGGATTGAGGTTCGTAACTTTAGGTACTCTAAGTTTAAACCACAGGTCTAAAAGTATAACAAAACATGATACAACTGAGGAAAAAACCCAGTTAACCTCAGGGAGTTTCAATTTCTAGCTGAGAAAATCTTGGTTTTTTGTTTACTGTGTATATAAATATGCCACCATTTTTTAAAACCAGCCTGTTTCAACTTTTAACTTTAATCTTTTGATCACTTGCTATAACTCTGAATCTTGCTCTAAACTCTGTACATCTACAAGCACTCAGCTGCACCAAACCTACTTGTGAATGTCGTGGTGGCGGGACATGCCTAGAGAGGCTTCATCACCCATTTCTGGGTAGGGTGTATGTAAGTTGGAGCAACATCTGCTACAGAGCATCCTTTTCCAAGAGCACCAGGGAGGCAGGGTGGACACACCATAGAGGAGTCTTCTTCCACTGTTAACAAATGGCCCAAACTGAAAATCTGAAAACTGACGTAAAGGCCTTGAAAGTCATTAACGGCATTCCAGACATTTCAATCACAGCTAAAACCCTCATCAAGAAAAGGCTAGAATTAAACATTCAATGTCTGGTATGGAAAGAGAAGAAGCAGCTGCATTGGTACCCTATAATTTTATGACATAGGTCAATGAAACTGTCGTTCCAGTCTACTTATTTAGTGCAAGAGAAAGCAAGCCGTTCAACGTTAGCAGTGCTGGATATGTTTATTAAGTTAGGATTCTCATATGCAACGTTAAGTCACCTACACGGCTGCACTACTGGTATCAGACTGCTTTTTATTACTGCGGTATGAAAATCTCATTAAACATAAAATCCAATTCTGCTTGGTTGGCTCATATGGGTAATCCTACTGCTTCAAAAAAAGTGACTAAGACTTGGCTTTTGACTCTGGACCTTGTCTGCACTGGGATAGCTCACAGAAATTCAGTCCTAAATCAGTTTTAAAAATCAACCATAATCAAAACAGTTAAGGCTCCAAGTGCCAAAACCACATTTATAACCAGTTTACTTTAAAAAAATTTCTAAGAGATTTAACTAAGCCTTTCTCCACCTTGGATATTTGCCACTCATCTCCCTTATTACAGCTGCTGGTATCCAGGTACCATTTAATTTGTATTGCTGCAGTCCATTAACTGTGTGTTGTGACATCTAAAATATCTGAATCAGCTTTAGCATAGCACATGCTTAAAGTTAAGCATAAGAATAGTTCCACTGAAGTGAACAGAACAAACTACTCATGTTAAACACTAAACATATGTTTAAATGCCTTGCTCACTCTGCTCCTACATAAATAGTGTAGGCCAGGGATGGAAAACCAGGGAGTCTGTGGAGAAGACAAGCAGTACATTGGCAAATAGGGCAGCTACCAAGAAGCAGCTCAGACAGGGAAAGGGGACCAGAGTGGCGCTGAGGGAGGGTCAGAAGCTAATTTGTGGCGGCATGTCTGGCAAAAAGGTTGTTCCCCTCTGGTGTAGGCTTTGAAATGCACACCTCATTTGAGTTTGTGTCTGGGAATACAATAAGAAAACTTTCTGTAGGAAGGCAACAGCAACACAGTGAGTGTAGAAGAAAAAGGTTTTTTTTTTAATTGCAAACTTCAAAATTGGGTGGGGGAGGGTGGTTGAGGGGTAGAGGAGGGAAAGAAACAAAATGTTTCCCCTAAAATTGCAGGAATACCCCAAAAAATCACAAGATTTGAAGCTCTTTCACACTTACATTTTACTCTGCTCCAAATCTTAATGAACTCATTGATAGCATATAAATTAGTCATACTTAGAAGTTTAAAAGCATATGAGTTCATCACAGTCTAGGACATTTTAAAGGATTTTTGCTTTATATTGCTACATCATGTGATAATGCTTTGTCAAACCCATTCATGGACATATTTAAAGGAAAATAGCCCATAATTTAACAATTGCTGATCTGGAACTACCATTAATACTGGCATTAAAAATAGATGTAAAACCATGGACACATGGAGCTTTCTGAACAGCTATTTCACTGGGGCTCCAGGATTGATTTAATATATACAGTGATGCTTTAGTTTGGAATGAAGAGTGATGTGTGCTTTTTCTCTTCACTCCCTGAGTAGATCTGGGGCAGTTTGTTTTGGTAACTAACCTGTACAGAATTTCCATCCAGGAGAAAATTGAAAACATTCCTGTTCAGTGCCTGGCTCCATCTCCATGCTTTGTTCATTGATTTTTTTAGACCTACACATTCAGTACCTGCTTTGTTTCCTTCTTGTACCTTATTGTACAAGTTTGTCTTTAATTTTTATTTTTTTGGTATTTGTGTTAAAACAGGAGCATAAGTTTTTAGGTATCAAAGAGTTTTTTCTCATGTGCATACAAAAATACATGCAATTAGTTCTATGCCTATACATGTAATGCACATCTGTAAGAATAAATCATTGCTTTCTGCTAAGCATTCATCAAAGCTCTGTGTGCAGGGATGAGGAAGGTAATGGCAAAGGCCCTCTCAGAGGTTGCTGGTTGGCAGAAGGTTGTAGCAGGCTGCTTATATCAGGCTGTAGCAGGCTGCAGGCTTACAGGGGCTACAGCCCAACTGTGGAAAGTAAAACCTGATTGCAGGCCTGCCTGGAGGACTGGGCCAGCTGATGTGAATAATTGGCTGGCCCAAAGGAAGTTAAAAGGCTCCCAGGGAAAATAAAACTCTGAGGTGACAGAGTGTACTATGGAGCTGAGCTAGCCCTCTCAAGGTCTGGGGAGAAGCCACAAGGTGAAAGAGAAGGCTACAAGACTAGAAGCAACAGTGAGCCAAAGAGCCCTCTAATAGGCTATGGGAGAAGACCCAGGGGTTACAAGGCTGGGAGCAGAGGCACCATGACAGGACTGGAGTCAGAGTCAGACACAAAGAAGACTGCAGTGTGGAGGGAGCATCAGGGACCTGGAAGCACCTTATCAGGGTTGGAGAAGACTCAGGACAAGGAGTGCACTCTGTGTGGACTATGCTGAGTTTGGGTTCTTGAGGAGTGATGTATGTAAGAGGGGTCCTGTGAGGCAAGTGTGCACAGGAAATAAAAAAAAACAAAACTGTGCTGAGTTTAAAGACTGTAAAAGACTTGAATTGAGCTAAGTGATTTCCCAGCTTGCTATGGGACCTACTTTCCACAAAGGTTTATAGGAAGTAATAGGGAAGGGAAGTAGGTAATGGTGGTATTTGGATGTAATCAGAGAGCCTGGAGCAAAGGAGGATTTTGAGAAGCCAAAGTTGATCAGCGAAGCCAAGGTAGGCTGAAGATATACTGTGAGAATAGCATCTTGTGGGAAAGGGAGACTCGGGGATGAGGGGTGGGGAGAGTGATGCTGCTTAGTGGTAGAAGGGGCTTGATATGGTAGTGAACTCTGGTGGGGTGCTGAAAGAACAGAGCTTCTGGACCAGTATTACAAGGCACCTGGGGATAGGTTCCTGCATTCTGGGTACCCCTCACCTCTAATTCTGCCCCCACTCTTCCCCTCCTCTAATATCAGCCCATGCTTGTCCCCACTTTGTCTTATCTCCATTTACATTCCTTAACATGCCCCCTATCTTGACTCCACCCCCTCATTGGCCCCTCCCCTATATTGGCTGAGAGGGGAAGTGAGAGCAGACCAAGCTGACTAAAGGCCATGCAAGAGAGACTTTCCAAGCAGTCAGGAGGAGGAATAGCAGGGGAGATCCAGGCTTATTAAATGCCCATTAGTGCTTACTGCTGTGATAACAATAAAGGCATCCACTTTCAAGGAAGTCCCTGACTAACAACTTCCAGCTAGGTTTGGAAGTCTCTTCCTCCCCACCACCTCCCTCCCAACCAAACTCCTGGATTCCTGAAAGGGAAGGGGATCACACTTTCTCTCTTTCCACTCCTAACTCCAGAGACACCCATGTCCAAGGGGTTTTTTTGGGTTTATTTTGGGAAGGAAGTTGGAGGAGGGGAAGGATCTTATGCCTCAGTGAGCACCTCCATTGCCTATCTTTGATGTTTAGAAACAGTGAGTATGGCATTAACATCGTTCTTGTTGGTGTCACTGCTGTTCCTAGGGAACTGGACAGCAGCATGTAAAATGAACTAGAGGCTTGTTCATTTTAATTCTGCTGCTAACACAAACACTAGTCTTAAGGAAATGGCACATTGTGATGGTTATCTCCACAGCCATTAATAGAAACTATTCATTCATGTTTTTTTCTAATACTGTAGAAACTGAACAAGCCCTAATTTGTATTTACCATCAAAACAACCCTCCGAGGTTATGAAAATATGATTAACCCCATTTTACAGATGGAAAACCTGGGCACAGAGGGACAATGGCTAGATCCAGTAAAGGACTTATGTGCCCCAAGTTTTGCAACAGCTGACCCTTGTGCCCCTATAGAAAGCATTGGGAGAGACAGGCATTTAAGAATGGAATACAAAATAGAAATCACACTGAACAGGAAACAATGTCAAATCAGTGTTCAGCTAATTAGAGCTCACTAAGTGGATGGCCTTAACGTTAGAGCAGCAAAGGTCTTGAACAACCATTCAATCAGAGTATCGAGGGCAAAAAACCTAATTTCTTGTAAGATGAATCTCAGTAAGTTTATGAAAGGGGTTACATATTGTGGTGCCTGTCCTAAGAGGGGACTGGACTTCATAATGTGGTAGGGTCTTTCTTTGACAAAATTCCCTTCCCCAAAAAACTTCAATCAACAATAGAAAAAAAAACCCAACAAAACTTCCAACTCAAGTGAAGAGTTTCTTTCAAAGAACTGAGAAGTGATCTCAGTGTCTTTCTTGAGCATATCTGGAGGAGTGGTGCTACTGAGCTCTTCTATATGCTACAGGGCTGTTCGAAGTGGCACAGCTGTGAGTTGCACACCACTCAAGCCATACACTGCAGGGGCAACCCCTGACATTCCTCCCCACTGTGCAGGCTGTCAGTGGCAAACATCCCCTGCCTCCCAAGCAGCACCAGTGACACACAGGTTGCCACTCAGGCTGTGCCAGCAGCGTGTGAGTATGTGTCCCCCATTATGCAGGCTGAGCCAACAGCTGCAGCTCCTTGCTTCCCTACCCAGTGCCCCCATGAGAGTTGGCCTCAGGGATACATGAACCTCATGTTAACCACTCACCATGGACCAAATGCTGTTTCCTTGCAGGGCTGCATGTGGCCTGCAGGCCACCACTTCGACATCCCCGATATACCAGTTCAAAGGCTAGGCCACTCACCCCAAAGTTGGGGGATAAGGGTTAAAATCCCTCTTCTCTTTGAGATGTTCCCAGTCCACATTTCCTACCTTCAGGAAAAATACTTAAATTCCAGAAAGATGTAGGGCCTTGGCCCTCCCACTTGCCAAGCAAAGTGTCTATGTCAGTCAACAGCAAGAGAGCATTTCCAAGGTTCTAATTTGTTCATTTACTTTTTTAAGAGTTAATAATCAATCACCCTGATGACAGGACATTCAGAAGAGCCCACTGATTTTTAGCAGTCGATTTGACATACAGCTGGCCTGATGTTCAAAGCACTGAGCATCTACCCCCTCCCCCATTCATTTTAATTGGAACTGTAGGAGCTCAACTCTTTGAAAAATTGGCCTAATGCAAGCTGGGCCCCAAAACATTAAGCCCTTAGTATCAGTGGCAACTTGTGAAAATATGAGTATTAGCTCTTCAGAACAGCATGCATCTGTAGATGTCAACCCACAAAGCTGTGTCAGAATGCCTCAGATATGGTTTCAGAGAGACTGTCTCTAAGGGTGAGATGGTAGATTAAAATCCATGACAATTCAATTATTAAATACTCTGTTGAGACTAAAGAGCTCACAATCAGTATTAATGGTAATGATCATGCATCATCTTGAACAGTCCTGCATGATACTTCATCTTAACAGCAATAATTGATATGGAGAAAGTAAAACTAGGTTTCATTTCTGCCTTAGTATCCTTGCTTGCACCTGGGAAATTGTCCTTTAAAGCAAATCTACAAGGAAAATAAATGGGTAAGATTTACAGACATTAACATTCTCTACAAAGAGCATTACAGGAATAATGTTACATTTTAAGTATAATAGCTTAATTCACGTTGGATTTACAGTATTTTTTAAAGGGACCAATATTTTATTAGACTGACTAATTCTAACAATATACATCTAAGCAAGTGCAATTTCCACAATACCAATGAATGAATCACAATACTACTCTGCTATTTAAATTGGGAGGAATATTTTACTGCAGGCAGAAACTCCTAAGTTCTAATCTTTACTTTATCATAAAATTCACTGCATGGCTTTGGGCAATTCAGGTAACTTGTGGGAATCTCACTTTCTGGAACAACGGGGACAACAATATTAATTTAACTACTTCCCAGGGGTAATGTGAGAATTAATCAATGCCTTAAAACATTGCAGAAATGTGCACTATCACTTTGGAGAATGAACTACCTTCCTAACTAAATAACGAAGAAAAGGATTTTGTGTGTGTGTGTTGTTGATGGAAACTTATCAATTTATTTCATTTTGTTCATTATTGATCAGATCTAGATTTGAAATGGGGAACTCATTTGCTGTTCCCTAGCAGACAACAATATAGCAATCTTGGGGTGGTGTTGTAGTCCCAGTGGTTCAAGAAGAAAAATGTATTTGATAATATTGTTTACTGGTCCAACTATGTAGCAGGGAGAGATGTTAGACAATGTTTTAGGCACTGCATTTCCAAATAAATCTTATCCATTTCAACTGCTTGTTACATGGTTTGTGCCTGTTTTTGATAACTTGTTTGTTGCACAGGTTTACTACCCTCTTCCCCATCTTTAAGCAACTAGTCTTATTTATGTAATGGAGTTAAATTCAAATAATTGTTTTTTTCTGTTTTACATTATAACTGCTTTATTTCGAGACCTGAGTGTTTTTTGCCCCAAAGCTATCAAAAATCTTTCCTAGCTACATAGTTGGTTCAAGAAAAGCTATTATCAAACAGATCTTGCTTCATTTGACAAGTTTGTATTTTTTTATAATAAATTAATGTTCCACTGAGAGTGGTGTGCACTCATTTTATGCATGTAGAAACAAAAGCACTCAAGATTATGTAAACTTGCCCAGCATACTGCAATTCAAAAGCGGAATGAATGTAGCTCAGTAGTAGAGCACTGTGAAAACCTGAAATTCTTTGGTGAATCATAACCCTCCCACTTCTTCCCCACCCCAACCCTCAACCAAAAACTGTATTTTTTGCCAGATGAAATATTTCAGTTCAACCCAAAAGAAAACATATCAAGTTTAAGATGAAAAACTATTTTTTAAAAAAAATATGGCAATTTCAAAATAAATTCATTATTTTGAAACAACATGTCAAAATATTGACTTTTAAAAGGTTGAAAAGAAACAGATTTTTCCCTTCTCTTCTTTTTTTCAGTTTGAAACTATTATCTGAACTTGACCAGAATTTATTATTTATATTTTCCTCACTGCCTATTGTAGTTATTTGTGAAAAATAACTTTTAATCTAAGAACAGGTTCTCTTTTACTGTAACAGGTTTTGCATTTTGAGAACTTTTTGGTAAAAAAAAGTCTAGCAAAGTTCAAAATCCCAGAAATACAAAAGAAGCAAAACTGTAAACAAAATGAGTGCTCCTGTTCTTAAGTATTATAAAGTGTTTTCCTGTATCCAAGACACATTTATATTTGTTTTCTAAATTGTTTCTGAAAAATGTTTTAATGAATGATTTAGACATAATTACAAAGTATTTTCCAGTCAACTTACTGTTTTTGTCTCTTAAGACATAAACCTGCACACTGGTTTATCTAACTTGTCTGAAACCAAACATTTATCCAGTGGTTCAACTGATTTTGTCGAAAGCAATTTCTTTCTGTGCACCTAAGACTTTTCAAATAAAAATAAATCAAAACAAAACTTCAATTAAGTCCTAACATGGAAAGTTTTGGTTTCAAGTTGCAATTGTATTAATCACAGGGTGAACAATCAAATGTTTCTAACCTCTTGAAAAAACTTACGTAGCACAATACAGCACATATTTCAAAGATGTTTCTAAGCTTAGGAGAATGTACAACAGTTGTGCATTAAGTCAAGTTAATGGAAACATGGAATATGTGCTGTGGCTCCACACAGGAAACTTTGCTTTACTGCTTTTACTTTGCAATTTATCCTGAGAAAAGCATTCTAGTCTGTACAAGGCCCTGATTCCTTTCTAGAGGAATAAGCTGCAGCCACATATTTGTACCACTGAACATCTGGCCACGTATGTACTTACTACTTGACTTGCACTTGCAGGCTTGTATCTTGAGGCACAACTACTTGGTTTGCACCACTGCTCAATCAAGCTGATTGCACTGATGTCCAGGCATCATTTTTGAGATTTTCCACTATATGCAAACTTTGTGGGCTGTGTTGCTTAGCAATAGTTAATTTAATATAATTTAGGTCTAAACTAAGTTACTAGGAATGCAGTGGAGTATGAATATACAGTAACGCACAAACGTATCTTGGATTACAAATCAGTGCTATGCAACATATGAAAGGTGAAAATAATGATGGTTTAATGTACAAAATAGTATTACTGGGTTATTTTCCTCTGACTTGTCATTTTAAACTTGGACTGATGTTTCTGAGACGAAATTTGCCCATCTAGAAAAGGTATAATGCTACCTGCCTATTCTTATATCACATCTGTGATGATGACTCAGTTGTAATGTTCTTTTAAATCCTTGCCTGACTGGTGCTGAAAAGGCTTGACCCAGCAAACATTACTAAATTTTATTTCTATTTGCAAAAGTAGTCCCAGCAAACTAAATACTGCACACGTGCACAAGCACACACATGCATGCATGCACACATGGGTTCTAGGGATACTAAATATTATTTTTGTACAACTTCTATATGGCGACTCTTTTGTCAGAAAAGTGCTGCTTTTCTATTATGTTAGGCCAAGCTATGTCATTCTTAACTAAATAAAATATGACTGCATAACAGCAGTACAGCTTTGACTGTGGCAGTTAAATACTTCCCCAGGGAAATGCACAGGTTCTAAATACCCAAGATTTGACACTTAAACCATGAAGTAAATTTCTGAGATGAGAAGAGCAGAAACCCTCTTTAACAGAATATAGTAGCTGCTTTTAGAGTTCCTTCCACGAATCCCACAAGTTCAGATAAATGCTGCAATTGATAGATGAATACACGTGTAAATCTTTTTATGCTTCACAACTTTTATAAAATATTTTGATAGGAAATATTCTGTATGTTGGGCTTATAGGTGGAGATAAGAGCTACCTGCAATATGCTTTACCATTGTCATTGGGTACTGTCACCTTAAGCTGTAGTTTAGAATTTTAGTACAATATTACATTCCCCAGTATTGCATGCACAATCATTTTGGGCCCCACACTCTTGGACAGTTATGCATTTTTTATCAAAAAATGACTGCAACAGTTACCCTATTTTATTTACCAAGTGTATTCTAACTGCAAACCAATGCATCTCACTGTCAAAACAGGTTTTTGACATCATCCGATATAATCATTTTCATTAAACATTCTACTCTATATTTTTCCTAATGATTTGGGGTTTTTCTCTGGAGAAATGAGTTTCTACAGTCTTGTTGTTAACATGAATTCTATAGCCCACAAAGAATCAACTCCCTTCTAGTTTGTTCACAAATATTGATAATAAAGTGGGGAAAAAAAATCAGGGATGATTTATTACACCATACCAAGCAGTGATGAAATTCAAGGGGAAAAAACATCCCTGTCTATTGTGTTAGCTTGTTTCCTTGTTAATGAATGTGATAATGCCCACCTTTCACACTGCTTCCAAAACACTGTTTATTTCTAGTTGATTTCTCAATAATACTGCATAACGTGAAGTCACATAAAGACAATCATGCAGGCCTATTTGGTGTAGCGACGGGCAGGTGCTGGTTTCATTCTTTAAAAAACCTGAATCCTGGTTTTCAGCCATTAATGACTGTCCTCTTTAGTGATTTTTTTAAAAAGGTACAGTATTAGGCCATGGCAAATCAGTGATGGGTCAGAGTGAGGACCAGTGATATCAATGGTCAGTTTTAGCTTTCTAAGTTATGCCGTGCAGAGAAATTACCCTGCAAACTGGCACTTGAAATTCCAGAGGGAGAATCACCATACAGTGTAAACTTTGGCACTACTGACTTCTATTTACCATCCAGCTGTGCAGAGAGCAGCTGTGGCAAGATTGTGCTGCGCAAGCAGGTGTCTCTACCAAGAACCAGATTAACCTTTCCCTGACCCTGCAATTGTCACACTTCTTTATGGCATGAGGGATCCAGATCCCTGAATTCAGCAGAAACTGCAGGACTAGTTTCAAAATGGCTGAAGTTGGTTTAAGATAAACCTGGTTGACTTAACTGATTTGGGTCAAACTGGTTTATGGAACTGGTGTCCCAGACCCCCTCCTGGTTTAAGTTAAATCAGAGTCTCCCAGCATTCTTTTTAACCCTGGGCTGGGCTGTCTGCTCCAGGGAACAGGGCTGGCCCTGCCCCTCTCCTCTCTTGCTGGATCACTGGCTGGCTGAGAAGGAGGTGGAGACTGCAGGCACAACAGCATCTACCTGGCTTCCCTCTGCCCCCCCCCCTTTTGCTACTCAAGCAGGGATCCCTTCTCCCTCCCTCCCCTCTCCCACAGCATGGACCCTAGCTGAAATCTGGTCACTGTTGTACCGCCCCCATGCTAGCTAATTCTGAGTGGTGTCTACGTGTGTGTCTCCAATTTCACTGGAACAAAGGTAGACAGAACAACGTCCACTTAGGGCTTTTGGGAATTAATCAGCAGGTCAGCTGGTAATGTCCCTCCGTTCTTCTTTACAAATGTCTTGGAAAGTGCCATTTTTTGTTTTCTTGATGGGCTGATAAGCTTGTGTTCTGATAAGCTGGCTTGCTTGAAAGGCCACAATCTGACAGTGTTCAAGAAGAGACAGAGAGAGGTGTGAGAAATGACCTGGTTTGCAAAGCATGGGACCTGTGAGTGCTGTCAGTTTACTGCAGATGGTATGAAGAAGCAGGGAGATGGAGATTGAAAAGCTCAATATCATCAACAGATTCATGCACTGTACACAAGCAGTCCTCCCTCCCCACCTGCCCCACTTTTGTCTCAGAGTGCTACTCATGCCCCTTAAGCAGTGAGTGGGGGGAACAGGGAGGGAGAAGTGGAGTGGGGGAGGAAGCCTGGTGAGGGCTGTTTCCCCTTCCACCTCCAGACACACCCCAGCTGGAACTGTATAGGACAGGGTGGGGGGTTAAATACCTCCCTAATCATAATGTCCTTCTGGGGCCTGGCCACACCCCCACTTCAGCTTAGAGCTGTGGAAGGGAAGGGAGGGCTGCTCTAGCACCCCTCCCCAGCTTATAGCCTGAGCTACTTTAGGCAAGTGCCTGCATTTCCTGAATCAAAAGTCAATATCTATCCACTTGCAAATCAGTTCAATCTCTGCAGGTTAGACTAACCTGCAAAGATTGAATCAATTCAGGCTCAGGCTTTTTCAGTGTCTGTCCCTAACTTTACTGAGCACCCAGGGTTTACATCTCACACCACAGCAGCTGCCCACACCACTGTCATGTATGCCACTGATCAGCTATCTGTAGTACACAAGATTCATTTCTTGCTTTGATAATTTGCATTGTGCTGGTCTCTCAGCACAAGACACAAAACATAGTTCTGGTATACCCATAATCTAGAGCATCACAATCTTAACCAAATATTCTCCTGATGTATCAACTGAGAAAATCATTCTCAGAAGATAGAAAAAAGATTGTAGTACCCTTTCTAACAAGTGGGAAAGGAAGACACCATTCTGGCCTGTAAGTCTAGAAAGGATACCTATATTACAGGAGTATGGGTTTAAGGCAAAGGCATCCAAATTGTGGTTTGCAGAGGTACTGACAAATTTGATGCTACAACTGAGAAATAACTTCCATGTATCAGTGTGGTTCAGGTGAGGAAACCATACAAAAGAAGGTATGTTATATTTATAAGCATGTGTGAGCTTTCATGCTTTACTGCTGCTCTTTTCTTTTGTACTGGTGGCTTTAAAAGGGAATGAAAGCACAAAAGTATGTGTAGTGTCCTTCTATCAGATTTCACCTACCCTGACTACCATTGCTGCTGGCTTGCAGCAGCTGCTATATCCTATGCAAGAAAGAGCACCTGACTATATCCACTTTTCATGGCAATGCCAGCTTCCCAAGACGGGTACCGCACAGTAGATGGATGACTGAATTTTGAAAAGAACCTCTTTTAATAAAGCAGGACTGAAATCTTTTCAAAAATGTATTTTGAAGAAAGAATATCACCAAACTTTAATTTGCTATTTTTCTAAGCCTTAAACTACACAGATCTTTCAGCAAGACATCCAAACAGAACTGACAAAAGGAAAGCTGCCTTATTTAATGAGTACCTTATTTAATTAGCATAGAACTCAGTTCCACAAGATCTGAATTCATAGGATTCCCATTGGTATTAATGTAAATTCTGAATGCAGAGGGGTTTTAGGCACAAAACTATGGAATTATTCACTGATTCCTGTAGGCCATACGTTTTCAGCCTTTTTAGAGTGAGGGCACCCCTCCTTAACTTTTTGGTAGGACACAGGCAGAGGACGACTGCTGTGCTGCTTCAGGTTATCTCAGTGGTACTTAATTAAAGTGCTGCTGCTGCTTCAGCCAGGTAAACACACCTTGTACATAGCCAAACCAGGTAGGGCTGTGGCATACTCCTTCATACTCCTCCCAGAAGCACAGGTGCACAGGACAGTACCACCTACCCCTTGTGCCTGTTTCCAGGAAATGCTGTACAGGGTCAGATCAAAAATGGCACTGGGAACTCCTCTTTTAAGCTAATCAGGTATCCTTCCTAATCTGGCAATGCATGAGATACAGGGCATTTTTACCTGGCCGTGGTGATAGTGCCCATGCTGCATCACCCCTTGAAAGAGTCTCACAATACCCCAGTTAAAAGCCAGTGATGTAAGAGCTTGTATTTGACTTCACAAGGAGTCCAACTGAAATCAACAGGCCCACTGGCAGACTAAAGTACTTCTCTTTCTGAGTAAATGTTTGACCCTCTGTAAATGGCATCATTTTCTAGTCCCATTAAACATATTTAGTTTAAACACTCATACAGTTATATATGCCTGGGGAAAAAGTCACTATGGAGAGGAAAGAGAAAACTGCACAGAGAAGGCATTCCAATGCCAGAGTGATTTTTGTGGCATAACAAGATATATATATGGATATCCATGACCACCTCTCTTGGTTCATTTATCATCTGACACAGCATAGCTATTCTTAGCAGGTAATTTTATATGTGCACTTTCTTAGTTTCAGTTCATACCCAGAAGTGTCTAAGCAGCACTGCTGGCGTCTGAGTCCTAATGCTCAAAAATCATTCAAGTTGGTGTTCACGCAATTAATGCTCCAAAGTCACACATGCCCACGGTTACTAGATTTAGCATCTCTTCAAGTAGCATTATTTAATGAATGCTCAGAAAAAAATTGGGGGCATAGGAAAAAATTCTCTGTGCAGGTTGCTAACTTCTAGATTAGCTTTGAGAATGCAAGGGTTAGAATTCCTTTTCCTCTGGAAGGATTTCTTCCCCCTACTATGCTTTGTTTTATTTGTCTGTTTATTCTGTTTTTTTAATCTCAAGGATATCAATAGCAGGATGCATGACAAACCAGACCCCACTCAGCTATTGCATGCCATTGCGTCCCAAAACAAACATTAAAAGGTAAGTAGCTTGTGCTTTTTGTTTCTTCCTCTGAATCTTTTAACAATTAAACATTCTGAAGTATTGCTTGACTATAAGGACCAGTGACAGATCCAGAGAAAGACAGAGACACCCAATGCCCAATGAAATCACCAAGTTTTCTTTCACCTGTTTGAGTCAAAGATGTTCATATGCATGCCATGTGATCTTTACAGAAACAAACTCAATCATGTCTAACCAGCTGGTGTCTGACTGGAGATGAGACTTCTTAAAGAAAGTGCAGGGATAGACACTCACAGATCCCAAAAGAATGTCAAAATGTAGCTTTCTAAATGTAATAGCCAAACAAAAGTTAATAAAATACTGGTGCAGATTGTCATCTTTGTGTGGGGCTTAAAATGTGAATTATTAATTTGCTATAATAAACAGCACTTTAATTGTGAAGTAATTGTTTTTTCAAAAGGTTATCGATCAGATGTAGTGGCCTTATTTTGAACACACAAGTTGATAGCATTCCTGTAATTACAGAAACGGAGCCACTGCTGAACCTGATGATTTAATTGGGACCAAGAATGAAAGACTGCTAGCACTACAACTGAAATACTCTGAAGAGAAACCCAACGCTGTTCCTAATTAGGTGCCTGAAGAACCGGAAGCTTTTTTTGCTTGAAAAGACAGAAAATAACTCAATACATGCAAAAATATTCAGGTCCTCTCCACATGTCCCCCAAATTAATGCATCATTTGACAATGACTACAAGACTGACAAGGCACTGTGGATAGTTATAAGCAAATGAGCACCACATTGTCTCCTAACTTGCTTTACAACTTTGGGCATGTGCATACACATGTGCAAACTTTCTTAATCAGAACTCTTCCAGCTTACGTATCTTTGAATAGGTACCTGCTTGCCCTCATGTAATGTGAGAGTCAAACCTGAATATAAATAATCTCATTAAAGAAGTTTATGCATTTATCCTGAGTACATTGATGCACCATGATGCCAGTAGCATAATATAATAAAAACAGTAAAACCCAAAATACGGATTTTGGGTGCCTTTGAACACAGGCATAGGAAAGTCCATGAGCTTGTACTCAGGTATTAGGTTTATGCAACAAGTGAAAATGTATGGCTTTCAGTGTTTGAATTCCTTGACAGCCTACTCTAAAAGCATTCTTGGTATGGTACAGACATTATTCACCAATGCGGCCAAAACTATGATTGGTGCTGCCAGAAATATTGCCTCTAAAGAGTTTAAAGTACAAAATTCCTTTGCAATCCCAGTTCAGATTGTTTTGTGATTAATGATGGTTAATGGCAATTAATAAGATATGAAATGAGAAATCTTCCACAAAAGCTGTAAAGCCAATGGACAGAATTAGAACTATTCCACTGTATATCATAAGCTCTGTTCTGAATAAGCCCTGCCAAGGCCTTTATTCAGAAAGTTGCACAGATTTTTCAACTTACCATATGCTTAATTGCTATGTTGTATCATGGCCTAATTGAGCTTCTCTTCAAGTTAGGTCAAGTGGAACACATGCGACTGTGAAACATCGCTGGAGTTATCGACTGCTGCCATGAAATCCCATGTGAGGATCAAATATAGCCTAACCCCCTCTCTCTGCAAACAGTAGGTCCTGGTGGGCAGTAAACAGGGAAAGGCTTCTTAGTATAGTCCTGCTTCTTCCTGATCACTTAGGGGTAATTTGCATCCCAGGGAGGGTTGGAGCTGACTGTGACTTTTCCTTAGATGGATGGCCACCTGGAAGGCTCCGTAATTCTACTATACAAAGCCCGTCCAAATCTAGATGGGCTACCTGGCTAATATGTTTATGGCCCACCAGTTTCTGTTACCCATGGTACACAATGGAGTGATGTGGCTAGCATCATGTCAGACTACCTTTGATTTCTCAGCCCCAACAGCTTGGTACCTATTTGCAGCTGTTGCAATAGCACCAGTCCAGAACATGAATCAAATTTATGTCTCTGGAACTGCAGTAAGATGCCTTGCCTACTCTGTCCCTAGACCTCTATCCCACATACAAGGGCAAGGGACAAATTAGTTCTAGTGCTAAATGATGGTTTGAAAATTTCCTGTGGAAGCTGGACAAAAAGACTACCTGGTCCTCTGGGGTCCCTTCCAGCCTGAATGTCTATGGAATCAATTAAATGAAATCTTTAAGGTTCAAAAATCCCTTCAGAAGTCTGCTTCTGAGTGTTTCTGAAAATCTTAATCACTACACAATTCAGGGATTGCAAACTCAACAGATGTGGTACATTTATGTATTCTCCAGTATCAAGTAGCTCATGCATCAAAAAACAAAGAATGGTTTGTACAAACCTCTGGGAATTTGAAAGCCTTCAGTCCAAAGCTAAGAATGACTGGACAGAAAAAAAACCCAACTATAAGCAGCCAATGTATAGACTTGAAATGGGTCTTTTCACTTTTCAGTACATTTCTCAGATGAAAGGTTTTAATAAGAAAGAATAAAGGTCCAGACACACCTTAGGGAGAAGGATAGGGAGAATGGAGGGACTGAAAAATCAAATATCAAAACAGAAATTATCTGTGAGGAGCTTCTACAGACAGTACCCATGTAGTGGTTATATCAATGTAACCAGCTGTGAAGGGAAAATGCACTAAAAGGGAAAGAAATGCACCTGTAAGTGTCAGTTAAATGAAAATTGTATCCTATTAGTGAAAATACAAGACTGTCTCTAGAGCATGAATCAAGAACACTTTTAAGTAACACATTCCCAAGATGTCCTTTACCTTGTAAAGTGCCTTGTCTATCCATATAAATGTAAGGACAATGATGATGTCAAATTTAGCTTAAAATTCACTACCAGGGTATCCAAGTTCTTTGCTATATAACCCTCTCATTGAGTCAATCTTTACAAAGCAGTACATTATAATATGTAGGTGATAGAGTTACACAAAAGACTCATTGTTTTTCATTGAATAAGACATTTTCAGGTAGTAATGATGTATTATTTAAGACATACTGAAATGGTACATTAGCTATACAGTCTGATCCTCTGTTCCTGTTGGCAGGTCCTAAATGACCAAAACTTTCATTCTTAGATATACAAAAGACCAGTAAATACAGCAAATTATAAATAATTCATGTGGTCTCATTCACTTCCCAAATACAAATGGGTAAGTCTGACAATCTCTAGCCAGAAGAATCTAAGGACAAGAGCAGTATGAGAATGACACAGACTGGTCACGTTGAGTGGGAAGGCCTCAGTGTCTCCTGTATGCATGGCTAATTGTAACAATCAGGCCAACAGATCTGCCCAGTCATGATCTCAACTGTAGGAAGTAGGTAAAAGTTTATATCCTATAACAACAAATGGTAAAGGGGCAAGAAAAGGAGTCAGAAGCACTAGGTTAGCCCAACCATAAAGTGCTATCGAGGCAGCCTATGGACAGTTTAAATCATGGCTCAAACAGTGGAAGAGGATCAGTGATGAATGAAATTATGAGAAGGGGGCAGGGCTTACTCCACCCCTCTCTCTCCTTTTTGGAACTTTATGAAGAAAACTTTGGCAGGCAAAATGGTGGAAATATTTCAAGTAAGTGACCATGTCAATACAGAGAACATAAGAACATGAGAAGCACCATTCAGAGACAGAGTTAAGTCTGTTTAGTCCAGTATCTTGTCTCCAACAGTGGCAAGTAAGAAGGCAATAGCAATTTACAGCCCATGGGCTGCATTCAGCCCATGAAGATCAGGACCAGGGAGACACAGAAGACAGGTAGCATGCAGCTGAGCAGTGCCACCTGCCCCATCCCCTCCATAGCATCCCCACCTCTACAGCTTTCTTTGATGCTCTCTTGTGCCTGCACCTGCCTGTCTGCAGAGAGGCCTGAATCAGCAGCAAGTATAGTGTGGGCAGCTAAGGGATTTTTGTGAGGCAGAGAAATGTGGCCTAGGGCAGGACTAGGGGCTGTAGCTTGTAAGCTCTCATCTATGAAAGCAGAAAGTTGCTGACCCCTTCTTTACAGGATAAGTATAAGAGTATAGGAACAGGACATCTCCCACCAAACCCTCCGTGCCTCCCCCTTACCACCGTTCATAGAGTTAAGGATGTCCTGAGCAACAGGTTACATCCATGACTGTTGTGTTCAACAGCCGTTAATGGACTCATTCTCCATAACTTTGCCTTTTGTTCCTGAGCCTCAGTCATCAAGTCATCTAGAGGAACATATGGCTGAGGATGCTGGATTATTACCATTGGACCAATGAGAACCAAGTCATGTATGCTAACATTTGTTCTTCCTTTATCTGACATTTTCCTTTCCACCCCCACTCTCTTTCCCTCTTTCCCCTTCTCCCATTCCTTTCCCTTTTTCCATCTGTCTCTCATTGTCTCTCTTTTGGTGGTCCTGCAGATTCTGAGACCAGCTATGCTACACAGCACTAACACTGCATGATGAGACAACCACCCTAAGAAGTGCCAACATAGGGAAGGACCTTACCAGACAATGCAGATGGCATCTGCAACCAGGAAAGTAAGGCAGGAACCAGTGACAGCTGTCAGCCAATATACCAGCCAAGACCACCTGTTCAAGACTGACAAAGCTGTCACATACACTTAGAACGTCAACAGAAACTGCATTTCACTCAACTTTGCAATGCTATCTCTTCTTCTTTTTCTGGCTGCCTGTTTTAACAAGACCAGGAGAAAGTAACTATTCAAAGTGGTCCATTCAAAATTCAACACGATTAATCCTTCCTTTCCCCCCATGAAAGTTTATTTGGGAGAATAACAGCATGGCTGGTATCTCTGCTCTGAAAAGGAAAGATTTTAAATGATCTGAGTAAGCGTATTTTGTACAATTGAATTCCAATTTAAAACTTTTATTTTGTTTTCGATACTTTTTTTTTTGTCTTAGGGCCTTGTTACACCTTACGCTGTGAGCTGCACAAATGTGGATTGGTGTTAGTGCTAGCTCGGAGTTTGGAGCAGTCACACCCTTTTAGTCTAGAAACCTTCTCTGACCATCCCTCGCTTGCACAGCCATGACTTGCCATTAGGGCTAAGGACAGATATTACACATAAACCAGTTTAAGTGATCAGAAACTGGTTCAAACCTGTAACAAAACCGATGTTCATAGCACATAAACCAGTTTGAGACTGGCTGAATGTAGTATCAGAATTAACTGATTTGGCTCAAGCCAGTTTATGTAATGTCTGTCCCAGACCTCTCCCTGGTTCAAGTTAAATCAGAGTCTCCCAGCATCCTGGCATGCTCTCTGGCCTGGGCTGTGCTCTTTGCTCCAGACAGCAGGGCTGGCCCCTCCCTTCTGCTCCCTGTCTGGAGCTCAAAAGGCTGCTTCCCTGCTCCCCTCACCACTCCCTGCTAAGCAGGAATCCCTCCCCCCTCTCCTTTGCCTTGCTGAAGAGGTGTCTGTGTATTAGCCAGCAGACCACATGCTGGCTATGGACCATGCTGAATCTACAGATAGAAACAACAACCATCTAGTAATGTCCCTCTGTTGTTTTCTTAATTGGGTGAGAAACACTATTATCAATTCCCTGCTGGGCTAATCACAGCATCCTGCTGGAGCCTGGCCATGCGCCCCTCAGCTGTGGAAGGAAGTAAGGGCTGCTCTAACATCCCCTGGCTTCTAGCCTCAGCCACTGCAGACATGTGCCTGCATTTCTGGGATGTCTATCCGGTTAAAAAACTGATTTAGCCTATCCAGGTTAGACTAACTTGCACAGACTGAATCAATTCAGGCTCAGGCTTTTTGAATGTCTGTCCCTAGTCTAGAGGCCCTGTGAGCAGGGGCAGGACTAGGGGCTGTAGCTGTGAGTTGCCACTAGAGGGCTAGTGAGCCAGGACAGGCATCTATCCCTGCTCCATGGGAGGCGGTGTGAAAAATCCTGGGACACTGGACAGCTTCAACTTGGGTAGCACTTCTGTGGGGAGTGGTTACACCTTAATGCAACAGGAGCTGGGTAGTGCAGTTAAGAGAGAATCCTGCCCTGGAGTGGTGTAACTTTGAGCCACAGAACACGTGCTTAAAATCACCTTGTGAATACATGGCCAAAATCCAGGGGTTAAGAGCTTCAGGAGCCACCCAAAATTACCATGTAACAAGGCCCTTAGATACCCTAATGAATACACTCCTAAACCTTGCTTATGGGGTGCAAACCTCCAAGCCATGGTCAAGCCCTTAGCACTGCACTAACAAATGTTGACATCGCTGATGTTTGGGGCAAAATGAATATAATGGCCCTCACTTTATTTTTGCAAGCACAGAATTATTTCAAAATTAAAAGGAAAAAATAAATCACAGATGAGATCAGCATGAGTGCAAACAAGTAAAGCCATTTTTGTATTCTTGTTCATATTGAGATAAATCCATCTATTACCCAATACACTGACCAGCATCATATATCAAAGTAAATTCATCTTTAGCTTTCATTTAATTTTCTTAGCTTTTAGTTATTCAGTGCATTGACCTTTTAAAATCAAAGATAATTATTATTTCTAGAACACCAATATATCCGTAAATTCTGTAGCCACAAATATTTCCCCCTATTCATAGTTTTTGAGCATTCACAACAGGGGATGATATTATTTTCTTGTGGACAATCTTTTTCAATAATACTTCAGGACTGTGAATGACTGCAGGACATGGCCACATGAGTTCAGAGTACTGTAGTAAACACATGAGCCAAATTCCCTGGTAGCATACTTCATTAATTTTAATGTAGTTCACTGTACAGTCAGTTTAAAATATTAGATTATTTAAAATATAGTCCCACATGAAATGAGATCAGCATACAAGACGAACTTCATTTGAACAATAACAGATATTTACTTTATCTTTGTTTTTTTAGCATAAAAATGTGTTGTTATGCCTAAAATATGCAGAAGAGACACATATCTGACCCAGTTCACATATTTCTTCTCATGATATGGCTTCAGATAGACAATGCAGAATAAAAAGAAACTAGATGAACAAGTCAGTTGCACTATATAAATATCAGGGTAAAGTAAATGAACAAACCACACAGTTGGAAAAGGACTGCATGGCCTATCTGCAGAACAGACAATCCATGAATAAGCATATCTTCCATATCCTTTAGCATCACAAAACATCGAGTACTTAAGCTGAAGCAATTGTAGATTCAGCATAAATGACTGGCATCTAACATCCAACAGCAGTCACAATGGTATTTGTTTAAAATATTAATAAAATACAATAAAATCTAATAAATGACATACCGATGAATTACCCCAAAATGAAACACAGGTTCAAATGAAAAGCTGAAACAGGCATTTCCAATTTACAAAGAACACAATTAGAGAACAACATCGGTTGGTGAACAGGGCAAAGCTTGTTTCACTACTAAAGTAAATTAGATTTAGAGCATTGTTCAGTTTTTCATTTAAAACCAGGGAATGCTAACTAAACTAACAACCACTTTTTAGAGATATTTAATTGTACTCCAAATGGTCAAATAATTAAGGACTTAATGTTGTAATACAGTTTATTTTCAACTTAAACCATGAACCTATTATCTGTTCACTCACAAAGAAAATAGAATAGACAAAAGCGCTCTGGCAGATCTGCTGTACACTAGAAACTGCAGTGCTTACACTAGTTGGTATCTTAATTACAAGAGATATCATTAGCTTTGTACACTGGGACACTTTTCTTTTATTGCTGCTGTAATTTTATTTGCCAGGCACTGACTCTCATTGTAGGATAAACTGCTGTGTACTTTAAAATTTTGGCTTTAGCAACTTCAGTGATTTAATTCGTTAAATCTCACTCTCTTTTTTCCTATATATGAAATTAAAAGTAGAACAGGCTCACCTTGATTTCTGGTTAGATTCTGCTGAGGTCAGTCACAGCTGAGACAGAGGAATATGTCACTCAGGAAAACATGATGGTGTTTTCTGACAAGACTGATCTGTTTCTTCAGCTCTATTTTTAAGGCTCTACATTTGGAACTTATAAAGCAGGGGAGCGCCCCTGTCTGTCCATGGCATGGAGCATAAAACTGAAGTATAAAAGGATCAGTTATACTGGTGTGCTGATTGCCTGCAAGAAATATAATTGCTCTTTTTTCCCCTCCTAGCATCTTTTAGAAGACTGCACAAGGAAAGGAGCTGGGCCAATACCATATGTGAGCAACAGGAAGATTGTCATTCACACCAGAGACTGCATACATTTTCAAAGGTGCTACCTAGTATTTGTCTTTACTTGAGAAGGCAGTCTCCAAAGGCAGGCTATGGCATGCAATCTTAGTAAAGAGGAGACCGTGTTGATAGGCCATTTCTTCTACTTTTGGCTAAAAGAGGCATACAGGTAAGAGAGACCTTTAGTAACATGGTTTTCTCTATATTTGTACTAGAAGAGATCAGAAAGGAAGCTTACTTTCAACAAACAAATAATCTGCCCATCCACAAGAGCCTTCTGCCAGTAGAAAACTTCACTTTGGGTCCATGTTCACACTTGAGACCAGAACTGGATGTGTAGACTTCAGTCTGTGGACCTAGTATAAACCTAATTTATGATAACATGATCTTAAGCTTGCATTTTAGCATGGGAAAGTAGAAAATGATCTTTTAATCAAGGCCACTAACATTAAACTAAGCCAAGTGCAAATGATTGCTTTTTGTAAAGTAGTAGTTAAAGTAACAGCTAAGTTTTTGTCTTCTGATAGAAAGAAATATAGTAGTCAGCTGGAATCCTACTGAAATAATATTTTGGGGGGTAAATATGATAAGGCAGTAATGTACATTCACTTATTGTCAGCCTTGACCATTTTCAAGGGCCCTATACCAAGCTAAAGAACTCTGGCTAAAGCAGGAAGGCCCAAACACATATTTCTGGGTACTGCAGAATGAATCTTTGCAGATATAACAACTAGCCGCATCAGCAAAGGAAAGAAAGCAAGTAACATGTCCAGCAAAAGACATAAAAGATGACATTATAAAGGGGTAGATAACCCAAAAACATTATATTATAATTTCAGTTTGAAAATATTAGTAGTAGGGATTGATGTTTTGGATATGGTTTTGAAGTTTCTTGTAAAAAACAAAGCAGTCTTATCAGTGATAAGAATAATCCGAGGTGATAAGGAAGCAGGACCATGGCAAGAGTATTCCCTCTTCACCTTGCCTATGAAGACTGAAGTGAAAAAGTGCTCAGCCTTTTCCATGACATCTGTGCTATGATATTAAGGAAGGAAAAATATTTTCATATACTTTTTTATAGAAATGCTGTACTCCCTGAATTAAAAAAGAGGATGAACTTGTTATGGAGGAGCCACTGAAGGAAAGCATGTATAGCCTCAAGATGGGAATTTTCAAGTGAGCCTATGGGCACAAGATGCTTTAATCAAATTGGTTTTTAATGGCATGTAAGTTTTTTAACACTCCTTGAAAGTACCAGCCCCTGAAAGTAAGGCTCCTCAGTGGTATCTGGACCTTGGTTCTGCCTTAATGCTGGGTGTAGCATTTCACACACACATTTTTAAATACAAATGGAGAAAATTGCAGTATCTGGTTACCAACTTATCCTAATGTATTTCACTTCAGGATAAATTGGAATAAATTGCAGTGCACATTTAAAGTGAACGAAGGAAAGATAAATTGGTGAATAATGTGCTGTAATTTTCTCTATTCTTAAAAAAGCCCATGTGTTTACAGCAGAATCCCACATTATCATAGGATCAAGGTTGAAAAGTTTAGCACTCAAAGAATCAAAAGTTCCTAGAATGTAATGTCTGTTATACTACAGCTGTGTCCATAATGCACATCCCACACATCTTATAACTAATGTAGCAGATCTCAATCCATTATGGTTTACCAAGGGGTAGGCAACTTCTATCACCTGTGAGCCCAAATGACCCACCCTGGGTCAGAGGCAGATGAGCAGGTGGGAAGGCAGGTGCTAGGACTCTGTTAACATCAGCATTTGCCCCAGTGGTGGCACAAGTAGGGAGTCTTTGCCACTGAAGCCCCACGTCTGTGGGCTGGATCCAAAGGCTCCCTGGGCTGGATCTGGCCCGTGGGTTGTAGATTGCCAACCCCTGGCTTATACTGAACAAGGAAAGAAACAATAGGAGGAAAAAAGTGATTGGATTCTCCTTCTTCATCCTTCGTTATATCAACTGTCACAGTGGCATCCCAACTGGCTTTTTAGTGACTGCCTCCTTGTTTCACTTCCTAGATTGAGCTTTGGTCATGGATCAAGTCTCTCACTTACCAGCATAGCCACTTTGCCCAAACTTGTCATCACTGAACTTAGTTTTCTTTTCAATCTCTCAATAGACCATTTCCTCTCTGACCTTGATCTTATGCTTTTACACTCGGTATTTTATAAACCTCCAATTCATCACTGTCTATTACCTCTCTACTACTTCCAGGCCAATTTTTCCTACTTTGTCCTCTACTGACATAGTTTTCTTTGTCTTTCCTTTCTATCTATTCAATTAACCTCAGTTCTACTTTCTCCTCCACATCCATTTTCCCTTATCCATTACCATTGCTGAACACCCATGTCAAAAGTTAAAAGTTGTATGAATATGTGTATTTCTTCCATTACACATTCATTTTCTCCTTCTCTTGTTCCATTGCTTTCCTGGTCAAGCAGCACGTCTTCTCTTGCCTTCATACGTTCATACGTTAAAAGAAAACCAAAAACAAATTTTAGGCTGACTCTTTCTACGCTTATGATTAAAAATATGAAAACAGGCTACGCAAACGCAAAGCAGGCATTGGCAATTAAGTCTCAGAGTTTGTGTTTACAGAGATGCACAGGTTGTGCATATGTTCCCTAGCCTCCTTATCTTTTCCCAATACCTTAATGTGACTGAAGTGCTTATAAAATATAGCCACAAGGATTTTTTCTTTTAAAATTCCTACCAAGTAACACTATAAACTAAGCAATGCAAAAGGTTATTTTCCTGCTTGCTGTGCTGTTACTTTATTCTTCTGAATAGATGCCACCCTTGAATTCACAACACATAGCTCTTAATTTAAGAAACAAAGAAAAGACAGATACATTTACATGGATATAACTTCTGAGGTGCAAGAATTTTTATTTCTTAAAACTTAAAATTAAGAAACACACAATTTTAGAAGAAATATTTAAAAGTGTTCCTTATTTTTTAAGAAAATAAGGTTGTGATATTTTCTGATGCAGCTTTCTAGATATATTCCTTATTTTTTCAGTCATTAACATATGCTATAAAACCATTGTATATGGGCAATGCAAGTGAGCTAATGTTGCCTATGAAATCTTATCTTTGATATTTCATGACTTTTGGTAACTTTAATGGTGCAGCTTTAATGATTTGTTTACTGTGCAGTTTCTTGCATTTAATAGAGGGGTAAATTCACCTGACAAATCAGTGACTAAAGGTAGAAAATGGGCTGTTAATCTTTATATAAAATTTACCCTACAAATGTATTGGAAATTAAGGAGACCCAGGGCTAATGCAGATGTAGTCATACACATAAAACACATTACTTTTTCCAAATCATGTTAACATTTGCATTCTTGAAATAAACCCACTCAATAAATAAATGTCTGGCTCTTTTAGATCTGTGCTGCTCCTGCCATGCTCCAAAACAGTCGCACGTGTGCCAGACATGCAGGAGGCACTTCGTAGGACTGCATATTAGATTCAATTGTGCCTTATTGCTGTTGTAGGGCCATATTGCTTATTGCTGGCAAGAAGCAGGCTCCTATAGCTGGGATCCCCCTTTGCTGAGGGGGCTCCCAGTTGTAGGGGCTATGGGCAGCCAGGACCGTGAGTCCTGGTGGGCCAGAGATTTCAGGTACCCCTGAGCCTTGAGGATCATGGAGCTGCAACCTCCAGGGCTTGAGGGTGTTATGCTGGGGCATGGCGCACGCCTGCAGCTGGGAGTCCTGTCAGCTGATGGGACTCCCAGCTGCAGAGGAGACCCTGCTATCTGTGCAAATTAAGCTGAATAGCAACCAGCTATTAAGTTAGTACACATTTTTAAGTCTAACTTTATAGCTGGTTGGAGCTTTTGATCAGGTGAGAGCTACTTTGTAGGTGTAGCTGGTCTTGCGGTAATTATGCAATTAACCAGTTAATTGTGTGATACCTGTAACATATGTGTGTGTGTGTGTGTGTGGGGGGGGGTATATTTACAAATACCAGATCCATGAAAGTTATAGAAGGGATTCAATTTGCATGAATTTGGTGTTTCCATAAATAATGCTAAATCTTATGTGAGGATTATAATGTGCAATCATGAATTTATAAAGGAACTGGCCACCTGTACTCTTTTCTCATATGATAAAAGAGGGCACTGCCCCTGGAATGCAGGTGGTACATGAAGTGGGACTGGGAAATCAGTAGGAGCAACGAGTTATAATAAGACCTTTGTCTTTTGGTTAAAATGAAAAATGAAGGTCCTGAGCATCTGTACTTATTTAAAATATCCCATGGCGCTTTTTCTAAAGTTAATCTCTATTCCTGGCTAGATGAGATTTACCCTGTCATTTAAATTGGAGATAACATCATTCATTTCTATCTTAAATATTTATATGTAACATTAATGGTACAGAAGGGATATTGTATTTCTCCCTCAAAGTGGTTATATTTTGGTGACGGATAAATGTTCTTTAAATTATTCACTATGAAATATGCTGTAGAAATATGAAGTACTAGTTTGAACTCCTTAAGTAGCTGGCCCTAGATCCACGCCTGTAATGTAGTGGTGAATTGTCCAACAATTCATGTCAACCTTGCAGAAAAGGTACAACTACTTTAGATCATTAAGAAACAAAAGCAAATACCCATACTATTTACAGAAACATTCTATCCAAGAAGATTCCTATTGTAGGCAGTATTTGGGCTGTTACAAAATGACTCAATCATTTCAGACAATCTTGGCACCCAGTTGATTTTATAACCTCAGTTATGAGTGCTGTGGGAAGGTATATCTTTACAGCTAGACAAAGCAGAATGCTTCCATCTCTTCCCAATGGTTTTCTTTTACCTTTTATGGCTTAAAGGTATAGTATTTATTGTAGTCTTCTTGTGCCAATGTAACTGTAGAAAATAACTGACTGAAAACTAGGCTAAGAAAAGCATAGCTAGTGCTACTGCAGTGAACATTGCTAAAAGCTGTAGACATGAGAGCTTAAAAAGCACGAGTATCATGGATTAATATCACAGCTACTTTTATTCACTCCTTTTTCTCAATGTTAAAATGTTATATTTATGTAATATGTTGTTATTATTGGCCATGTGGCCAAAGGACAAGGACATTTGGAATCATGGTGTAAAAACTATTATAGAGCTAGAAAAGCCAACACGGGACATTTGTGACTTGCTCAAGTTTATGTTGGAAGTCTGGCATTAGAAATCAGGAGCCCAGTGTTCCTGTAAATCCAGGATAATTGGCCCCACTTATCTCTGGCTTGGTACAGAGATTCAAAAAACTCGAGGCAGAATTGATCTAAGCTTGTGGTTTTCCATAAGTGCCATCATTTAGGTGGACAGTGAACAGAACACACATTCGCCCTTTGGTTGTGGGGGGATAAATCTTAGACCGGGTTCTGTCATTTTTAAACCAGTCTGTGCTTGCTGAACTGCTGTTCTGAGTATAGGTCGCCTTTGTGTCCTGAAATTTTGTTCTGTTACTGGTATACACCGGTTTCTGATCACTTATACTGGTGCAAGTGTAATGTCTCTACTTGGCCTCTGTCTCTAATCTTATCTTCATCTTGTGATCAGCTTTTGTCCTTCTAGTGATCACTGCTGTCCAAAACATCCCAACAATGGACAGAAAAAGCAATAGAAATAGAATGGAAAACACAGCTGTTATCACTCTGTTGATGTACTTATTAAAAGGAGGAGATTGAACCGAAGAAAGGTTTATTATGGAATTAGATAAATATAACCTGGGGCTTGTTTGAGTTTGTTCTCCTTGGAAGCCAAAAAAATCCAAGAAGGAAAAAGAGGACTCTACTTTCTTTCATACGCCCATCACAGTCAAAAAGACACTACTGCTGATGTCTCTCTAATGAAATGACGACTTAATTATAGAGTTCTGATAATCATGTAGTGGTTGAGAGATAATTGCATCTATTTTTGTCTTCTTTGTCAATCTAGCAGACCAAAACCCCCTAAATTGTCCATAACCAATCAGAGTTCTTGATATAGCCACAGAATGCCTCTCTCAGAGTCACAATGTGAAGAGCTAGTTAGGCAAAAAAAATATTCACACAAAAATAAAGAAAGCTAAACTGAGTCCTCAGCAGCA
This sequence comes from Crocodylus porosus, assembly GCF_001723895.1. Taxonomy (NCBI): domain Eukaryota; kingdom Metazoa; phylum Chordata; order Crocodylia; family Crocodylidae; genus Crocodylus; species Crocodylus porosus. The sequence continues at coordinate 125,602,377 of NW_017728931.1, forward strand.
GCAGCAGCAGCAGCAGCAGACAGGGCTTCATTCTCCTCTTACTTGCACTAATTTTACATCTGAACATATGAATTGTAGGCTTAATCAGACCTACTGCCCCTCTGGCATGAATACATGAAAAGCCAGTAACTCACACTTCGTAAGACAGTTCAGGAAATCTCCCAGTTGCCAACTCCATCAGGAAAAAAGAAAACACCACAAGGAAATGAACAAACAAATAAAGATGTAAATTAGTGATTGGTATTCATCTAGCATTGGCATTTATCCTGTCTAGCATTATATCCAACAGTGTTTGATTCCCAAACAGCTAGGCGAAACCATGCCACTGCATCCCCTCTGGATCTGCCCCTGTATATGCCAGTCAAAAGGCCCTATTCAATCCTCTCTCATCTAAATACAGAAATTCTCTCATTGAAGTAATTATGTATTCAAGTGCCAAAGGCAAAACACTATCACAAGGTGAAAATATGTCCCTTCTAAAAACACCTGTACCTCTGTCTAACATAACTGTATGTCCTTCTATTATCCTTATGCATCTCTGTTCTTTTTTGTATCTTCCTAAGTTTTTGGCCTCAGTGTTATCTTGTGACAGTGAGTTCCATAGAGCAGTTGTACATTGTGTAAAAAATAATTTCCTTTGATTAGCATTAAAGTTGTTAAATAGCATTGGCTACTCCCTGGGCATCAATCAGAGTTTTTAAATCACTAACATGGGGCAAAGTCTGCCTGATTTTAGCCTGTCTGGTCAGCACGTTTAAGGCATATCTTTTCTGTATCCAAGAACACTCAAGGGAATGATGTGTCTAGTATCATATCTAATGTGCGACTCCCAACCAAAACAGCTAGGTACCCATTTACAGCTGAGTCAGATAGGGACAACCTTCAATATAACTGTGGGCATTGGCATAGTAACATATGTAAATTTATGTCATATAAAAGCTTCCCTTCACTCCTTCCCCCTTCAGAGGAATGAGCAGAGCACTTGTTCCTCTGAAGCTGTAGTAAGATGATTTAACCAATCTACAGATATGGACAAATATATACTTGTAGCAGCTTCAAAAGGGAAGGGGAAGATGCTGGTACACAACTGAGAGCACCTCCTCCCATCCTGAAGCTGTTACAAGTGTGTATTTATCCATAACTTGCCACTGCCCTTTGTTTCTAGGGATGTGACCTATATGAGAAGTGATTTCAATTTTTTAAAGCCTGGGAAGGTCTACTGGTAATTCAGATTACATTACCTTACTTTTATCTGCCATTATGCTACCTATTCACTGACATTGTTTAGATCTGCCTGAAATCACATCTTCTCCGTTCTTAAATAACATATGTAAATTTATGTCACATAAAAGCTTCCCTTCACTCCTGCCCCCTTCTTTTTCTAGATCACTAGCTGTAATAAACTATGCCAGTGCTAATGTAACTTCAGTTGAGATATTCCTGATTTATTATGTAAGGGAGAGGAGAGTTGGCCCTAAAGCTTTCTTTAGTCAGAGTTATAAAAAAAAAAAAATAGGGCTGGTGTCAGCCAGACTTCAGATCTAGAATGTCATTAGTATTTCTTTCAATACATAGGCCCAACAGAAAGGGAGTTATGATTCTTACAGCCCCAAATCTGTGTTATGATTGAAATTTAAATTACAGTGTTGTACAAAGAAACAGTACATATATAAATGTATATAATGGCTTTGGTAGCATGGGTCTGTTGATGCTAATCGACTTTTACTTCATTGGGCTCAGGATCCATATTTACGTACAATTGCATGTGCATTGGGAACTGCAGCTTCCTTAAAGTTAGGGCTGGAGCTAGATCATGCATATATTCACAGCAGCAGGATATTTGGTATAGCAGTCACTTGACCATTCAAAACGATTATTAGATTCGCTGTAATATAGTTTCAATATAACATATTAACATTACAGTGACCTGAAGTTACACAACCCAGAAGAGAGCACACATAGGAAATGCAAAATACCAATTTGTCAGGTGTCAGTGTAAGACTAAATGTACTGTTTGCAAAACGCTCTAAAACATGATCGCTAAATTCTTGTGTCATTCCAAATCTAAACATAGAGGAATCTTAAGGAAAAGAATCAGGTATTTTCTCAAACGAACTTTGGAAAAGAAATTGAGAGAGGAGCTATGAAATGCTGGACAAATATTACTTTCTTAAAATGACCAAAATTTATCTCCATTTCCACTTCATTTCTTAGGTTTAATACTCTGTGATTTTTAATCTACTATTCATGCATTCGAATCATGTCAGCTGTGTAGGCGTTCAACAATTCTTTAAGAATAATATAGAATGTGAATAGTGCTATCTTCACACTCGCAGCTGACTGCACTCTGTTGGCTTTCCATCAGCACCTAATTTATCAGCTCCTAATTTTCCAAGAGATAATGTTTAATGCCAGAGGAACAGCTTTTTGCCGATAACGTTACACTGCTCAGGGGGGAAACATTAGAAACATCTGACCAATTACATGTGCTTCAAGATACTCTTCCTAGGTCATGTTAATTATCTAAATTTCACTCACCTTATTTATTAAGATTGTTTAATAAATGTCACCTGGAATTAGTGATTTTTTTTGCAGTCTCACAAAATATTCAGTGCTCTCTCAGCTAAAGACAGAAACTTCCTCATTGAAGCAATTACATATTCAAGTGTCAGTGGCAAAAGGCCATTGTAAACTGAAGATAGGAAATAAATAAATAAATGCTTAATATAATTTAAAATTATCATCATTGTAAACACATATAAAAACAAGTCATAAAACCATCAAAGTGACCATTATAAATGTTATATAACTGAAAAAGAACGTAGGTCAGCACACTTATTTTCTACCTACACACTTTGAATATTTCTGAAAAATTAATCATCTCAGCATCCAAGCCTACCTTATATGGTAGAATGGAATTACAATATCTGGAAGATATATGCACATTTTCATAGCTGATATTACTCAATATTTAGAAAGGATGATGAATTAAAGAAAAATAGGGCTCTTAATTTTAGATCTTCTATGTGTGTTCAAAATCATTTCCTTGCGATTTGGTAAAAATTGCTATTTTTCACAAAAATTAGAATGATAAACACAACTTAGGAAGCATTTAGTTTGCATAAGCAATATTGTATGGTAGTACATGTTGGTCCTTAAGAAAATCTTACATATATGCCTATGGGCAGAGCCAGAATTTGCCAAAGGGGGAGCAGGAGCAGCAACCAGCACTGCAGGGGTGTCTGCACCTCCATTCCCAGCCTCCTCCCCTCCCCACCAGCAAGGGCAGACTGCATCACAGTCTGGAGACTTAGGATCCCAAAGCAGATAAGAATCACCTCATCCCTTCTGTGATCTGAGCAGCCCCTTCCCTCCCCTCCACCATCCCCAAGTGCTGCTTTCCCCACTGTCCCAGGGGCAGGGGAAGTTCCTGGCGGCTCTAACTGGGCTGCATGGGAGATGGGCTCAGCAAGAGAGGCAGCAGAGGCATGGGCAGGTTCCTCCTCCCTGCCTAGTCCCCGAAAGAGAAGGAGAACCTACCTGCCCAGGGCAGCAGGAAATCAGCAGCAACAGGTGGGGAGGGGAGAAAGGGAAGGGGAGAGGATGTGGCTCTGAGGCATGAAGGGAATCTTACCTGCTCTGGGGACTTAAGAGCTCCCCGGCTGCTGCTCCCATGGTGCAGTCAAGGCTGAAAGAGGGTCTAGATCCACCCCTTATATGCCAATCAAAGGCTCTATTTGGACCTAAACATCTAACAGGCTTCAGACATACAGCCAGATTCTCACTTAATAGACCTATGTTCAGTATACATTAGAGTTTTATTTTACATTTTAAATTTGAGAATATACTTTAATACAGAAAAGATGTCTTTTTTCCTCACAATTAGATTCTTAGTTCTGTTCTAATCTCATGTCTCCAAAGTGATATGAAAAAGGAGTTGTGTGCTTATATCTTGCATATAAATTAAACATACTGAGTTAATGAAATTAACTTTGAAAATCAAAATAGCACAACACCTAAGATAACTTCTAACTCATAAAGCTAAACCATTCTTGACTATATTCATGTGTTTATATGTTATGTCCCTAGTCACTGCTCTCCTGTTCATTTTGCATCTTTTATACCAAGGGTCAGCAATCTATGGTCCATGGGCCAGATCTGGCCCATGGAACCAGGAGGCTTCTGCAGCATTTTGACAATACAGAGAAGCAGTGGTGGTGACACTGCAGGGAGGTGACAATTGTGGCTTGGGCTGGAAGTGGCCTGCACTCAGAGCTGAGCTCTGTTAAAGCTGGCTTCTGCCAAAAAACCCCACATTGTTGGCTTCTGTTTTACACCAGGCATGATGAAGCTATGGCATGCATGTTACTAGTGCCATCAGCAGCCTGTGGCAGATCAGGCTTTACAGCAGAAGATAGGGCAAGGAAGCAGTGCAGCAAAGCAAATCCCCTTCCCCAGTGGAAGGGGATTAGAGTGGCACTCAGGCAGGCTGCAGGTCTGATTTGTGGCATGCCTGCCAAAAAGATTGGCCTTAACTGTTTTAGCCTTCTAGAGCAGAGATTGCCTTTTATTTATACCTCAACCATGCTGAGCGTAAGAGGTCTACTATCCTTACTGGAGTTCTTGGATGCTACTGTAATATAACTGTTTGCTATTATTACTGTTAAGACAGGCTTTCATTTAATGACTGTGCTAATAAGTGAAATGGAGTTGATTTATTATGCTATTGAACAGCTAGATTTGTCATTGTTTCAACAGTACAACAGTATTTCTAAAATATAGTGCTGTTTTAAATCAGTTTTAGAGGCATATGAAAACGATTTTTGTCCTTGACTCTTAGGAGGTCATAGGTGTCCTTTTTAGGCTGCTCAGAACTTTAAAAACTTCCTCTAATTTCCTTCAACTTCCACAGAAGGCAAGAGGACTTTTGGCATTTTCATTGGCACTTCAGGCCCTTCCAGCTGAGCTGTCAGCATGCTTATACTAGGCTGCAGGGTCAGGTTCCATGTTGCCTGCACTCTTTCTGGCTTCATCATGCTTGCATTTTTGGCTGCAAAATGGCCCAGCTTCAACAACAATCATGGTTACTTTCAGGCAAAAAAACAGCTTGGGGAGGAGAAAGAGGAGGAGAAGGAGCTACCCCCTATATTATATTTAAACTCACTGAGAACCTTTATTGATTCTAGGCCCTCCACAGCCTGAGGAAGTAAAATCCCGCGTCTTCCACCCTCCAGGAGAGTACCCTAATCATATGTTGAAATGAGGCTGCTGGCCAGAGAGAAAACAATAACCAGTAGCATTGCTTAGTGATTAGGATACCCAACTGGGAAGACTGGCGTTGTGGTTCCTGCTACCAAGATAATTATTGTGTTATTTGTAATGCTTCTATGAACAAGAACCAGAACCTATAACTTTCTCAGCTGAGTGTCCTGACTCCTAGGCTACAGCCAAGTTCTGTTATTCTGCTCCTTGGTTACTCTACTCCTTGGCCCAGTTTCCACTGCAGTGTGTGGCAGAGGCAGAGGGGAAAGGCAGGACCCCCCTCCTGCTCCCTCACCTTAATGAGGCCATGCCAGAAGGGCGTCCGGCCATGTCCCACCACTGGAGCAGTGAAAGGAAGGGAAGGGGCAATAGCCTTTGTCAGGGTGCCCCCCCCTCCTTTCCCTCTCCCACTTGCAGAGACCACAGCCATCCCGGCATGGCCCTGTTAAGGCTAAGGGGGTAGGAAGAAGGTTAATTCCCCCTCCCTCCCACCTGGGGACTGCAGCTGGGGCAGAGCAGCCCTCCTCCTCCCTGCCACCACCCTACCGCAGGGTGTGGGGCTCTGTGCAGGGCTGCTCAGTCCTGGAGGGGGACTCTTCCCCCTGCTTCTTTCCCCCCAGGGCAGGGAGGAGGGCTCTGTTCAGTGCCGAAGGATGACACTTCCCCCTCTTACTCTTCTTCCTGTCCCCCACTGCCACAGGGCAGCAAAAGGAGGGACTCCGTGTGGCACTGCCCAGCCTCGGTATGGAGAGCAGCTGTCATTAAGCAGCAGCAGCTGAGGTAATCCCACCACCATGGCTAGGGCCAGCCCTGCTTAGCCCAGCCAAACAGCAGGGCCAGGCCAGGCTGTAGGGGCAGGGCCATTCTCAGTGGCTGCAGCTCAGAGACAGGGGAGGCTGAGCCATGTCAACGAGCACGTCCAGAGCCAGTGTACATGGGCGGTGGCTGGCTGGGCAGTGGGCTACGTGGGCTGTCTTGAAGGTGCTGGTGGGCCCAGAGCTCAGCAGCCGCCTGCCACAGAGGCTCTCTGTAGACCCACAGTCCCCCATGGTGCCTCTGAGCTGGGCCAGGGAGCCCATTGGGGTTAGGCATCCCCAGACAGAGGCCCCCTCCCTGCCCTGCATCAGTGAGGGGTGGGGGGAAGGAGGAGGAGGAGGGGGGGGAAGAGTCCCCCTCCAGCACTGCATAGAGCTCCCCTCCCCCCACTGCAGCCATGGGGAAGAGAGAGGAAGGAGAGTTCCTGCCTGGGGCTGGGCAGTGCTGTGTACCCAGATTGCTCCTGGCAGTCAGGGAGCTATTGGAGTGGGTGGAAATCTCCCCTCCTCCTCCTCCGCTGCCACAGAGGTCTAGCCACGCTCTCTCTCCCCCCACCCTTTGAAACCTGCTGGCCAAGGTTGGGGTTTAAACCCCTCCTCAATTTTACTCAGGCCTGCCAGGGCCTGGCCACATCCTGCTATCCCCACCCTCAGCTCAGCTTCTCTGTGAAAGGGAGGGTGGGCTGCTCTAGTGCCTCCAGGCTTCTGGCCCGAGCCACTACAGGCATGGGCCTACATTTATGGATTGAAAAGGGACTGCTTATCCACTTGGAAACAGTTCAATCTCCGCAGGTTAGACTAACCTGCAAAGATTGAGTCAGTTCATACTCAGGCTTATTGAAATATGTCCCTAGCCATATAGAAATGGTGAGCAGTGCTGATTCTACCCTCACTACTTACTATTCCCCATTCTGGTAATGTCTATTATTGGTAAATATTAGACACATTCAGAGCATGTCTAACAGTTTCCAAGGACTCTGGTAGAGATTAAGTGCTATTCTGCATTGTATTGGAATCTCAGTTGAGTTTAGATGAGAGCTAGGTGTCTAGTTTATCAGATCAGGCTATTTCTCCAGAAGCGTATGTTTTGATGCCTAAATCTCTTTGAGGTCAAAACATCGGTACTTTAGGGGTTCTGTGGCAGCTGTGGATTCTGTGTTGCTTTTTGCAAGGTTGCTACATACGTTCTGACTAAATTAGGAATCTAATTTACCAGATTTTGCCATTAATTCTTTCACCAAAACAGTTCCCCATTTAAAAATTCTTTATGTACAAGCTTTTAGTATAAAATTTGGGAAAAGATAATTGCTACCTCCAATTCATGTAAATAACAAACAGAAACAAAATAGAAGTAGAGAGACTGTATTTTATTTTCAAGTCTGCCACTGACATGCCAGCACAGTTACTTGACCCATTTATGATTCACTTTCTCATCTATAAAATGGGATCCTGATTCTAACCGCTTCTGTAAAATATCTTGAGATCCACAGACGAAAATATTCTGTAAGTGTCAAGAATTATTAGCAGTTATACTGTAATTATAGGGCAGAACAGATAGCAAAGACAGCAAACAGATGGCAAAGAGCATATAGTAAAACGAATGTTTTCACTCAATATTACAAAGTTCTGCTTCTAGGTAAATCTTGGCTAGATTTCTTCTAGTGTATGTCTCCACTATAACAGTAATTTTTAGTTATTTGAAATGTGTTGGAAGATAGCACTCTGGAACTAATTCTTAACATACTGGAAAAATACTACAGAAAGATTCACTGTAACAAGGTTCTTATCAACAGTGATGGGGCAATGTTTTAAACAATATCGAGGGAATGCCAGAATTCTTTGGGGAACGTAACATTCTGCATTTGGAATGTATCTTTCCAGTTCTGCGCAAGCATTTGGTTGTTGCTTTGCAATGCAGAAAAAATTGCTAGATACTAATATTTTGTCATATAAAAATACTTAATCTTTCCCAGCTGTGACTTGTCCTATGACGGTTAAAGAGAAGATATTTTCCATGCTTTCTTTGATGTCAGTCCTCAAGTATGTACTTGTCTAAACCCTGTCTGAATCTTGCCAATCCATGTGCTGTTTGTCTTGAGGTTTCGGTTAGAATCATGTGCATAAGAACCCCACCCCCCATGTAATAGATCAACAAGAAAAATTGTTCAATGCCTACAGTACTTTTTTTCTAATAAATCCAGTCCTAAGCTTTTCTTGAGCTAAACATGCCAATTCTGTCTAGTCTGTAATGGCTTTATTATGTGAACCAAACCACTACAAAATTTGATGTCAAATTCAATTCACTGGAGACTGCTTATAGCCAAAAGATCAGAATGATTTTTAACCAGTCTTGTCAGTACTAAATGTATGGCCTCACTTGGAGACTTGGCCTCACTTGCAGTACTGCATTTTCAAAATATTAGCACTCTGGAAGCTACATGATTGAATCTTCTCTTTTAAAAGAAAACACTACAACTGACATATTCTCTTTATGCCACATGGTGTACAATTAATAGCTGTTTTAATTGAAAATAATCAAAATCTTTGTTTACTTTCGTTCACTGTGAATAAAGTAGGATATTTTAACTTAGACTTTTAAAATGATAGATGGTTAAGAAAATTCTCTCTTTCTGAAAGGGCTAAGGCTTTGTTTTGGCTTTCTTTGACTAAAGGAATTTGGCCATAATTTTGACATACAGAATTCCTTACTGCTATGTACTAAGCAATTATGTTCAGTAAATGGATTGCAGAATAGCAGGGGCTGGAAAAGCAGGTTTTTATTTTCTTCTGCCTTAATTTGTAGAGTGCATTAATTAAAAAGATCAAACATTCTAGAGAAATATCATTAATCTCTGAAAAACAGCTATAGGTTATTCCCTACTGAGAAATGGGGATGTAATCAAATTTACAGAGTAAAAATTCTGCAGTTACAATTTAATGATGCACACAGATATTTTTAAAACTTCATTGTCTCAGCTTTTCAATTCTGTTTATTTGTTTTTCCTCCTGTGAAATAGAGCCTGGGTAGATTAGTAAGGCATTTTAAGCTTAAACTTACCATTTCAGGGCCCTAGCTGAAATGTAGTTTTCCGAAGTATGGTATCATTAAAAATTCTCCAAAAGGTTGGACTTAAGTCTACATACATAAAAGGCCCCTTTCCTTGTAATAGTAGGCAAACACTCTGATTTATTTTTATATAGATATATATATATAATTTTTTTTTTTAATATATATATATAGATGGAACGTTTTAAGTTCATTTTTACTTCTAACAGGGGCATTCTTAAAATGCCATTCTAATCTGAAAAGCAACTGTCTACAAAATTGTTCTTTCTTATTCAGCAGATCAACTGTACATACTTCGGGAGTTTTAACTGCTTGTGTTAGTGATAAACAGTTTTGAACCTCAGTTCTGTGAGCCACACAGCATGAAAAGCAAGCTGCGTGGTACATCATAGACTAAATTTTGATCAAAATACAAAATCAGTAAGCTGACAATGAATTTTAAGTGTTGGCAGACCCCTTTGAATTGTAAGTTTTGGTATTCATATACTTCTAATTGATTATAGTCATCTTTCACGGACTTCACAGAAATGTTCACAGACCACAGGTTGAAAACCACTGATTCAGAAGTTATTAATACTCAATAAAGTTGACACCCTATGATGCCATTTTTTTAGTCACTTTTCAAAGCAGAACCACATATCAATAAGAGATACATTAATATCCATTTTTTGATCACTAGATTTGTGACTGGGTTGCATAGTAGGGCTGTGTGAAGCTTTGTTCCCTCATTTGATTTGGTGGAGATTCAGCCGAATCTCCAAATCCAAATCGAATCAGGAGACCCTTTAATCTCTCCAAATTGAATCAGAACCCTCCAAATCGATTCAGAGAGATTTGGAAAGATTCAATGATTCGGATATAGACACAACTTTAAATGTTTTTTCTACATATCTCAAGGTACCAGGTGGCTCATGAATGCTGCAACGCTGGGGCGGATGAAGCATCCCACAGAAATGCGGGGGGTGCCCCAGTGCACTTGGCAGCAGACCCAGAAGTGGACCAGAAGCACTTCCAGCCCACTTTCGGGTTCACGAGGGAATGCATAGGGACACCCCTTGTACCCCCCGGCTCAGCAACTGATGCTTCATGGTTCTAGGGAGCCATCCGGGGTCTGCTCATGGCCAATCACCGAGCCAGGGGGGACATGGGCCCTCCCCAGTGTGCTCAGTAGTGGACCTGGAAGTGGACTGGAAGTGGGCCCCCCAATCCTCCTGTGGGACGCTCCATCCACCCCAGCACTTCAGCATTCACTAGCCACACCTGGTACCTCAAGGTATGTACAAAAAAAAATTTAAGCTGTGTCTATGGCCAAATCACTGATTCTCCAAATCAGCATCGAATCCTCAGATTTGGATTCGGCCAAATCAAATTGGGGACAGTGATCCAAATCAACTAACTGAATCACTGTCCCTGATTCGGGTTGAATCTGAATCCAAATAGAATATGGCTTGTTTCTCACACCCCTATTGCATAGGATGTTAAAATAGGAAGACTTCAGATAAAAGAAGGATAGTATGGACATTTGTAATAGGTGTATTGCAGTACAGAGTTAGAGTTGATGTACTGATGGCCATCTTTAATTTGTAAACCCATTGGTATGAGCATAACCCTAACGAATAAACTTTGGCAGGAAAGCCACCCCCCAGGTACATATTTTACATACACACACACACACACACACACACACATGCAAAATAGGGTATACTCCACATGGATTTTGCTGGCCTTTCTTCAGTGCAAAACTCCATTATGGAGACAGCAGTTTAGTGGAAGGTAATCATCCATTTCAAAGCGTTTTTAAATTTTTATTCTAAATGTTGAAATACCTAATAAATAACTTAGGGAGAACAGATAGTTCCTTCCTGTTAAATTTCTGCATTGGAGACTGAGACCTTCTACACAAGCTAATTAATTAGTAATGATAATAAGAAATTGCATTTCTTATCAACTCCCAATTCAGTTAGTAAATTTTAATCTGGCACTAATTTTCTGCTTGGAAAATTTACTGCTTTCTGTGCACCTCAGTTAGTGAAAGATCATGAATTTTAAGCAATGAGGAGTACTCATATTTTGTGTTAACATTAAGAAACATAGAAGTATATATTCCACTGTCACAGGAGTGGAGTAGTCTATTTTCATTCCATTATTATTATAGATGTAATTTTACTCTGTGAGCCACATAATGTAAGTTCTCTTCTTAATACTCTCCTGAACTTCAAAATATATATGTTAAAAGGCAGAAAATACGTTTTAGGTCGTGCAGGTCATTATTCTACCAAGGGAATCTAGCCTCCCCTTTACAGTATCTTATGCTTTATCCAGAGCCCACTGAAAGCAGTGAAAGACTTTCGATGACTTCAAAAGGTTTTGGAACTATCCCCTTGTGTCTCCCCTAGTCTAGCTCTCATTGCCCCAAGCAGTGAAATTTCCCCACTAATTCCCTTTAATTAGCATCCAAGCCAATTCTGTAAATTATTTTAAACGAGGAATCGACTCATAAAATCACTGACTTTGTTTATACCTCAGTCAAAATACAATTCCACCCTTTATCAGCCTGAATTCAAATACTTCATGATCACCTATATTAAGCTTCAATATTCCTTGTAGATTTCAGATATTCCCTTCCTGTCAGGAATTATTCCCCAAAAGAAAATGCACCTTCCCATTTCAAAGGACTCTCCATTTTCTTCATCACAAGAAATGTAATGTCTCTTATACATCTTAGGAATTTCTTTCATTAATATTTGCCTATAGGGGTTCTTTACCCAACCCACCAGTAGGTATGCAGGTAATTAACATTTTTACTCTAGTATTTTGCAGGGGGTTTTTTTACTAATGTTTAGGGTCAATTGCAGATGCTCAGTCACTTCTGTTTTTCACTTATGTACTTTTCACTCTCCTTTGTCAAAATGTAGTTTGCTATAGATGTTAATAACTTTGATACGCAGTGGTAAGCTTTCACTACATCTTTTGTGTTTACTTCTTGCATCTATGTACAAATATTTTAATATCTTCTAATTCACATTTAGATACTCTTTTCTGATCAATACAGTGCAGATATCTTGTTGTTGTTATTTCTTTGAATTTATTTTGACACTTACATCCTACTGTCCATTGGTGATACATAGGGGGTGTACGTAGGTGCACTTGCAGCCCTTGAGATTGGTCGTGCACCCCCTGGAAGTGCCAGCTGCGAAACCGAAGTGCCAGTGGAACTTCCAGTTTCACCACTGGTGGTTCTGGGCTCAGTGATTGGCCGCTGGTGGACCCTCCGTTGGCAATCTGGTGCCCCCCCAGACTCAGGAGGCACTAGTTGCCCATGCTACTGTTGATTCTCTAACTGATCTGCAATTATATTAGCAATGTAAAATTTGCTAAAAGTAATCTAAAACAGCATATGTTTAGGATTTGAGTGGATCACAGAATCATAGAAAATTAGAGTTGGAAGGGACCTCTGGAGGTCATCTAGTCCAACCCCGTGCTCAAAGTAGGACCATCCCCAACTAGTTCATCCCAGCCAAGGTCTTAAAAACCTCCAAGGATGAAGATTCCACCACTTCTCTGGGTAACCTGTTCCAATGCTTTACTATCCACCTTGGGAGAAAATTCTTCCTAATATCGAACCTAAACTTCCCTAGCTGCAGCTGGAGACCATTGCTGCTTCTTGTCCTGTCATTTGCCACCACTGAGAACAGTTTAGCTTCATCCTCTTTTGAACCCCACTTCAGGTAGTTTAAGGCTGCTTTTAAATCCCCACTCAGTCTTCTCTTCTCCAGACTAAATAAGTCCAGTTCCCTCAGCCTCTCCTCAGAAGTCATGTGCTCCAGCCCCCTTGTCATTTTTGTTGCCTGCTGCTGGACTTTCTCTAATTTGTCAACATCTTTTCTGCAGTGGTAGGCCCAAAACTGAACACAGTACTCCAGATGTGGTCTCACCAGTGCTGAAGAGAAGGGAATAATCACTTCCCTTGCCCTTCTGGCAGCATTCCTACCAATGCAGTTCAGTATGCCATTAGCCACCTTAGTGACAAGGGGACACTGTTGGCTCATATTCAGCTTACTGCCCACTGTAGCACCTAGGTACTTTTCTGCAGAGCTGCTGCCCAGCCAGTCAGCCCCGAGCCTGTACCAGTACATGGGTTTCGTCTGTCTTAAGTGCAGGACTTTGCACTTGTCCTCGTTGAACCTCATGAGATTCCTTTTGTCCCAATCTTCCAATTTGTTGAGATCACTTTGACATCAAATATGTTTTTTGTCTCTGAGAACTTAATTTCCCTAGATAAAGTACTAAATATAATTATTCAAATCAGTGGAAAAGACATTTTAGAGTCCTGGGATGATCCTATTGAGGACCTCATTGGACATTTGATAAAAATCCCTTTACTCCTCTCAGTCAAAAATTCACCATAAACTAAAATGAACTGACAATCTGTGCTCAAACAACAGAGCTAGATTCCTCCTGACTATGAATGACATTTCCTTTTATGCAATTACACAGTATTTCTTTTACATGAAGGTTGCAAATTACTGTTGGCAGTGATGACGGGAAAGATGTTTGAAAGATTTCTGCCTTTACTACTCTCACACCCTTAGTGGGCCAACATGGCGGGTGGCTCGCAGGGGTACATGTTTTTTATGTCTGGTATATTTTAAAGCTTTCATCCATTTCATGATTTCTCCAGAGATTTTAGAGGCATGACATCCATCACACTTAATAACATGCCAAGATTTAGTGAGACTTCTGTGGCTTAGTTTCTGTTTGAGAGTCATGGTTCTTATTTTAGGTTAATATCTGACTTTTGAAGCCAGGTTTGCATTTGCTTAAAAATGACCTCTACAGGCATGAGTTAAAGTCTTCCAAACTTGACTGAAAAGCCCTGAAAAGAAGTCAGAATGATAGAAATAAACTGCTTTGACATTTTGGGGGAGAGGGTTGATACCCCAAAAAATCCTTAATCACATTTTATAACTTTAGACTTACAGCTGTCTTGTCTCTGAACTTTTGCATCAAAAGTTAATGTCAGTTACTCTAGCTTAATGCTTGTAAGTGTTTTGGTGAGCTTACTGAAATGTATTGTTAATGATTATCTCCCCTTTCAGTTTTAAATAAATACTTTTTCTTGTTAAGGTATTCTTGAGCAAGTAACTGATATAAATTTGTTGCCCACATAAAAAGAAGCCCTGAGCTTAGTTTCATAATTTATTTGACTGAGATGCCAAGGAAGACCTAAAGACTTGCACAATACACACACACACACACACACACACACACACACACACACACACACACACAC
>NW_017728931.1:125616913-125639629 GCF_001723895.1 Crocodylus porosus
CCAGGGATGGGCAATTATTGGTGACCTGTTGAGGGCTGCGCACACACACACACACACACACACACACACACACACACACACACACACACACACACGTGTGCATGCACACAGGCAAAGTTACAATGATTCAGGTTTGTGGTGTAGTCCAAAGAATCATGCTGCTGACCCTCTCCAGGCTTCTTAAATAAAACTTTTGCATTATTATTTATTGTTATTTATGTTGTAGTAAAGTTTTGAAGTGAACCAGATTAGCATTCCACTGAGTCGGGCTCCATATACATAGCATGTAAAATTCAACCCCTTATCAATAGGAAAACTCCTCCAACCACACCTTTCAGAAAACATGAAAAGGGGGAACCCCCCACCCACATCAGTAGTTTCTTTCACACCTCCAAAGAAACACTTAGAAGCAATGGAGGATGCATAATATCCACCTAAACAATGACCACAGAATCTCTTGGACAATCCATGACCATCACCAAAGGCTACAAGGTAATATGTCCATTCCCTCTGCTGCAGTGATGAACAGCTGTCATGTAAGTATTTGAAGTTTTCTGGAAGAAGCAATCAGAGGAAGTCAAAAGTAATTTTTGGGGGAAAGGTAGACAAGACTAATAGGGGTGGAGGTATACAGTTGGCCTGTTTTGAACAGAGAAGCAAAAAGACTATTTTTCACAGGAAATGTTTCACACATATACACACAACATTTTTTTCAAAAAGCCCTTATTAAAACATTGGCAGCAACATCATTGACTTTCCCCCAGGCAACTGATGTGTACAGTCCAATAGGGGGCTGAAAGAGGAAGATTAGTATCTTGGAAATTTGTCTCTGACCCCCAAAAGCACTACATAAAACCAAACTAATTCACATGGTTTCTATTAGCAGATCTCCTACATGAGATGCTGAATTTGCATCGGTAGTTTGAATACAGATCAGGTTCAAAATCAATCCTTAAATTAAACCATTATTTCAAATCACAGCTTAAACTGAATTGTTTTAATACAATTTAAAAGAAACTAACAGACTCAAGTGTTTTATCCAAGTTATGCTTCTCTAGTTTTGGCTAGTCAAGATTGTTATTACACAGTTCTGTAAGCAGCAAAGTTGAATATCTGCTTCATGGAATAAGGAATGGACACTCAGTCATTTCTTAGTGCATCACTTGAAAAAAAAAAGGTTGAATACATTCAGAGCCCCCAAACTTCATTTGACATGGTCAAAATGTATCTAAACACTTTTACTTCTTAAATTACCCATCTAGTCATATGTTGAAGAAGAAATAAAATATGGACCAAACTAGGTGAGAGGTTAAGGACCACTCTTCTTTCCTGCTACCACTAACACAACTTCTCATTTGGACTACAGCAGGCTTATTTTGCAACACCCTCCTTCCCACCTCCGCCCCCTACCCCCTCCCAACCTCTCCTTTCCTGCTAGTAATTCTTTACTTTTTAAAAGAGAGGTCTTACAACATGTTTCAATAATTTAATAAATATCTTCCATCCTGCTTCATCATTGGCAGCCAGTCAGTCTCAGGAGACCACGGAGATTACTCTTTTGGTAGGTTACTGGGTACACCACAGCTTCTTGAGTGGCTGAGGAGTCTGATGTGCAACAGGCAGCCCCTTTGGCAAGCTGCACTTACAAATCCAGTTGAGTTTGCACTGGCATGCTGAGTACTGTTTTGTCTTGCCTGCCTCTGATTCATTTTCTCCAGCTCATCATTGACCTTCTCATCTTGAAGTGATGTAGGCCCTGCTTCATGGCAGCTTCCCATTCTTTTCTACAAGTGGGACCATCTCAAATGAGTTCTCTTTGAACCAGTCATTTGGTTCCTGTGATGCAAGGTACCACAAGAGTCCAAGTCATTTGATAGATGGCTCCTTTGAGTTGCACCCATTTCTCCTCAGCAGTATTACACAGCTTAAGATATGCTACAGCTCCAGGGAATGTTTAATGAATTGAGATGATGTGTCTTCAGCTTTCAGTCACATGGCATTTATTTGTAGTAAGGAGAATTTCTTGCTCTAGTACAATTTTCTTGGAAGCAATTTGACTTTAGTGCATACCAGTATCAAAGTTAGCAATGTTACAGATAGGATTGCATAATGATTACATCACAGAAGTCTCATGAACAGGTGTTAATCAGGTTGAATTGATGCCAGTGTCTAGATCATAGATACTGGTACCAAGAAACACAGGTTCTTCTCAAACACCTCATGCAGTTCCATCCATAACAGCCATAAAATAAGGTACTGTGTTCTTACATTTGCTCTGCTGGGGTCCCCAAAGAACCTTGTGAATTGTAAGTAGTAGTAATGCCCAGGCTATTTTGAGAGATTTCCCTTCTTTTCTCCTCTAAGGAAAAGAGCCAAGATTGGGGATTCAAAATATAAATTGGCTGCCAATTACAACTGAACTGTCTGAAGAGCCCTGTCCCTTTGCAAACACAAACTTCCTCTGCCATGTACAAGTATAGCTAAACATTTGCAACTGGCAGAAACAAAACCTTCTAAATATGATCTTCATTCTCCAAATGAAACAGGTTAATTTTGCTTTTTCCATAATCCTGAATGTAAACCATGATCCTCAAAACAGGAAAATGCCACTTGATGACATTTCATGTCTTGGCTGACTCTACGAGCACAATGATACACTGTAATATCTTTGCTACCAATGTTATTGTAAGGTAGTACATTAAACAGTTAACGTAATCCTGAGGAAAAGAAACATGAAGATATTCCTTTTAGCAAGCATCTATTAAGTCAAAATGCTGAAAAATGAGATAAATGTCAAATGACATTAAATGATAAAAATGGTTGTTTAAAGTAAATACTGAATTACATGCAGTTGCCTGTATTCAAACATCTGTAATAGACTATGCACTGCAAAACACTGGCAATATGCAAAAGGAAAGGAATATTTGCAGTTCAGACAAAATTTTGCCAGCACTCTGGGCTCTCACTAAAGAGATGAAAAAGTGATGACACAGTAACACAGTAAGGCCCCGAGGGCGCTTATACACATGCTCTGGGAGGGGTGAGGGGAGGGCACTTTAATTAGAGCAGCTCAAAGAGCCGCTCTAATTAAAGTGCCCAGTGTGTCATGTGCATCAGCATTCCTGTACTGAAAAATGCTGGTGGGGGGTGCTTTAACTAAAGCTTGTCGAACAAGCTTTGAAGTGTCCCCACCACCATTTTTCAGTGCAGGGATGCTGATACACATGATGCTGGAACCTGGTGGAGTGCAGTAATTACCACGCTCCGGCAGACTTGATTAATCAAGTTTGCGTTGATGTGCTGTAATTACAGAGCATCTGAGCAGCCTCAATGCATGTGTATAGGCAGCCCAAATGTTCAAAGGAAACATTGTTTTGTGGACTTTTTGCCCAGGATATACTAACGGGCAAATGTGAAGTACTACATTTAGTACTACTATAGTACTACATTTATACAATATTATTGGAGGAATATACAACAACGGTGCCTCATACAGACATAAGTGCTGTGTGAGGACCAAGTGTTATAATTTTAGAACTAATCATCTGGTGAACACAAAATACCTAATCATCTGGGTTCCTTTGGATCTGGAAATTTGGCCACAGGGAAATGAAAATTGATGCTACCACCACTCTCCTGCCACCAAATTTTTAGATCTGTAGGGAGCCCAGTGGGCAGAATAATATGGATCCATGGGTCAGAGTTGAGTATCCCTGTTCTCAGGAATTATTATGGACTCAGATCAACTAATCTGAGTAAAATTATCTCTCATACAAGATAGATGCATTCATGGGAGCACACCTGCAGATACTCTTACAACTTGAACCACACCTTTTGGAGAAGGAATGTTTGCCATTGGCCAGACAGAAAATGCCTTTTCAAATTAGATCACATCTCCTGGGTGCACTAGAGTCCTTTCATGGTATTTTGTTTCACCCATCTGTAAATATAGAGTTTGCAGTTTATTTTACCTTTGACTATCCCATTTCCAAGGACAATCAACTTCATTACTTTGGACAATAGTCCTGTAATTGGATGATTTTCCATGATGGCCCACCATGCATTGTTCTCTGTAGTGTTCAGCTTCCCAGAATGATTCATAGATTCATAGACACTAGGGCTGGAAGGGACCTTGGAGGATCATTAGAAAAGCCCTCTGCCCCAGGGGCAGGAGTCAGCTGGGATCATAGGATCTAATATAAAGCTTGTATATTTGTAACCCGCAAATGTAACTTGTAACTGTTTTTGGAACTCACTAGGCCTCAAAGACAAAGCTATAGCTGTGAAATTAGCTGACCATATAGTTCTTTCTTGCTCAGAATTTAACCTTGATAATGATAAAAACTGGATTCAACTGCCCAGCTTATCCAGTACATTTCAAGAAAGGACATCTCAAAAAAGCATAGTCAGAGAGTTCTGAAGGGGCTAGATTTAGGTGGGGTAATGTTAATTTTAAACCTGAAGATGCTGTGTTGCAATTTGCTTATTGGATAAACTCAAGCTTGGGCAGTAACTTTTTATAATGATTTCTAACACCTTTTAACCCCATAGGATAATAACTATAAAACAAGATTGTGAATGGCCCTAAGGCCAGCAGATTAGCATAAGACTAGGTATAAAAAGTGCGTGCATCAGGTGACCAACAGGAAAGGGAAAGAAAGGAAAGAACAGGATGGAAATTGCTTTTCCAAGCCCGGACTCTGGACTCCTGGTGTTAGTGAGGATCGGATCCTGACCAAGTGACATTCCCCGGTAATCCTTCGGACAGCGTTGACTGGGGGCACCTGACTTAGCTGGAATCACCTGGTGCACACCTGGCATTGAGGGACTGCTGATAAGTTGCCAACCCATGACTGTCTATTTGTTGTTTTAAACAGCCCAGGGGCTGATATTCTTGCAGTGCCTAGCTGGCCTGTGACAGATTGATTTATTTATCTGTTGTTATTATCTGTTATTATTTAATATTAGCTCTTTAATATTGCATTATCTGCTTATTGCATTTATTTCTCTGTTAACTGTTGTGTGTGTGTAAGCTATATTATATTTGTCAGTTTCACTCCCAACTCTGCCTCCTCGATCCCAAACCAAACAGCCGGGTGGCTAAATTGATATACTCGCAGTGCCCAGCTGGCCTGTGGCAATTCATCCATTTCCTGAGCCTGTCAAAGTCTGCCTGGATCATCCTCCTGTCCTCAGGTGTGGACGCTTTACCCCAGAGTTTGGTGTCATCAGCGAACTTGGCCAGTCCATTTCTGATACCAATGTCAACATCATTAATGAAGATTTTAAATAGTATAGGCCCAAGGACAGAGCCTTGAGGGACCTCACTGGTCACAGCGCAACACGACGATTGACTTCTGTCAACCACCACCCTCTGGGTCCTACCACAGAGCCAATTCCCCAGCCAGCAGATCGTGGTGAGGTCGAGGCCGCAGTTAGCCAGTTCTGCTAAGAGGTGATCATGAGATACCACATCAAAGTCTTTTTTAAAGTCAAGATATATGACAACAATCTCTTCCCCCTTGTGCAGGTGATAGGTCACCTGGTCATAAAAGGAAATGAGATTGGTCAAGCAAGACCTAGCCGCAACAAAACCATGCTGGCCATCCCTCAGGATGTTGCCATCAGCCAGTCTGTTAAGAATGGCCTCTTTGATAATCTTTTCTAAGACCTGCCCTGGGATAGAGGTCAAGTTGATGGGCCTGTGGTTTGCTGGATCCACTTTCCTCCCTTTCCTGAAGACAGGTGCCACATTGGCCTTCTTCCAATCTCTGGGCACTTCGCCAGAGCACCAGAAGTTCTCAAAGATTTGTGCCAGGGGCTGAGCCATGATGCTTGCCAGCTCTTTGGGTACCCTTGGGCATAAACTATCAGGGCCAGCTGACTTGAAGGTATCCAGCCTGTCAAGGTGTTTCTTCATGAGGACAGCTTTGATGGATAATAAGGAATCTCCCCCACCCGGGCCTCCCTGTCCTGTAATGGGCAGGGGCGTCCCATGGGACTGGTGAAAGACCGACAAAAAGTACCCATTTAGCAAGTGGGCTTTTTCCTGGATGTTGGCTGTCAGCTGTCCCATCAGGTTTAGCAGGGGTCTAATGTTGCCCTTGTTTTTCCTCCAGCTCCCCACATATCTAAAAAATGACTTTTTATTGTCCTTGATTCTTGTAGCTAGCTGGAGCTCTGTCCCAGCTTTGACTTTTCTGGTTCACGCCCTGCAGGCCCGGACCAGTGCAGTATTCCTCCTTGGAGGTGGATCCCATCCTCCATCCTTTGTAGGTCTTTCATTTTAGATGCAGGAGGTCTGCTAGTTCCCTTGAAAGCCAAGGGGGCTGCTGTGCCCTTTTGCTGCCTTTCCTCCTAGATGGAATAAACTTTGTTTGTGCACCCAGGATCGCTCCTTTGTAGAGCAACCACTCATCCTGAGCTCCCCTCCCCTTTGGGCTGTGGTTCTTTAGGGCCTCACTGACAAGACTCCTGAGCTTGTCAAAGTCAGCTTTCCTGATGTGGAGGACTTCTGCATTGCTGACTGACTTGCCAGATTTACAGCGGATTGTGAAGGTGATCAGCTCATGGTCACTGTCACCCAGCTTCCCTTCGATAATTAGGTCACTGATTAGGTCATCCCCCGTTGCCAGTACCAGGTTGAGCAGCACTTTACCACTCATCGGTCCATAGACTTCTTGCGTCAGATAGACGAATGTTCCAGGAAGTTCCCACTCTGGGATTTTGTGTCAGAAATACAGTGCTCCAAAGTATGTACTGAAAGTCATCACTTGAAGGTACTGAAACACTACTTTACAAAATGGGAGTTTGCTGAATTCTACTATAAGTTCCATGTGTTATTACTGCTGCCAGGAAAGCTTCAAATCCCAGTCAAGTTTGGAAGTAACACAGACACTGCCATACTGGATCAAATCTACTAACTGCTCAGTCCAACATCCTGTCTTTGACACTGGGCATAATCCAATGTTTGAGGAAGAAATACAAATCCAACAGAATATGGAAATGCACAATAATTTTTTCCAGTATGTTAGTTCTCATGCTGCTTCTACTAGAGATTGGGTTAACTCCTGACAAGTAAAATTTCTTGCCTGTTCTGAAATATTTATAATTTATTATGCTAAGTCTGGATATTGTTGCCATCTACATAAATATCCAATCTTTCAGAATCTTGGCCTCTATGACTTTCTGACAATGAGTTGAGCCATCTAATTAAGTGTTGTGTGAAAAAGTTTCCCTTTACTGGTTCTAATTTCCTACACTTTAATTTAAATAAATTATTCTCTGTTTATACATAATTAATTATCTCTACATACTTTTACCACATCTCTTTTTATCCATCATGTTTGTAAGATAAATAATCCCAGTCTTGTCTTATGAGAGCTTTGCTATACCTCTGCTTATTACTTTTTACCTTTTCAGAACCTATCTCTAGTCCCACGTATCATTTTGGAGATAGAGTCTCCAACACTGCACACCCCTTTCAACTGAGGCCACATCACTAACCTTTATAACAATATTAGAATATTCTCCATATTGTTCAACATGTTTTTCCTTAGGGATCTTAACATCTTGTAACCTTTTCAGACAACAAGTCCACAATGGATAGAGGTCTTCTTCAAGCTATCACCAGTATCACTTAAGTCATCTTGAATTGATTAAGTTGAGATCAGGTGTATCAATTGCTTTCCCCCCCTCTTCTAACATATATTACTTGTACTTCATTTGCCATCATGCATCCTGAATCATCTAGTTTAACTAAAAAAGCTGTTAGTCTGCCATGCTTACCAGCCTCTATTGTGAAGATGTCTCAGGATGGGTGTAGACAGAGCTTCTTTAAGGGCAAAAACAGTGTGTAGGACAGTGAGCAAGACAAAGCTGTTGGGCTTACGTGGGTCTTGAAAGGTCTGCCTGGTAGAAGCTCTCATAAAAACAAATGAATGAAGGGAAGCCATCTTTAATTATGTTCTGTGCTATCAAAGAATTTGTTTGAAATGAAAACACTACAATCCTTATTCTCTGTATAAAATACCTGTGAACTTCAAACTCTGTTCTGTTAGTTTCTTCCTAGGCACATTTCTCTTCTGTTCCCAACACCCTAGTATAACTTTCTTAACATTGTTTCTAGGAGCCCCTAATCTCCTTACACCCTTGTTTTTTGCCTACTGAAAAGAAATTATTGACTACTAATCAAATCCTTTGTTCTGGAAGCTTCTGTGCTTTCCAAACAAACAAATCCAATTCCAAAACTTTCTGCTTGATCAACATGGGCATGTTGTTTTTCCACAACTTTTTTCCAAAGCCAAGTTTTTTCCTGCTATAACAGATAGTATACTGATAAACCACCTCAGAAATGGGTAACAGAGCTAAATTCATATTAACATCTGCATTCCACATCAGGAAGCTTACCTGCAACACTTTCCCTGCTTGTCCAATTCTTTTTGTATTAGTAAGGTATCCATTTTATAATCTAGCTTAGTTACAATTGCTATACTTACACATGGTGATAACAAAGAGTGATTACTGTAACTGAATAGTAAAAGCTTCCCTCCATACACCGTCTACTTCAATATGTGGTTTGGTATTTCCAAGCCAAGAAAGAGTTGAAGCTAGAGGAATTGCAGGAACAAGGAAAAGGACTGGAAAGCATAATGAATGTTTGGTGACAATCTTTGGAGGAGAAGGGGGATTGTAGGGAGGCATGGGAAAAATGTATAAAGTGTAGGTGTCCTTTTCTTTCTCCTCTATCCAACTGCACATAGTAGTTTCTCAGTCAGTTAATGCCCTCAGTTGATAATGGCACAATTCAGATCAACAGCAAATCATACAGCTGGGCAGATTTTAGTTTTTCCTCCTGTGTAATATGTACCTTGCTGTTTGGGAAGGGAGAAAGCAATTTTTTGATGGCCCAAACTATTCCCACTGATAAGCATATAAAGAGCGCTGCCTCAGGCAAATACTGAAAACGTTCAGCCGGGCATCAAAAAGGGCAAAAAACCACAGGAATCTGCTAGTTTTGCTGGAGGTGCAAGTTAGTTGTTGGTTTTTGTTGTTTTTTTTTTTTAAACACAGCTCTTCAATATACCAAGGGGAGATAATGTTTACCATATTTGTATTAGTCAATTAAAATTAATTGTATGCTTAAAATATACAATCCCAGGCTAGACTGACATCTAAATGAAAGCTTGGATCACTGGTCTTGCAGAAAGAAGCTTCCTCTGGTGAATGGGTTAAATTGCTGCTGTCAGTCTGAATATAATTAGCACAGCTGATATGCAAAGAATTGCTCTGTCAGGAAATGTCACCGTCACTGAGCACTACTCCCAGTTTGCATTCAAGTTTATGTCTGGCTCAGAGAATTTAAATAACGGGTTGGGATTCACATGTAAAAAATTGCTGGATGTACACAAGAAAAAAGCCCCCCCACCTTTACTTCAGTTTTCATTTTAGTCTAGAGCTTTACATAAAATGTGGTCATCACCTTTACTGAGTCTTCCTGGCTTTCATCAATTGCATTGAGGCACTTAATGAGAAGTATTTCTCTGGTAAATCATTGCATTTTTAATAGCAGTTTAAAAAAGGCTAAATGGCGCAAAAGGAGTTGACACATGGACACTACCACCAGCATTTACAAAGTGCAATTAAAATAACCACCCACAGGCTATTCTCTTTCTGATCCACCCCTTCTCTTGGAGCAGTCCCAAAGGGCTGTTTCCAGCACTCTCCTTTCTTCTCTTGAACTTCCCCTCACCTTGTTATTATAGTCCAATGGCCTCTTATCTCTGTGTTGGAAACAGTCAAATCTATCTTTGTATACCATCCTTCATATTTACTTCTCTGATATTTCAACAGCTTCTCTCAAGTTTCATGCATCTCTATGACATTCTATGCAAATTGTTTAACATGCTAATTTAGAAATGATTTGGACATAACCATAAGCTTCAGATTCAGGTTGTCACTCCCCAAGCAGTGGTGGAAGTAGGATAAAAGAAATGCACAAAACTTCATAGCCCTGGATGTGGCTATAAATGAGGAGCTTTTGCATGGGTAGTTGGGTGGTATGCCAGGTAGGAATCAAGGAATTTGAACACTTAGCTGCCTTTTTCTGAGAGGCTGATGATCATGGTGATGACAGGCTGAAGAGTGGATGCTATCTGCTGTTGGTTCACTATGTGGATTTTGGGGTCAGGTAGGATAGTCACCAGAGTATTAGTAGCGCAGAATACTGCTAGTATGTTATATAGGTACCTGCCGAGGCAAACAGGTATTCTGGACAGTTAGGAGACTTTATGGGGTTTGATCGGGAGCTCTCTCTTGCTGAGAGGCTAGTGGCTGGGGTCATTTGGAGTCAGTACAGACTGGCTAATTGCTCTCACTGCATCTGCTATTGTTCCTCCAGGGATGGTTCTTGTAGGAGGAACAGAAAAAGGGGAGGCAGAGCTGCTGTCTTTCTGCTTTTACAGCAGCTAACCACAAATATCTTCTAACGGATGGACGGTCAAAAAGCTTGAGGCTGAATCGATTCAATCTTTGCAGGTTAGTCTAAGCTGTGTAGATTGAACAATAAGCAAGTGAACAGACATTCACTTTTGTTTTCACAAATGCAGCCACATGCCTGCAGTGGTCCAGGCCAGAAGCTGGGAGGCACTAGAGTAAGCCTCCCTACTTGGCTGGAGCAGACAGCTTGGGCTAAGGCTAGATTTACTTGCGGGAGGGGGGAGGGTGGGGGAGGAGGGGTGTTGCAGAAGAGGTGCAAGGCATCCTGGGATGCTGGGAGACCGTGAATTAACTTGAACCTGGAGGGGATTTGGGACAGAAGTTCAATAAAGTGATTTAACCTGATAAGTGATTTAATCAGTTAAGTCTAATACTACATACATACAGGCTTATCTTAAACCAATCATGGCCGTTTTGAAAGAGGTTTATGTGCACTGAACTTCTGTTGTGTTACAGATTTGAACCAGTTTCTGATCACTTATACTGGTTAATGTGTAATTTCTGTCCCTAGCTAAAGAATAATTGCAACTCTCACCCAGCCTAGCTGGAGATGCAAAAATTCATCTGGGCCGTGTCAATGTGACACAGTGCTGCCAACTTTGTGAGTGCCATGTGAGCTGTGTGACACTTGGCAGCCCTCTCTCTCCTCATGGCTGTCTTGACACCTCCTTAAGTAAACATTGGAAAACCAAACTTCTCACTTTTCATCTTCTCCCTCTCATCACTGCTGACAATGCTGCTATCCTCCTGCTGATTCAAGCATACAGATTTACCAACACTTTTCACTTCTCTCACCTTAAATTTCAGCTCAAGCCAAATATTGTCACTTTGCCCTTTTATAACAGTTTGAAGTTTTACATTTTGGTTCCATCCATTCAAACAAAACCTTGGTTCAGATAAGAGGCTAACCTCTCTTCTGCCTCTCTAGGCTTGCCTTGCACAAACTCAAAATAAAATAATAAATCAGTGTATACACATATCTTTTGTTATTTCGGTACAAGTCCATATGCGGACACTTATTTCAAAATGAAGTATCCTATTTGAGTTAAGCTGAAATCATTGTAAATCTTCAGTTGAAATATTCTATTTTTAACCTGAAATAAAAGGCTGTTCAGAGACTTGAAAAATAAATAAATAAGCGGCATGAATTAAAACAGATTTTGCTATTTTAGTGGAGATTTGTATGAACACTGACCCTCCAATTTAATCCCTCTTCAATTTATTCACTATCCAGCTGCTAAAATAATCTTCTCCCAACTCTGTTCCTGTTGTCTCATCTGCTCACACCTCTTCACTGCTTCCCAGCATCTTTCATATAATAATTTGAACTTGTCTCTAGTTAAACCTTGAGTTACTTTTAAAAAAATAGACCCTTATTCACTGACGAAAAGACAATGTGATGAAACAATTGAAATTGTGGCACGCTTGTTCATTGCTTTAAATTACTGCAGAATAATTGTGCTCCAATTAAAAAAACCATACGTATCCAGTCCTTACAGCTATGAAGATAATATTCAAAATGTAAACCAATATAATTCACCAATGTCTCCCTAAACTTATAAACAAGTTTGAAACCATGCTTGGAGTGGTATGAATTGCCCAACATATATCAATAGAGTATTAGCATCAAAGCAGAATCAGTGTTCTTTGGCTGCACACACACGCCATCCTACTATGAAGTAAACTGACTTTACTTAACAGTGGATGCATTTGATCTGGGAGCAGTTTACTTGAAAACTTGAAAGTTTACTTACGCTCCCAGGCAGGTGTCTATAACTGCAGGGTCTTAGGAGCAGATTTCCTGCTCATGGAAGCAATCTGCTCCAGCCCCAACGGGCCATAGCACTAGCCCTCTGCAGCAGCCAGAGGGAGCTCTGGGATCCCCCTGGGTGCTAGCCCAGGGGCTGGCAGGGAGCTGTCTCCTGGTTGGGGCTGAGTCATTGCTCCCAGTCAGGGGTCTATGTGTGCGCTACTGTAGTTACTAATCTCACGTAAATTTGCTACTTACATTTCCAGGTAGCAAATTTACTTGCGATTAGAGATAATTACTGTGCAGTAAGCATCTGCACATGTAGACATAGACTAGCAGTAATTAACTCAATTATGCAGTAAAGAGTCTCATGTGAAAAAGTAAAACAAATGTGTACCAGACAAATATCTACTGTTCTAGTCAGTTTTGTCCCAGGGTAGCCATTTGATCTTCAGAATTTAGTTGCCAAGCAGTGCCTACTGCTGGCAACTAATCTGGGGGAGCTGATTGTGTGCTCAGTCCTTACTATGGAGCAAATTTAACTAGAGAATAATATTGAGGGTAAATTACTTCTAATTACTAATATAATTACTAATTTGAATTACTAATATCTACTTACTAATATATATATTCATTCACTGGAGCATTTGAATATGGAAGGGAGGAGAGCTCTTTCCTTTTTTCCCTTTCAGCAGGGATGGATGTGTGTGTATATTACCCCCCCCCCGTGTGTGTGTGTGTATGTGTGTGTATAATATACACACATGTCCATCCCTCCATCCCTGCTGAAAGGGAGAAAAAGAAAGAGTTCTCCCTTCCTCAGAATTCAATGTCTCAATTATTTCTAGATGGCCCCATCTAGTAACAGATACAATGCACCACATTTTGGCTGCTGAAAGTTCTAGTTTCCACTGACTGGTTGCTGTGTATGTATGTGTGTATGGGTGTTTAAAACATAACACAGTGCCAATACTTAAAATTATATGAAAGTAGAGGGTATTATTTTTTATGCATTCATATAATTTTGTACAGTACTCCAAGTACATCAGTGATTCTCAACTTTGGATGACAGAGGGGAATTTGCATAGTGAATTGCCCAATTGTAACAAAAGGGAAAGTCCTGGTTTTTACTTTTTCCAAGTACCCAGAGAAACACCACAACAAACATGCAGATATCCCTAGCAAGTCAGGACTTCTCGTCACTCTGGTGATGAAGGATAAGGATAATTTATTCTAAAACATTATTATTATTCCCATCATCCCATACATTTATCTATGCAGCATCATAAGACTCAATTTCATAGTTAAAATCCAGGTATTTGCCTTTCTTGTCTAAGCATATGGCTACTAAGAAGTTATTAGTAGAAAATAAAGCCATCATCAACACTGGGTATGTCTACATGAAACAATGCACAGAAGACTAATTTTACTGCGCATTAGCACAGCTGGCAAAAATGGAGTTAATGCACTAATACACAGTAGATTTGGCCTAGTGTTCATTAAAACCACTTAAAAAGCATTCATCTATAATAATGTGCAGTAGTGCCAATTATGGTGCATTAAGTTAGTACCAGTTATTACAGATATTAAACTTAATGTGCTGTAATTATGGCTCATTAATGAACATGTAGATGCACTCACTAAAAGTGAAAAATTAATTTCCAGGTTAGGAGAAGGACTTGGCATATGAAGACCAAAAAGTTGGTGGCCTCCTAATTGCAACTCAGCTCATCAGAGAGATGAATTAAGTCTGAAGCTGAATCCATAAACTATTTCTCTAAAGAAAACCAGACAAATC
This sequence comes from Crocodylus porosus, assembly GCF_001723895.1. NCBI lineage: Eukaryota > Metazoa > Chordata > Crocodylia > Crocodylidae > Crocodylus > Crocodylus porosus. Next base: position 125,630,959 of record NW_017728931.1, read on the forward strand.
TTATGACACAAATGTCTTAGACCCCTCTACCACCCGTCCCTCTTCACCTCTTGCTCTCCAGTCTGCTAAAGCTCTGAAATATGTAAAAAGTGCTAAATGTTATGACATCAATTACATTTTCCAGCTATTTTTAGACAGTAAAAACAAGATACTAGAAGGTAGGTTTCTGCATGCAATTAAATCATCTCTAGTTTTCAAACAATTTAATTAACATAATTAATTATGCACATTCTCAGTGTTGTAATATTTCTACTATTCATACATATAATTCACTATTTAGGTGCCCAGAGGCTTTTGATAATGAACTTCTATGAATTAAAACGTTTTAAACTGTATTTACAGGGCAATCATCTAAGACTTTATCAAAGGACAATGACTAAAATTGGAAACATGCTTGTAGACCATTTGATAGGTGTAAGTTCTATATGCTAATTCTCTACTATTTGATTTGAATCCTGCAGATCAATTCTGTTTAAGTACAACAACACCTACTGCCACCCAGGAGAAAGAAAATATGATTGCTTTAAATCTCAGACATGCAGCCTCCCATGGGATTAGAATATAGATGAGCTGCAAATGAAACACTCACATCATAGGACTGCCCAAAGCAATTTTCCAGCATGGCCCCCTCCCCTCAGGACATATTTTACTCCACCTTTACTATGTGCATAACATGATTTACATGCTAATGAGAAGTGACAGGAACTAAGTAATTAGGAAGCAAGACTGCATCTTGGTATGCATGTTAAATATTGTAAACTGCATTTCTGGAATAAATATTCAGCCTCTTTCCTCATTTTCTTCTTAATTAGAAAGCTGAATTAATGTATTCCTTTTAACTCTAATAAACCATTAGGTAAAATATCCTGTAGGTAAGAAATCGAAAAGAAATATATTGATACAATAAGGAGTACATAGGTGATTAGCCTTAGCTCCATAGTATTTAGTAATCATTACTAATACTTAAAAAGCATTGATGGCTCACTCAGGGCTGTACAAAATTCAGAGAAGAAACATTTTTTCGCCACATAACTTATAGACTCAAGAAAGCAGTGATTTGTAACTTGCCCAAGATTACACAATTGATTTGATTTTCTGACTTCCAGTCCAGTGCCTTAGCTAGGACACCATCTCTTTACCATGCAAATCTTCTTTGTTCCTTGAGAAAGTTTAAGAGCTCCTGGAACTCAGTTTGGACAATTCATAACAACATGAATAATAAAACTTTCCACCTTCCCACCATCAATCCAGTTGTCTCAAACTGCTCCCAAAACATGGTTTCCTTTAATTATTACATTGAAATACCATATTTACTCAACCCCAAGAGAGGGTTTTTCTTCTCCATTGAAAAGGGGCAAAACCAAGCCACATCTTAGGACTGAGTATCTGACTGCTTCATCTGGGAGCTGTGGGGATCTCCTGTGTAGGAAGCCTCGCTCAGCAGGGGACAGCGGTGGTGGTACAAAGGCTCCTTCTTCCCCGCCCGGCTCTCTGCCCTGTCTCCCCCACTGGCTAGGAGAAGGCTGGAAGAAGGAAATTGTATGCTACCACAATTGCTCCCTGTAAAGTGGGGCAGGAGCAGGTTGGGAGTAAGTCTGAGGCTCCCCTGTGCCTGTATCAACTGAGAGTTGTGTGGAGCAGCTGTGCAGGAAGCTCAGCTTAACTGGAGACAGCAGCAATGCTGAACAGATCCTTCCTTTTCTGTCCAGCTCCCAGCTAGCAAGAGCTGAAGGATGATGTGTGGGGAGGAGAGCTTGATGGGGACCACATGCTGGAAGAAGGAACTTGCATGCCCTGTTGCTATCCAAAACCAAGCTGGGCTCCCTGCAGAGCTGCTCCCAGCTGATGCAGGTATGTTGGATCCATAAAGTGACTCTTGACCTGCTTCTGCTCTGCACTGCAAGGAGCAGCTGTAGCAGCACACAGAGTCCTCCTCCCAGCTTCCTGCCAGCCAGGCAGGAAAAGGCGAAAGAAAAAACTTAAACATTGCACCACTGTCCCTGGCCAAGCCAGGCTCCCTGCACAGCTATTCCCTGCAGCACAAGACAGGAGCAGCTCTGGGGCTCCTCCTATGCCTGAATCAGTCAGGGACAACAGAAGGGTCACACGGTGGGGAGGCAGGCATGTAGATGTAAGTGGTGGTAGGGCAGGCACAGGAAGGGCAATTAGCAGGGGTTAGGCTGCCTACTCCCCACATAACTTGCCTTCCCACCACCTGCCCCACACTTGCCCCCCTCTACCACCCGTCCCTCTTCACCTCTTGCTCTACAGTAGCTGCTTTCCCACTACAATGGCTTGGGGGGAGGGGTAAGGGGCTGTCCCTCCAATAATTAGATTCTAGACATAGAAAATTATAACAAATTTATAATCGTCCATGTTTAGAATTACAGGGGGTTATCTTAAATTTTCAGTAAACTTGGATTTGGGGAAGTATGGTTAATTAAATTAATTTATTCAAGAATTATAGGGGTATTGTGAGGCCTTTCCTTGAGGAACTGCAGGCCTTCAAATATATTACTTTCTAGCATGGAACATTCTGAGAAGAGAGACATTTGGTGGCATCTGAAGTGGAGCTCAAGAGAAGTAACAGTAGTAGTTAAAAAATACAAAGGAAAACCAGAGAAAATAATAGCAGTGTGAGTGAAAACAATATGAAGAAAATAAAGAACAGTGAGGGAGATAATATAAAATGAAAAAGGAAGCTGGACAGAGAAAAAGAAACAAGAAGGATTTAGTTTCAAAGGCCTTTAGGTACATTTGATTATTCATACTTAAAATACTTATTTTTAGTATCATAAATGTGTGCGTAGAAACTAATAGACACAAAACCTAATGCACACTTACATAAACCTACATATGCATTTTCAAACTGGGTACAGTAGTTGTACTGGTAGAGTTCTGAATCTTGCATAATTTCTTCTGCCAGATGGGATATTTTTTTATTATGAACCAAAAAACAGTTTTACATGACCTGCCCCTTTGATTCCTTGATTCCACTGCACATGTCCCCTGATCTGTGCATGGGGTGAGGCAGCTGCCACTATGGGCTGGGCTTTGCATCTGGAGCCCCACTGCAGCTGGCTTGGGAGTGGCCCAATGCCATGTGTGTCCCATGACTGGGCAGGCAGAGGACAAGATTCAGCCCAGTGGCAGGAGTCATGCGGTGTCAAGCCGCCCCTGGGCCAGCTGCAGCTGGGCTTGGGGCACAAGGCCCAGTCCACAACTGCAGCCACCTCTGCCACACACAGATAATAGGGCATGTGCCCCCCAAACCAAATGCTGGGCAACATGGGTGGCTGCAGCAGTGGTGAGAGAGGGAGTATGGTTGGAGTATGGGCAGGCCCTGCATGGGCAGGTCATGGGGTGATGGGGTGGGGGGGGGCACAGTCCAGGAGGGCACAGGGGGTGCGTACCCCCAGATCTGCATGCCAGCCGGGCTGGCTGCCTCTGCGGGCTGGAGCCAGGGCAATGGCCAAGGCCAAGGCCTGTTTGTGCCACGGGCCCTGGCTGCACTGTACGCTGGACAAAAGACAGCACTATCAAGCATCACCACTGTCCCACTGCTGCTTTATTGCTCTGAGCTGCCAGTCCTGAGCTGGGGACAGCCTGTGTCAGCCATGCAGTGCCAGGGACTCAAGCAGGGAAGCTGCCTGGAATTGTCAGCTTGGGCTGCGAGGTGGTGCTCCCTGGCAGCTGCCCTGCTCCAGTCCCACCACCATCCCCAGTGCTGTGCAGCTGACACAGGCCACCCCCAGAGCAATAAAGCAGTAGTGGGACAGTGGCGGTGCTTGCCAGTGGTCATGTCTTTTGTCTGGCAGGCAGTGCAGTTGGGGCCTGCAGCACAGACAGGCTTGTGGTACAGCTCAGGCTAGCCGCCCGGGAAGAGCCTGGAACTTCCCCGGCCCCAGCCTGGAGCAGCCGCCAGACCAGCTGGTGTGCAGATCAGAAGGCATGTGCCCCCCTGGACTGTGTGCTCCTCCTCCCATGCCCCGCAGATAAGCCACTTGTGGCTCTGGTGCCCTGCCTGGTGTGTGGTAGATCTTGGGTTGCTTTTTAATTCAAAAAGTGATCTCCAACTTAAAATGGTTGGAGACCACTGGTCTAGTACCACTGGTTCTATTATGTGGCAGAGAATAATTCCTTCTTCTACAGGAAGTATAGGGTAAAATGCTATAATCTGTTTTGCAGTTGGTTAAACTACCTGACAATGAGCTCCCCTGGGTCTCAAATCCAGGAATTATTGGCCTCCTTCCACACAAAACCTCACAGAAGGAGAAGACAACCTGGCAACTCCACAGCACATAGCCTTTCCCCCACAATTAGCTTCCCAAACTTGGGATGTATAATTTTTGATATGGAAGATCTTTTCTTCACTGTAAAAGAAGCAAGCCTGGAGATACTGTGCATGCCATGCAGCTTCCAAGAAACTTGCCATTAGGGCAGAGTCTCGTGTTAACCCTCTCACAGCCATGTATGAGCACTTTTGCTTATGCCTGAAGCAGCAAGTGAGCTGCTAGTAGTGTCTTGATGAAGCTTGTGATCTGGACCAGGGATGTCATTACCTATTAATTAAATAGCGATTTAAACTCCCCTAATGTTATTGGATAAACAGTTCACCAGTAACATGTGTCTAACAGGGACTGGCCCTCACATGTAATCACTTGTTCTCTGGGCAGCAGCAGTGGGCTGGGAAAGCTCTGACTTGGCTTGTTGCCAGTGATGGGTACATGCACACTTTGGGGCAGATGGCAGGGAAGGGGCCAGGGCTATACTGCCACAAGAAGGATCAGGCCTCATGGCTCCCCTGGCACTTCCCTGCCATACTTGGTACTAGGTCCCCCACTCTCTCTCCCCTCTCCTCATTCCTCCTTCCCTCCTGCCTGCCCTGCTAACTTCAGGGGCACCATGCCACTTCCCTTCCCCCTGCTCTCCTGGACTGCTTGCTTCCCACCCTGTGCTAAACAATAACTAGTAAGGTATTACCGGTTAGCGATATGTGAATGTTTAAACGTTTAACTCTTCACATCCATAATATGAACGCAACATTATTTACAGGAATGTGTATAAAGAACTAATTCCAGTATAAAAGTAAAAGTCTTGTTATTGGTCTGCAAGGGTCTGGACCTAATCTTGTATGACACAGGTACGTCATCTTGGAAGTGTAAAATGTTCAGGAAGTATGTCATCCCAGGAGACAGTCAGGGGGAGGCAGCTGGAACCAACAACTTCCTAGCACCGCACTGTCTAGTCACTCTATTTCCAGGAGGACTTACTCCTTGTTTTGGAGTTGGCCATAACACTAGATTGTTCCCCCCTCCCCCACATTGTGCTTTCTAAAAAAAAATGTTGCAAGGGAATATGGTAATTTAATTGCATTGTTCCTCCTAGAAATGTGAGGCAAATGGCAGGGCAGGTTTGGTTCATGACTGTTCCTAAATTCAGGTGGCTGGCTGGATACTCAAGGTAGCAGACGTGCTACCATAATTACATATGGTATCTTATACATTCCATGCCATATATAGCAATCTATACTTTCTCTGGGAGATTTCCACTTCTTCTCCCATAGTTATTAGACATCTGAATGGTACCACAATGCTACAGATTCCCCCATTTGGCAGAAGTGTTTTGTTCATGATTTGATTGCGTCTCAGGGTACATACAATTAGTAAATGTTGCTCTAAGTAGCATTTAATTGCAAAAGAAATTACTGTTTCAGGTAAGTGGCATTAGGAAGATATCATGCTATGCAAGGGATATATTATTGGAGTCCCAGTTTTTAGGACTCTGGATAAATGGTTGCTGGCATACACAAGGACTGGACTTAATGACCTGGGAGGCCTTTTCCAGTACATTAGTCCTAAATTCTAATCAATTCTGAGGTCACAACCTCCTGTCATGTATAAACCCTCAATCTGTGTTCATGAATTATAAGAGTAGGGTGGCTACTGGTGATTGTACAACATCAAAGAACACTATTCATCCTCTGACCAAGGACCATAAGATGATCCTAATCTGTTAATCTTCCTGTGATACTGAACAGCTCGTACCATTTCAGAGGACAAAAAGCAGAAGACTGACATGCTTATATGGAGTTGAGAGGGCTCCCCATGAGGGACTATTGTAAGAAGAAAAGTCTTCCTTGGTCCGTGTTGCAGAGCATCTTGGTGTTACAGGCAACTGTGGCCAATCAACGACAGTGCACAAGGACAAGATTATATTCAGATCTGATCCCAAATTAAGTACTTGGATACAATGGTGATGAGTCCAGTCTGAAAACCTATAAATAAAAAAAATAAAACATACTTTGAAGTGTCTCTTCAAAGCAAGTGAGTGTTTGTATCATTATCTGTCTGTCAAACTATTCCTCTAGGCTTTATCATCACCATAGTATCTAAGTGCCTATTATTAGGAGAACATCAATGAAAATCTGAGATACATCCAGTGATGTACATAATGCCTCAGTGAGTAGGTGGGTTTTTATGTTACAATTTCATGGGAATAAAGTTTAAGTGTTTTTGCCTGATATACTTTTTTATCCTTCTTGATCATAAATATTCAAAATTGATATATACCAATTTAAAAGTAATTTCTATTCATAGATTTTATGCACCAAATATGCGTGGAAACAGATGACAGTATTAAATAGTCAAAACTAACTTTATGTTAGTCTTTTCTGGCAGAATTCCTCAATTCAGCTAGCCAGATAATGAATCACAATCTGGAAAGTCACTGAATAAAAAGTAGAAGAAGAAGATGAATTATTCCTTTGAATTCTTTCCTTGATACATGAAGTGCAGGTGGTATTGGATTAAAAGGCACTTTTTAATGGTTTAAAAATCACTAATAAGTCAGTTTGTCCGCCTTTATAGACATCAAAATATTGCTATGCTGGGCCTATAGATGATCAACATCCTGTGACCAATTTTGCCTTCTTAGAGAATATTTACTGAAGCATTTTTAAAAAAATGAAAAAGAGTTGCATAATGCAGAACTTGAAATAGGGCAGACTAGGATGCTTAGAGAAGAAGCTTAAGCAAATAAGTAGAGCAAAGAAAGGTGGATTTGCTCAATATTTGTGCAGGGGCATTTCTATAAATTAACCCCAAGGCCAGCATCTCATACTTTACTTGACAGTTTATCAGCCCTGAAAATGAATGTAGGCAATTTAGATGAAGGATGAAGGCAGTGGCTTCAAAGCTATGCTAGGAAGCTCAGAAATATTCCTTGAGCTTAAGCTCTTAGTTTTCTAAAGGTTAATGGTCCCCAATCATCCCTTCCTCTTGCTTTTATTAGTGTAAAATCAGTCTGTAGGTCTATTCAGTGTGCTGCACAAGGAAGTCAAACAGCATTAAACATAGTTGTTTTCATTCAAGTTTTCTTCTTCTGTGTGACTAAGGAAGGATTTATGTGGACATTATATGACCCCCCTCCCCACTGCACCCCCCGCACAAATCTAGAACAGCCTTTACTACCAACTCATTTGTTAGACATTGTCAAAATTTAAACAATATTGAATTTAAAAAGTCTTTTACAACCTGCAGCAAACACTAAAATACATTAATTCCCTGCAAACTAAACTCTACATGGACCATTTGATATAATCAGTTAAAAATAACTGAAAATAATTCCAGGTATTATGTCTCTCTCATATTCTCTCTGCATGTGTCATAGTTTTTCAAATTTGGCAGCTAATTTATTTTTTTCACTTATGAGCTGTTATTCAGGTAAAGAGTTTCACTGATTTTAAATCTGTAAATCTTCCCAGGAATAACAGCTCACAAATGTAACTTCTTCAAAATCAGTTCATATGTGAGAGACTGATTTTGATACCTTTATGAATTCATGGATAGTTCCATGAGGTCAGTTAAAGAGCATTCAGTGTACCCAGAGGAAGGTAATAGCACATCCCCGAAGGTGTTTTTATTTCCTCTTTCTGCAAGAAAAACTATCACAAAGAAAGCAAGCTGAGAAAGCAGAGGGTCAAGAAGAGAGTGGGTAACACCAAATGCCTTTGGAAGATGTGTCTTTTGGTGGATATATAAAATGATGGTTTCAACAATTTAAGGTAATTAATAATATCCTGACTTTTCCATTGAAATCCTGCCAACAGTGGGAGAGTAACAGCACTGTTACTCTGCATAAATTCATCACTAATGACTATCTATCTAATTCTGCCTCCAGTTTAAATGTTATTCTCCATTACCTGTTCCAAATAGTGATATAATAGTTCTGTCTTCTGACACTGCTCTGACTTTATTCAGAATTTTATTTGGCTGGAAAAGTTAATGGAGCTTTTCAAATGTACAAATATACTAAGATACAATATTATAGTGTTTAAGTTTGTGGTTAATAAACATATATAGATTTAAGCAAACAGTATTGAAACCTGCTGATAGGTTACTAGATGTACTAAAAATAATTCTGAAATGTAATTGTTTAAGAATATTCATCTTCATTTTTCACAGCTAAAAACTTTTATTTGTGTGTGCTCAAATGCCTAATCAGACAGAGAAGTTTAATATACTCTCATCCAAGTAACAGGTCTATAACTTGTAAGTACTGAAACTAGTTCAATTATCATCTAATGTTTCATAGATTTCACAGATTTCATAGACATCAGGGCTGGAAGGGACCTCGGGAGATCGTCGAGTCCAGCCCCCTGCCCAAAGGG
>NW_017728931.1:125640144-125666046 GCF_001723895.1 Crocodylus porosus
TGGTCCAGTCATGGGTGGAGTCCCACTAGGTCTCCGTTATCCCAATCTACCTTCCTTATGAATGAGAAGGAAAATACTGAAGCAATACAGAATAGGTAAAATGATGTACTTACTCTCTTCAGACAGGATAAACAACATTCAAAGAGATTAATCCACATGAATATGTGATAAGTGAAAAAGATGCTTTATCTTTTTTGACTTGTATTATAAATATAAAACAAATGTGCAGTATTTTGGCAATAGTAGAATAGCTTTTATATTCTAATTTCTGCAGAAACTGCTATTTCTTATAGCCAAAAGGAAACATTGTGTTGAGCTGGTAAGATTTTTATAATCTTCTCAACAAATTTTCTGTCCCAAGTAATGTATGTACAGGATTACAGCTGTCAAACATCCCTTTCATACTTCAGGCATTCATGGCAGATCTAGGACTTTGTAAAGGGCAAGTGAGGGAGCAGCCACCAATGCTGCAGGAGTGCTTGCATTCCTGCCCCCAGTTTCCCTTCCTCCTCTATTCGAGACAAGTCAGACCGCACCACGGGAGCAGCAGCCGGGGACTTTTTTAAAGTTCTCAAATCAGGTAAGAACATCCTCCCCTCCAGAAACCAGTGATATAATCACACTGCAGGTAAACTTAACTCTTAATGGAGCGTTAACCTTTAGTACCCCATTGGAACAGCAGAACTGGGCAAAAATCTCAGCCTTGATGAAATGAGATGATTCAAGACTCCAGATGGACCAGAGTTAAAAATTTGATCAGGCAAAAAAAAAGGTAGCTATTAGTTTATGGGTGAATCTACTTAAAAATGTACTATGTATTTATATAATAAAAATGAGTTTAAGGTTTTATAATTTTCAATATTCCTCACAGAATACTGTGATTTGTTTTGTTTCACAGACAGAGCATAGAACACACTTCAAACTTTGAGCACTTCAGCAAAAGTAAATATAGTCACAAAAATGTGATTGTCATATGCTCATCTGGTATTTACAAGCAAAAAAGATGACCGTGTGGCTAAAATATTACTGTAGATTTGGAATCAGGGAATCCATGTTCAACTCCATACACTACTCTCAGATACTACAGTGACAACCATATTAACAGAACATTTATAACAGAGAATATGTCACTGAACATCCCTACACCTCAACTGCTTCTTTGAAAATGGAGCCCTTTTTTGGTTGAGTCTTAGTCTATTTTAACTGTGGCTCTCCGAGACTGGGACTGTTTTCGGTGTATGCACAACACAATGAGAACCCAATCTTTGCTGAGATCTTTAGTTGCAAGTAGCTGTTAATATTTATATTAGTGAATGTATATATAATAATTAACCAATGAAACTCCACTTGGTATGAAGATACCTGGATCTTAAAGAACAATTATCATAACTTAGCCTGACATTTTCAGTAACACAGGTCATAGAATGTCACACAATAAATCCTGCCTCAAGCCTACGGGCTTCTGGTTGAGCTAAAAGTGTATCTTGAAAAAAAAATCTGATTTGGAGTACAAGTGATAAACAATTCATCAGATCATTTAGACAGCTCTTCCAATAGGTAAGTATCCCCACTACTAAAATATGGCACCTTGCATCTCTTTTCCACTTCTGGTTATTGCATATTGTTATGTCTCTTCTTAGTAAAGTAAGGAGATTTTCCTATCCTTTATCCAGTACTTAGACACAATAGTCAAATCACCTCTTAGGTTTCTGTTTGCAAAGCTAAATGGATTATTTTATTCTCTCATTATAGGTTTTGTGGACCTCAACTCATTCTTCCGCCATTTTCTGATTATTTTCAAAATACCTATGCTTTACAGAAAAGAGCAAGTTCAGGTTTTACTTTGATCATGCAACAATTTCTCTTTTATTCCAGTGATAATCAAAGACTATATTTTCTAGACACCTCTTATTGTTTGCAGTTGCTAACTAACGCAATTTTGGAAAACAGCAATAGGTCTGTTAGTGTACTGGTTTTCCAACTAAGAACACTTGAGAGGCACTGATGATATGTATTTTCCAATGAATGACCAGTCTCAGAAAAGCTGTTTTTCAATTTTTCATTCAAATGCCAGAAGATTAAAATCTAGCACAGATTGATGCATATGATGAACCATCCGTGTGCAGCAAGTTGAACTGATTTTAATACAGACATTCATTCATAATCTCAAGCAAATACAGAAGTTTGTCAAGACTGGAGTGTAATAAAAGTCATTGCAATTTACAGAACAAGAAAAATCAAAACACAATTCCTGTTTCATTGTGCTGCATTGTACTATTTATATATATTTGCCTTCAAGCTTATCTTGGAGTCATGTAGCATTGGAAATTCAAAATAAAGATTTTCAGTTAGCTTCTACTGTATGAGAAAGGAAACAGAGATAACATAACTAACCCCTGGTTCATTACATGTAATATATAACTTGTGGCTACATCAGATTACAGAAGTTATTGATCTGCTGGAAGTTCATGTGTTCTTCCTTAGAATCCTTGAATTTCTATAAAATACAGTATGGAACAAAACATTAGCAAGTGGCCTTATATTGGGGTGAGCAAAATAAGTTCTGTGGGCTGGATCTGGCCCATCAGTTGATTGTATCTAGCCCACCCCCAGCAGGGCTCTGCATGGGTCCAAGCCCTGCTTGCTCCTGCCCGAGGCAGCCCGCACTATGCTCCCACCCTCACCCGCCCCATTCCCATCGACAGTGCCACCCCAGCCCCAGCCCTGGCCTCTTTGTGCAGCTTCCTGGCAGGGCTGCTCTCACTGCTGCTGCAGCCTCCTGGGTACTACTCGGCTCCCCCCACCTCCAGCTGCTCCTCCTTTTCCTGCCCCTGCTATGCCACACCAGGTGGGGGGGATGGGACAGGGCGGGAAATTGAAGATGGGCAGCTCCTGCCCCAGCTCCTGGTTATCTTCCACCACTTTGCCCACCCAGTGCAATAAGCAGCCACCAGCAGACAGCTGAGTGAGTGGAAGGTGTCCAGGAGCTGGAATCCCATGTGTTGGGGCAGAAGCTACAGCTTCCTCTCTGCCTGGAGCAGTGCAGCAGAGGCAAAAGATGGAGGAACCACTGGAAGTGGGGGGAGCCGAGCAACACCTGGGCAGCTGCAGCAGTGCGAGCAGCCCTGCCAGGAAGTTGTGCACATAGACCAGGGCCAGGGCTAGGGCCAGGGCAGTACGAGTGGGAACGTGGGGCAGGCTACCCCAGAGTGGATTGGAAGGGGTTAGGTCCCGTGCAGAGCACCACAGGGGCAGCTGTGGGTTGTTTGCAGGGGAAGAATGCACCTGTACCACAACGCCTGCATAAGCTCTGCTGCATGTGCCCCCTGCCCACTCTCCTTCCCTCCACCTCCAGCCAGCTCCCAGGATCTAGTGTGTGTGCATCCCCGTGCTCCACACACACATGCACACACCCACCTCGCATCCCCCCTACACAATATATAAGAGCAAGGCTTTCTTTTGAGCTATTGTGCAATCGCCTTTATCCACAACACTCAAAAAAACATAGATCAGTACAAAAACTATTTTTGAAGTAAAATTCAAGTACCTTATAGTAGATATTTGATTTTTAGTATATGATTTGTTCTTTGTGTACATTTTGTCAAAACAATGTCTTCTGAAATATTTTGCGTGTGCAGCCCTAGACAGCTCCCCAAAACTCGTTAAGTGGCCCACCAACCAAAATAATTGCCCACTCTTACCTTACACTGTAAAATTTCATTGCTCTGAGCTAGAGAAAGCAAAAGAAGCAACTTCATTTAATTAAACAAATTTATTTAGTCACTATGGAGTAATAATACTTTTTACAAGCTGTTCATTTTGGCTCACACACAAAAATATTAAGGGTGATAAATTATAATATTCGAAAAGTTTACTAGAAGATATCCATGAAATGATATTAAATCAAGTTTGGTCAAGACAGCATAAATTGTATAAATTATGCTTTTTGTAACTGTAGCTAATGTTTCAAGAACTTATCTTTTAAGCTTTTACATGCATGTTAAATAATACGCTAGCAGAAGTAATACAACATTCAATAATAGAAGTAAAATATTCAGGCCATGATCCTGGCTTGCATGTCAGCTGCATTTCTTCCACTTTTCAATAATGGAGCCATGATATTTCAAGTGAAAGGAAGAAAAGACCAAATCAGCAGTATATACAAATTAGTATTGTATAAATTTGCCATATGAGTAAAGTATCCATTAAGTGAAGAAATAACGAGTGCCTATCATATTCTTTTGTAGAATGTCATGTACATTCTGACCTGGATGTTATTATTGAAGGCATCAAAATTCTAGGCCAGCACCACAAGTCATAAAAGGTTTAGAGGGCACACTCTTACAAGCTTATTTATAAGCAGTCTCATCAATAATGTGTGTTTCTGTGTTACTACTAACGAATCCAAGCTGTATTTGGAAAAGCTTTGGGAGCCAAAGTGGGTCAGCCAAAACTAAAATAAACACTTAAAGATATTCACCCCTCTTAATGAAGTCAGAAATACTTCTCCTATGACTGTGCAAATAAGGAAATTTAAGTAGGTATTGATGAAATGTCTCCCTCAAATGCAAGGCATTCACTATAAAAGGGGCAAGAAAGCTGAGAAAAAATGAAAATTCAAATGAATAGCTGCTGGCTTTCAGGAAACGAAGAATGTTGCTTTAGGCATTTTCATCATCCTCATCCGTCAAATTTACCAAGTATGTCTAATCAGATAGCTCTGCTTTCTGATGGTATAGTAGTTATATAGTGGTTGACTAAATAATGCCATTGAGATGTCCTGGCTAGTCCCTTCCTTTAAGATCAGCTAAAAGTTTTTTACATTTTGCTCACAGGACTTATCATCCAGCTACTGAAACATGAAATACGGTTATCATATTATCCTATCAGATCAGCAAGCACAAATATTTTGACATTTCTTAATGAATTATATCTGTACCATACTGAAAATTCAGCCCTGTGTCTATTTTAAAGCATATAAAGTTAGCGTAGGTATTCGACTGCTGCCATTAAAGAGATTTATATTAAATAATGATTAAAAAGTAGATGCTGTCCTTATTAGCCATGAGCAGAGAGCAGTAGTTAGCCATGTTAGTCTGAAGTCATGCAGAAGGTTCATATTCAGCTTATGGTCTATTGTAACCCCAGGTCCTTCACTGCAGTACTGCAGCTTACTCAGTCATTATTGTTTCCCTACTGTTTCTTTTAATCATCTAGTTGGAGCTACTTTTCCTAGTGTATGGAAACTTTGCTTAAAGCACCAAAAACAAATATATTTGTTTAAACATTTTTCCTCAAAAGTCAATAAGTCCTACTTATATTAGAATAGGTTGTGCATTCATGAAGTTATAGGTACCAGGGTTACCAGGGCTGTAAATTTACTGGGTGTGTGTAGACTAAATAGGGGCCCTAAATTGAAGTGGTGGCTTTTAAAAACACCATTTCAATTTAGGGCTGATTAAATGCCCATGTCATGCACACAGCCCACTAATTTACATGTCTCTCTGGCAGGAAGGGGAGGGTGAGCTGCTGGCGGGCAGAGTAGTCCCTGGTGCTTCCCTCCCTGGCAGCTGCAGCCCCCACCAGGTGGTACCTGCTGACAGCCACCTGGCTCGGGCGGTTTTGGGGGGCACCACAGCTGAGGAGGGAAGCACCGGGCCCCCACACAGCTCAGGCAGGTAGGCAGGCTCTGGGGAGGTGGGGGGCGGGAAGATCAGGCTCACTGCTTTTCTTGGGCAGAGCCTGCCTTCCCAGGCTGCTGTCAGGCTGCCTGCAGGGCTTCCTGCAGAGCCATGGAACTGCATGGAGACCAGTGCCTCACTCCAAGACTGTAGGGGCAGCAAACTAGAACTCCTTGAAGAAGTCCTAGTTTGCTGCACCCCAAGTCATTTAAGGTGCATTACACCAGCAAATTTCCTACAGTGGCTGGAATTAATGTTGCCAAGGCATGCAAACACCAACACCATTAAAGTGGTGCAAAAGCATTTATTTAGCCTGCTTTAAAGTGTTGTGCACAGACACCTCTCATTTAGTCTAAACACAAGGACTGTCACTAAAAACATCAGGCAAAAACTGCTATCTGTAAAGGTCATACAAAAGCTTTAGCCATCAGTAAAACACTGAGCAGCCACAGATTGATTGAAGCTCCAACAGACAGAGCAGAGCAGTGCTACCTGGCGTCTGAGCAGGAGTTCACTTGCAGCACCCTGCAGGGAGTATTCTCCCAGTTATGTGCTGCTGTTGCTATGTCCCAGGCTGTCTCTGATACTGCTGGGTGACAGTTAGGCTTCTTTGGGAGTGGTCTGAGCTGGGATGGGAGGAGCATGGCTGGTGGGAATAAAGCTGGGGGAGGTGAGCTGGGGGATAGCTTGGTGCTGGGTGGAGTTGGGTGGTGATAAGAGGGCCTCTGGTGGGTGGGGGGCACAGTGTAAAACCAACGCTAGCCAAGGAGGGTTGCCAACCCAAGAAAGTTTTGAATGCAAATTTTTTACTGACTACTAAAACTTGGACTTTTTTACTATGGTTAATGTTAAACCCTTGTATTTGAACCCAGCCTTTCTAATTGGGGTCTGGTAGCAGAGCAGGGCCTGGCAGAAGAGTTATGTTTATGTTATGTAAAGCATATAACGGTAAAAAATGTGTCAGTAAAAAAAATTGGCTGTCAGTAAAAAGCTTGCAAATTGTCAATCAACTCTGATTGATGAGCTTATTGTTGGTGGCCTGAAACTTACAGAACAAGGCATGGTCTCACAATCTGCTAGGAAGCCTGGTACAATTATTTATATTATACAATAAATATTTTAACAAGGGCAACATTCCTAGCATTCATTACTTTTTACTCAGAGGGCACATCTACATGTTCAATTAATGCAGTTTAGGGTATGCATATTAAATCTAGTACCTGCACTGCGAGCCACTGGAAAAATATGAATTAGCCTATTTTAATGTGCATTAGCTAAAGAGCTGTTTTCTTGCAATGCTGTAATGCTCATTAAAATAAGTTGTATTAAATAATGTGTATTAAATCATGTGTATTAAAGTGCCCATGTAGATGCACCCAGTGTTTCCTTAAAGAAGCCTAATTTGGACACTGGGTATATCAAAAGGAGAGTGCATTATAGTTTTCCAAATTGAGAGTCAAGCACAAAACTGAGTTTGGAGGATCTTTTCATTCTCAGTTGAATGTTTCTCTCCATAACAAAACTAAAACTCTATGACATTCACAGGAGTAATGCAAGTAATAGACAGTGGCCATATTAATCACTGATAAAGTATTGATCTATTCAGAATACCTCATAATCATGGACCAGAAATTAGATGCACAAAAGACAAAAAGCCAGGCTGTACAACTGTGTGCATGTACAACTCTACAGAAAGAGCTTAAGTTTGATAGATTGGGGATGAGGTACAGTACAATTAAACTTTAGGTACAAGGAAACTTTCATGATAATTATCTCGATATGTTTGGATCTAAGTTAGTGATATTACCAGTCCTATCCTCCTGGAAAACCTTATTCAGGCATCTAAAAAAGAAAAGAACTAACCATGAAATATTCCTGTCAAGTTAACTCTTCACAAAGAGAAGCGATAGTTTAAGTGACTTACATGAAAAGGCAGTTTTTGGAAAGCTTTGGAGCAGAAAAGTATGACAGCACATTAGAAACAAAACAAAACTGTTACACACAAGTGTTCCAAAAATCTAATAGAAAAGGCCTCATCTGTAAAATCCACAATGGGTTATCACGTAAACCTGTATTCTTCACTCACTCCACTTCCCCACAGGTTTATGGAAAGAGAAAAAATGTCACTATAAGGCGACCTTTTCCTGAGGCATTTATTAAAACTTTACAAATGTCAAAACATTCCAGAGTACAGAAAGCATCACCAGCAAGGAAAACTCTGTATGCAGTTCTGAATGTAGTTTAACAAGCAAGACATTTGAAGGGTCAAATTCTGCCCTTATTTCCACCCAAAAATCCTATTTGAAACATATGGGCCTCCAGAGCTGTAAATCAGAGCCAAATTTAGCTCTAAATCCAGACTGTAACATATAGGGGCTCTTTCTGGTTTGAATACTGATTTAGAAAAAATAAAATGAATAAGAAGAAACAAAACAATTACAAAGGGATAATACTCAGCACTAAATAGAACAAAATTTTTAGATAGCTAGACCAGGGGGTGTCAACTAGGGGTACACATACCCCTGGGGGTACTTGGACTGGTCCTAGGGGGCATGCCTAGGCGGGTGGAGACAGAGCACCACCACCTTCCAGGAGCTGGGCCAGGGTGGGGCGAGGGCAGCGGTGCCCCTCTGTGGGATGGGGAAGCTTATACATGGTGGCCACCACCACTGCCACAGACCAGTCCAGTGAGTTTCCCCACCCCACAGAGGGGTGCTATTGCCCTCACCTCAGGCCAGTGAGTTTCCCCACCCCACCCCACCCCAGCCCTGCTCCTGGGAGATGGAGGCACTCTGTCCCTGTGCACTATCCCTGCCTCCCTGCTCCGTGTCCAGCTGCATGCTAATCCCTTCCTCCCCCCGCTCGGCATTTTGCTGCATGCTAAGCCCCCACCCTGCTTGGCATCAGGCTGCTGGGGGTACTTAAATTAAAAAAGGTTGAAAACCCCTGAGCTAGACAATAACATATTTTTCGGTATAAAGACTTTGCCTTTTGTACAAATAGTCAGTATTAATATATTTCTCTGTCACTACCGTTAAACTAATCCTCATTTTGTTTTTGAATGGGTATTCACCATGCATCAAGAAGAGGTGTCTGTTTAAGTGGAAGGCTAAGAGAAATAAAAATGTGTAGAAATACCAACTAATTCCTTACCCAAGACCAATGCCTAATCCTGGTTGCTCAAAATGGCATGATCCCAGAATGATGACTAAGATCACAGGCTTCTTCCTTTTAACTAATAAAATGTCAGCCATTTAGAATGGAGGGTAATAATTGTATTTGAACCTTAGTTTTATTTTATTTAAACCTATATTTGAACCAAAAATGCCAGTGCCTTCGGGGTTACTTGGAAATCTAGTCAGAAAAAGAACTATCATGAGAGATTCTTATAAATATCTTTGAATGAGTAAGTCAAAAATGCAAACTCAGTGTTAATGTTAATCTAAACTTTGCTCTTTTGGCTGCTGTCTAGCTACCATCTTCAGTGTTAGATATTATATACAAGAGTCTGACCAAACATTGGACTAATATATCCTCTGTGAGTCAAACTAAAGAGAATAAGCCCATCCAAACTCATTTATGAAAACTCCTGAAGTTACTGAAAATTAACTTAGGATAGAGAAATAAAAACATTTTTAAAAATTGCAATGAATGTCAAGTCACTAGAAAATTGAGGTGATTATTATACTGCAGCATTCAGTGGCAGAATTGATATAACAATGGGCTCAAAAAGATACAGTTGAATCACAATCTCATCATTAAATGCAAGAGCATATGTGCTAGACACGAGAGTGCTGTTTACATCTAAAATAATCATTTTAGATTGTATGCACTTTGGAACAAGGTCCACCATGGACTTGTACAACACCCAGTCATATGGGACCTCAATAGTCCTTTAGTTGTTGCTGCAAAATAACAACTCAAATAAAACAACAGCTGTATACCTCCAACAGTTACAACAGGAATACACGTCTTGGTAATTAGGAATCTTTTTACCACCACTTTCTACACATCTATGTGACAATAATCACAAACTTTCAATTTAAGTGGGAGATTTAATAAACAAAGAAAATTACAAGAAATAAATGTTTAATGTTGAATCCAACATTAGAGATTTAAGATAATTTTCCAGTTAAATCTGTCAGACAATTCTGATTGATTAAAACTGAAAATATTTGTGAGTAGTTAATTTTTATGTATCTTCTAATTTGAATATATATATTTAAAAGCTGAGAATGTTCAAAAACTTGTTTCAACACTCTCAAAATAAAAACAGGTTTCAATTTTTTATATGCAATTATTTTATATGAAAGTTTAGGACCTTCATGTGGTAAAATGATTAGCATTTTGTTTGATTCAAATAATTCCCCCCCCTCAAGATTTTTAGTCAATTTAAAATGTTTTAAGATTTTTTCATTCTGTGTCAGGAGATGAATAATTTCAAAATCTTGAAAACTCTTGTGGGGTGAAAAAAACAGAAATTATGCAGCATCAGTAATAATATTGATGATAGCTGTTTTAGTCTAGGCTTTCAATACAAGTTTGCCTAAGTAAAGAACAAACAAGAGCTAATAAAAGGTCTCAAGATTTCACACAGGATATTGACAGAATTATTATTTCAGTTGCTGAATAAGGGCTCAAAATAACTATCACGTATCTATTCTTCTGTCATGTTTTAAATGACCTTGACCCACATTTTCTTGTTTTGAGCTCCATGTCTCAGTATTGTGACCTTTACAAATACAAATCCTATTCTTACATTATTGCCTCTGCAGTACTCACCCTCTAAGCTGTTCTCTCTCGCGTTTCTACATAGATGATGTATATTAAGTTACTTGAATCTCTTACAATCCCTTCTACTTGTAGCTTTTCTGCAAACTGTTTCAGAATTACCTACAGAAAACCTTAATGCTAAGATCAATGGTCCAAGGAAACCACCAAGCTTCACATCAAGGCTTTTCCCACATGCACCAAACAATTTAGTTTTTCTAGATCTGATAATATTAAGCTATTTGTGTTACTGTTGCCAAATTCTTCCTCATTTATACCTCCTTCAGCAACCAGATTAACTTACTTCATTACCCATGTTTTCACTTCTGGAGAAACTCAGAGCTGTGAAGAGGAATAGCAAAAACCCATGACCCTAAGGTTTAAATGAGACCAAGGGGTCAGCATTGGCCTTGCAGAGGTTAGTAGTAAGCTAATAAATGTTGTCATCCCTTAAATTATACTGAAGTAAAGTTAGATTCCCAACTTTCCATACAACCCAAGCTAAAGATATGGCAGGACATTATCACTTAAGAATGTATTCATTTTACATCATACTGCATTTTGGTTCAGACAGCAAAGTACTGAAATTACAAAGGTAGTAGTACCCAGATTCGTGAAGGAAATTATGGCTAAGACTGGTGCAAAAGCATTTTTGCATTGACAAAATCTTCAGGTTTTTTTAATTCATTGTAGATTTTTTGCTTTTTCTGATTAGAGAAAATTCACCAGATAAAAGCTGTCTAGCCCAGGTGCCTCTCACAGCATGTCTCAGAGGTACAACCATAAGCAGAATTGCCAATAAAAATGGTCAGTGTCTTTTAATCCCTTAATTTTACAACAAGGAATGTAGTCAGTAAAATGTATAGGAATTTTTATTTTTGTGTGTTGAAAATACCTAGGAAAGTCTTTTTGGGAAACTAAAATCTAATTACTGTGTCCCTACAGAAAGGCTAATGATACTGGAACTTGATATAATAAGCATGTAGCATTTCTCATAGTAGATTACTGTTAACATACATCACAAAAAACTCTCAAGAATGCAGTTTCCACCTATTTCAATCCATGTAGTGGGAACACTCTGGGAAAACCAGGCTAATGCAGATTCTAGTACTTGCTTCTCTATTCACAGAATTAAAGCTGTGAGTAAATTCCTGTGGACCTACATTTGAATTTAGAAGTGGCCTTACATTAAATTAGGAAATAGGTCACATCCATCTGATTCAGTATAGTGCCTGGTCTTGGTTTCAATTACTCCAGTGATGCACCATAAAACTAATTCAGAATAGTATAAGACGTGAATCTAGCACCCTGGCACATTACATTTAAGTTGCAGTTAACAGGTTAATTGCACCTTATACAGTAACTGACCACATGTGCAACTCAATTTAGGGTGTTATAATTAAGTACGAGACCCACAAAGTTATTCCACATATAATATGGAATAACTCTGTGACTCGTTTGAATCACACCGTAAATTGAACGTGAGGCTGGGACCTGGGAAAACCCCATATGCTGCTCAGCTGGGGGTTTGACAGGTCTGAGTGCACAGAGAGCCTGATATATGGCTGCTGCAGTCCAGTGCTGGACTCCCTGCACACGGGCAGCACACGAGGCAGTACATGAGCTGGGCAGCACATGAGGTTTTATAGTCCCCATATACATGGAACCTATCATCAGGCTACTGGTTCTGTGCTCCCTGTGTACAGGGAGCAATAAAACCATGTGTGCTGTCCAACTGGGAAGCACATGAGATTTATACAGTTCCCCATACACCAGGAGCTGTTGGTACATATGGTTTTACGGCTCCCAGTGAACCAGGAACCCAGCACCAAGCTGTTGTAGCCCAATGCTCTCCCCTACCCTGGGGGTCTTCAAGAGGAGGTTGGATGGGCATCTGGCTGGGGTCATCTGAACCCAGCACACTTTCCTGTCTATGCAGGGGGTCGGACTCGATGATCTATTGAGGTCCCTTCCGACTCTAACATCTATGAATGCCAAGCTCATTGTCTGCTGGGGTTGGGAACTAGTTTTGTTCCTGGCCCCACCTGACAATCAGCTTATTGGTTTCACTTTCATGGTGGAGAAGGAGCTTGGCTGTCCCTACATCAGCAAGTAAAGCATTATTGTGATCTCATCCCTGGTCCCAAATTTGCATGCCCTGCTACACACATGTGACATAGTGGTAGAACATGTGATTGTTGGGATCAAGAATTAGATCCCATCACGCCTTAAAGTGAATGTCTGTCAGGGGCCTAGGAATCCTACATTTTGATTTATGAACCAGTGGCAATATTAGAAGCAGTAAGCTTTACTATAACATTGCTAGTTAGTTGCCCAATGGTTATATAATATTTTCCCCATAACTATTATTATCATGCTTGCATGAAAATGTGCATCGCTTCTACTATATGTCTGTGCCCTACCCCTGCTAAAATAAATTTATCAAATGAAATCAAAGCTATAACCTCCAAGCAAGATATAGCGGTCTGTCCTGGAGGAGTACGCAGAGAAGGGTTAACCTGCCTGCCTGGCCACTAGGGCTGTGTGAAATTTTGCTGGCAGTTTCGTTTTGAAGCTGTTTCAACTTGTTTTGAGCTTGAAACAGCGAAATAGAAATGAAACAGAGAGCTTCGAAATAGACTCAAAATTAAACGAGGCAAGTCAAAACATTTTGAAATTTTCAAAAGGTTTTGAGTTTTGAAGCTCAAGCTGGGCTTGCCTGCAGGGAAATAAACTAAAATAAGGAGAGGGAGGGGGAAGAGAGGAGAAGCCGGGGAAAGACTGCTCTCATTATTGACTATGTAGCTGACCAGTGACTGTCATCCTTTCCTGAGGTCCCTTCCAATCCCAGTGCTCTGGGGAGGGATGGAAAAAACTGCATAAAAGGCAGAATTGTTTGAACTGCCCTGCTTTCTGCCTTGGTGTCAGTTGAGTGAGGGCGCACCTTAACACATGCACAGTGTCACCCACCCATGCCACGAGTTTTGCCTGTCAGCAGCTAGAGGTGCAGGACCCCAGAACCCAGACTCCCCCTGCAACTATCTCCTTAACAGCTGGTATGCTTTGGGGCCACAGCAGAGCCTAGCAGGCCCACAGTTTTCAATCCCTGTGCTCCAAGACAGACATAGTCCCACAAGCACCCATGTCACAAGTTTTGCCTGTCAGCAGCCACAGGTGCAGGGCCCTAGAACCCCTGCGCCTATCTCCTTGAAACCTGGCAGGTTTTGTGGCCTCAGCAGGGGCTAGCATGCCTGCAGTTTTGGCCCCACTGTGGCTTAACACATATATGTGACATGAGTTTTTTGCTTTCAAAATGTTGAGGTACAGTTTCCCTGAAACCCCTGCACCTATCTTCTTGAAACATGGCAGGCTTCACACCCTCAGAAGGGGATACCATTCCCACAAGTTTCATCTAAATCAGGCCATAAATGACAAAGTTATAGGTTGGTTTGAGCTTCCCCATTATAGCCTATGGGAAAAATGTCGAAACAGCAAAACAGTTTTGACGAAACGAAATGGAACAGTAGTTCTGAATTGAGATGAAATTTTAAATGAAACACTGTTTCACTGAAATGTCAAAATACAAGTCAAAACTGAATGGTGCCATTTTGCACAGCCCTACCGGCCACACCTGTTGCTAGCCTGCTGCTCTTCTGGCCCAGAGGACAGCAGCAGTGGTGGGCAGCCAAGTTAACCCTTCTCTGCACTCCCAGGACAGTTAGGGTGGGCAGCAACAAGTAAGCAGGGGTTGGGGTGGGGAAAGTGAGGTGTGCTGTGGAGGGTGCTGTGGAGGGCATGGGGAGGCAGTGGGAGGGAGTGGAGTGTTTAAGCTAAGGTGCAGCCTAGCATGGTCACACCTTAGTGCAACATGAGCTGGGTAGCACGGATCAGAGATAACCCTGCCCTGGAATTGTGTAACTTTGAGTCACATAAGGAGTGCTTAAAACTAGTTCCAAGTGTTAATGTACAGACAATCCAGGGGTTAAAAGAGCTCCAGGAGCCAGCCATAATTACTGTATAACAAGGCCCTGTTGCATCACCTCCTGGGGCTTTTTGAGGGCTGCATTTAGCAGCAGGAGTAGCATTTAGTACCGGGCCATAATCCCTGCCCTTTTCTTAATTGTCATCATTCTCCTACCTCAGAAAATAATGGTGTCATAACTAACAGAGCATGAGAGCACCTCATTACAATCTTTATTATGTCCTTTTTTGTGGATATACAGGTAGGCACAAAGTGAACTTCCCCTAAGCAGGGAAAGCAAAAATTCCACAATGAATACAAAGAAAATAAAGATTCTGTAAGGGCAGAGCAATGATAATATGTTAGGGCCTGTATGCCTGCTCAGTTTTGTTTTCCTGTTTGTTTTTACAAGAATAATTGATTTTCTGTGTTCTATATTTATCTTAGCTTGGACATTTACTCTTAAATACTTATAGCCAAATTCTAACACCATCCAAACCTACTGAAGCTGTTGGATGACAGTTTTACAAGGAGCTTTCTAATATTCCCTCTCATATTCAACAAGAATAATAAAATTATATTGCATTATATAATATGAAAACATAGAGATAGGGTGATAAAAATCATTATAAACTAATGGGTCACACAAATATAACGTGCTGGTGTCAAACTGGTAAGCAAGAGCATCCAATTAAAAAACACATCTTTCAAGGTTAGGCATTGGCTATTTGTACAAAATCATAGAGCTACATAAATAAGAGATGTATGGGATGCTATATCTTGTTGTGGGAATTATTTAAGCTAGACAGATGCTGTCCGAAAAAATGTTTTTAAAAAAGCATTAATCTGGAAGTAGGCAATGTTTTCAGTGTTTAAATGTGACGGGTTTTGGTGCAAGAGAATTTAGGAATCTTTTACCTAGTATCTGACATCCATCCTCTCCAAAGTAGGAGTTGATGTTTCTCTTTCTTCTTTTGTGTAACTAGAAATGTAATTAGGCCCGTTCTTGCTTCTCACTGCTTTTTTGGAGCAGCAAGCCTGCCTGGTTCTCTTGCCTTACAATGCCCACCTACTTCATGTAGGATTGTTTAAAAAAGTGGGGGCCAACCGGTTTGGCATGTGTGCTCTGCCTTTTGGCTAAGATCAAGCGAAACTGGGAGCATCTGAACCCCAAGGCCCCCAGTTCTGGGACTTGCATGTAGGATGGCTGCCTGGATTTGGGGAGTGTCCGAAACCCCGGACTGATGGGTCTGGCAGGGAGGATACTTCCCAGTGGTAGAGCCCCACAGACTTGATGATTGGGCTCTCCTTAACTGAATTTTGGAACTTGACTATTGGCCTTTGCCCAACTGAATTTGAAACTAATCTGGCTTTGAACAAGATAAAAAAAAAAAGCTAACCCTGCACACTCCCCAAGTACCACTCTGATCCCTTTCCTCTGCTTGATCTGCTGCCTGCATTCTGCTCCCTAGTCTGCACTCCCTGCAGGATCTCCTGCTCTGCCTTGACTCCCGCTCATTCTGCTGCTGTGCTGCCTGCCCCTTCCCTGATCCACTGCATGCCACACACAGAGGCTACCCATGCTACAGGCTGGCCACTCCTGCTTTAAAGTGACAGCCTTTTAATCCAGGTATTATAAGGCATTTCCTCTACCTTGTAGACAAAGTAAGAATTTGTTACCATAGAAACAAGGAAAAGCAGGGTTCCTGCTTCCAGTGAAGTCAATTTAAGCTTAGTATTGACTTTCTTTGGAACAAGCACCAGGATCTACATTGTTCCTTGAACTCTGGGGATGGAACTGCCTTCCCCTTTGTTTAGAGCACAACAAATTTTTATAACTTTAAGAGGAATAAGAAGCTGATCTTATTACCCCTATGACCACCCGAATGTAAATCACACATTGCCTGTCGCTAAGCTACAGTGTCAGAAAACAGTGTTGTGCTAATATAACATTTAGCTGTAAATCATATTTACCACTGTGGTTTATCCTTGGGCTCTTTGTGCAAAATTGTAACCAAATGCATTATTTGAAAGGCAATATTCTACAGCCTAGTGATTAAGTAATCCCATAATGCCTACCTAAGGAGATGAAAATTGAAAACTGAGCACAAAGGAAATGCATTTAAAAATATTTCTCTTATTACTTTAAATGTTTGTTGGTGTTTTTGATCAAATTAAATCAGTTGTCATAATCTACAGAGACTGAATTAAATGGAATTACATTAATTTAAATATATGTTTTTAGTGCATTCCATATTCTCCCATGTCCCTTGCTTTGTCCAGGACCATGTGAATCTGAATTGTGCTAATGAAAAAATTAACTTGCATTTTCTCTAATGTCACTAATATTGCCATCCAACTATTTGATGGTGTTTGGTGATAGATAATGCAACTCTTCCAGCACTTCAGCGCTTAATTCAGCAGCATTAAATTGCCTGTAACTTCTCTGAGACTACTGGAGTGATTAGGGATCCTCCTACTATAGGCTCCTAAGATGTATAGTAATTACTAAATGCATTTTAAAAATGATCATTAATTGTAATTCAATATGTGTTGCTACATTTTCTTCCATGGTAAAAGATATAAGTGGTTTATTAAAAAAAATATACAGGAAAACTAAACCTACAACTTATACAAAGGGTTATTCATAAAGGCAAAATCCTGGATTGCCTGCTCAGCTTTTAAAGGTAGAAACAAATGTCTCTCCTGCTTTACATTTGGATTATGGAAAAGTAAGGCTAGAAGGGAGTTCATGAAGTCTTCTAGTCATCGCCCGCCGCTCAAGTATCTGTCTAATGGCACTCTTGAAAATTTCCACAGATGGAGATTCAGACCTCTCTAGGTCTGAATAACCAAAATTGAAACAAGTACAATCTCTCTGGTGATGTCCATTATGTACAAGTATCTTGTTAACCAAGTCCAAGAGAATTCTGTAACCTTGAAAGACTGGTGCTTTCAGCTCCCTTGTGAGTAAGTAAATTGCAAACAAAAGAAAACAAAGGAGATACTTTGGGGTTTTATTAAGCTGAGTGTGCAAATCCAATATTTTTCTTTGATGTTCATATAATTGCTTTTTTTTTAACCTTATCAAAGCATTATACTGCTTTCCAAACTTTGCTACTGCAGCATCATTCCTAATCACATGTTCCAGCATCAACTCTTTTCTTATTGCTCGTAAACATAACTATATAATCAAAGGTATATGGGCAGTAGCAGAACATGAGGCTGTGGTGTCAGTGGCATAGCCAGCTACAGTTATTTTTGTATACCATGCTTCCTCCTTCCTCCCACTGCCACAGGTGGCATCTGGAACTGCTGCATTCAGTTCCATTACTGAATACAATACTCACTTCTTCTTCACATATCCTATATTTTCCTTGTGTCGATTTTCTCGGTACATTTACTGATATTGTTGCTTATCCCACTGTATTACACTGCGTATTGTAGAAACAGACTGGGTGCAGCCCTTGCACTGAACAGCACTTACTCAAGTGAGTGGTCCCACTGATGTCTTTCATTTGGTTCTTTTTCTTTTATTACATAACTCTTTCCTGGACTCTCCACATACACAAAATAAAGATTGCATTAAAGACTCAGAGCCAAAGAAGTAAAATTGGAAGGCAAAGACATTATTCTATCCTTTACGGGCTCAGTTGAAGGAAAAGAGCTCTTGAATCAAAATCCTCTGAGTTTACCCACTCACTCTTTAAGCCCTGAAACAAAAATAATCTGTGTAGTTGATAAATATCCACAAACCAGAAGATTCTCAGAGACGCTACCCGATATTGTAATGAAATTAACAAGACTCATCGTCCTGGGATGCTTGAACAGCACGCAAGTAATGCCTTCAGAAAATACAGTTAAGATTTATATTCAGGTATCGTAGAGCATCTCTAAAATCAGTCAACTATATCCTGACTGGATTCTCTGACTTGATATGAATATGAAATACAAGATCTACTGACCTACCTTTGTTACCTATCTTTGTTTCAGGGGAAAGGGAGAAGGAGGCCAGAAATTTCTCCGCGCTTCACAGCAAGTGGAAGCCAACTTTGGTGCTACAGGATTTAGATTTCTTCCAGCAGAAGTCCAAGAGTAGTCCTACAAAATTTCAGCATTAATCATTGAACATCATGGCTGACAACTTAGACACTATTGTCCAGGTTCTAGATGAAGAATCAGCCATCATGTTACTCTCTGAAGTTTAATAGATTTGTAATAGAGAGAGATAAGGGCAAAAGGCACTCCTGCCCAGTGATCCCTTTGAGCTAAAAATGATCAAATTAGGAACCATTTATCAGAACTCAATCCCTAGGATTAATGCATAAAGTTAGTTTAGGTTCCTTTCCAAAATATTATCTGCCTCATTGTTACAAAAAAAGAGAGGATGACTCTGACAGCCAAAGCTACTTCTTCCTTGAGAGACAGAATTAAGCCTTTGACCACACAGAGTGGGAAGCACAATGTGGTTCTTGTCAGCATTGTGACAGACATGGAAAAACACCACTGGCTCAGAATAAATCAGTTTGGGTATTGGTACTTCTAAATGAATAGGGGGAATTTTAGTTACATTCAGAAGAACAGCACTGTAGTCAACGGCATGCAATGTTGTAAGCAACATTCTTTTAGGCAAAGACTGGAAGTCAATCAAAACATACTGACTCTGCAAAATTACGAGGCAAGAATATCCTAGAAAAGCTCCATGGAATAAGGGACATAAGGAATGTGAAAAAAATACTGATGAGATTCCATTGCTTTTGGACCTACAGTCCTTCACCTGACCATATTTCTGACCATGCTTTTTATCCCTTGGAGAAGAACAGCAGTCTTTGTCTCATAAGGAGGGAACTGGAGGAGTAATGCTGGCTAAGTACAGATGTTTAAAAAGCACAAGGAGGAATCTGTCGAACCTATCTGGGCTTCTATAAGTGGTGCAAGTTAGATCTGGAGCGAACAGAATGCACATTTGCCCTTTCGCAGGGGGGTATGCAGGCTGCTGTACTGGCTGGAGCCAGCAGGTGGGGGGCGCTTCAGCACAACCCTCAAGCAGGCCCTGCTTGGGAAGCACCCCTGCCCCTGCTGCCCATGCGAACCTCCTGGTCTGCCTGGTGCATCTTTCTGCTGGCTGCCAGGGCTCTGAGGAGCCTGATCCTTCCAACAGCAGAGTGCCCCGTCCCCTGCCCACCATCCCTACTGCCCAGTGTAAGCCTCATGGGCTTCTGACTGCTGCTGGTGCCAGGACTTCTGCAGGGACACAGACCCCCAGCCCCATCCAATTGCTAGAAAATTATATGTAGAGGGTTTCTGGGGGGGAATTGGCTTGTAGGTAAAGTAGATACTTCATTAGTCCAGGGCAAAAGCAAGGGTTAAACGATTTCTAAAAGCCTGTTTGTGGCAGTCTCCTTCACAGCCCATTGTGTCTGATGCAGACAAACAGCAAGCAGACACATGAGGTGGGAAATTGAAGATATGTACCACACTGTTCTATGACATGAGATAAGGGACTCTGCCATATTGGCTAGGTCATAATGCCCATCTGCAGAGCCCTTGGGATTTCCAGTTTTGGGGAGTAGACTAAATTAGGAGGACACTAGAAACAGCCAAATTAGGATGTGTGCCTGTGACAGGTTTGTAAAACAAAGAAATACGTTGACAGGGCAGAACATGGACAGTATGATGACCACAGGGAGACCAATCAGTGATGCCCAGAGATGAAGATTTAGAGGGGAGAAAGGATACAAAAACAGAGATGCCAGATCAGCAGAGCATCCCCCAGAGGGGAAGGTGAGGCCACTATAGACAGAGGGCATGCCATCAGCCCATCTCACCCACCCCACTGGAGAAGGGTGGGCTTTGACCTCTGACCTCCAGGCTGCTGACATCTGATATTCAAGAAAGAACCTCAGGGTGAAACTTGTGTAGTAGCCAGATGTACCTTGACTTTGTGCAGCTCTAGGACTGGTTGATAAGAATAATGCAAACAATTCTATATCTGCTATCATTGTGTATCAATAAAATTTGCCTTTATCCAATGGAGAGGTAGTTGCCCTAAGAACCAGGGTGTTTCTGGTTCTCTTCCCAAATGGAGAGGGAGCAAGCAGCATAACTGATATTGTCTTAAAGTATGCCTCAATCTTCTCTAATCAAGAATCCATTTTTCTATCTTCTCCAAACAAGAGTCCAGCTATCTCTTCAATAAATCAGTTTTATTGAGCACTATAAAGTATTATCTCTAAGTATGCATATAGATATAATCCTAGCAGCTTCAGTAATCTTAGCAAGATACAATCTTAGCAAGCAAGTAATTGTATATTACCAGTCCTAATAATATGCAACTCAGGAGCTGGCCAGGCTTCCAGAGTAGGCAAGTTTCCTTGAAAAGAAAGCTCAGATGTTGAAGAGAAAGATCAGAACTGATAATTTCTCAAGAGATTTAGGCAATACAGACAGCTTACCAGGAATCTGGGTATTCCTCTACCTAAATTCCAGCTCTTCATTGGACTCAGGTCTGAGCTGGGTGCTGAACTGCTTGGTTTTGTCAAGGTGGAGGGAATAGGGTGTTTCACTGAGCAGGTGAACAGAGTATTTCAAGACTGCAATTTTGGACTTTGGGTCCAAACAGAAATCACATTTACATGAGCTGGTTTTGTACACAGAGGCAAATTACATTAGGATCCAAAGTAGACAGACAAACAGCTATTCTCAGGTAGCTGCTTGTTCTAGACACTAGGAAAGTCAGCTAGTACATATTATTTTGTGACAGGGAAGCATTTAATAAACTCTTTGCATTGAGGAAATACTCACAGATGATACTTATATCAAATTCAAATAACTTACAGAGGTGTAAGGGCTTATGTTATCTGCCTGCTCCTCAGTTTACACTCATGAAAGCACATCCTCTGTTCAAGCCCTTTGCCCTAGGAACAGAAGTTACACATAAACCAGTTGAAGTGATCAGAAACTGGTTCAAACCTGTAAAAGAACATACATGCAGTACACATAAACCAGTTTCAAAATGGCTAAAAATGGTTTAAGATAAACCTGGTTGAATGTAGTATCAGACTTAACTGATTTGGGTCAAACTGGTTTATGCAACTTCTGCCCCAGACCCCTTCCTGGTTTAAGTTAAATTAGAGTCCTCCAGCATCCCAGCATGACCTGAAGTCCTGGGCTGGGCTGTGCTCTCTGCTCCAGAGAGCAAGGCTATCTTCGCCTCTGTGCTCTGTGGCCTGAGCAGCAGCGGGGGTGTGGCCTACTATGGCCCCCTGAGGTGGAGGTGGGGGGGAGCCAGTATCTGCCTGGCCAGGGTACAGCAGCCCCTGTCAGGCATTTGCCCCTACCCTTGCCCAGTGCACCGGTGTGTGGGGGGGTGCAGCCAGCCACCTCCAGCAAACAGGGATGGAGGAGAAGTTAATTCCCCCACCCTTGTCCCACATGTACAGAGCTCACTTGGGACAGAGCCAGCTGCAGCTGGGGGAGCAGCTCCTGCCTGGTGGCCCTTTCTACCTGCTGGAGAGTAGGGCCCCACAGTGGCACACACGTCCTGGGCTCACCCCCTCAGACTGGAGCTCTGTTACCTGCAGCCACTAGGCACTGAGCTGGATGTGCCCTGCTCGCTGTTCCCCTACATAGCGGTGGGGGTGCAACATGGCTCTGTGTATCAGGTGCCAGGCACTACCCCTGCAACTTCCCCACGGCTGGTGCTGTCACCATCGGGGGGCCCACCATAGCCGTACTGGTAGGTGCCATGCACTCCTGGTGGGCAGACAACAGCAGGAGTGAAGCCATAGGAGTAGCATCCCATGCCTGATACATGTGGCTTTCAGCTTATTCCAGCTGAGGGAAAAATTAACCCTCTCCCTTCACCTTAACATGTCAGGATGGTATCTGGCCACATCCCTGCTGCTGGAGCAACAGGGGGGAGCAACCCTGACAGAGCAGCAGCCCCTGTCATTGCGTCTCAGGAGCACAACCCTCTTCCCAGGGAAGGGGCTGCACTGTGGGCAGCAGTGGGTGGGGTGGGCAGAGCTGCTACAGACTGTGTGGGGTGAGTGATGGCACTAGGACTAGGAGGGGTGGCCATAGCTCCCCAAACCCTCCTGGCACTACCACCACTTGTCCCACAGTCCGCAGAAGCTCTGCCTACACTGCTTCTGCCAACACTGCACCCCTCCCCCCGCCGGGAACAGGTTTGTGCTCCTGGGACACCATGACAGGGGCTACTGCTCCATCAGGGTTTCTCCCCACTCACTGCTCCAGTGGGAGTGGCAGGGGTGGCGGCCAGAGGCCTGTCGACATGGCCCCTTAGGGGAAGGAGGCAGAGAGGGGGTTTATTCCTTCTCTTCCTCCAATGTCTGGCAAAGGGGGTAGGGAAGGGGCTTATTCTGCCACTTGGCCCATGCAGGAAGCAGTTGGCGGAGGTGGCAGTCACAGCTGGCAGACCCTGCCTGTGGTCCCCCAGGGGCAAAGGGGGTAGAGGAGGGAATAAAACCCTTCCCAGCACCTTAGCTTCAGGGGACTATGTCAGCTAATGCCTGGCCGTGCTCCTGCCCCTGCCACTGCAGCAGAGAGAGGGAAGCACCAGGCAAACTGCAGCCTGGGTCTCTGCCAGTGGGACAGGGTTGGGGAGAATTAAACCCCTTCCCTGGCTTGCTCACTTGAGGTTACTGCCAGGGCTGGCCACCACACCTCACTCAGAGCACATGCTAGTGCCCACTGCCTTCTAGCTTTTGCCACTGTGGGCATGTGCCTGCATTTCCTAAGTCAAAAGTGAATACATATTCATGGCATGTTAGAGTAATCTGCAAAGACTGAATCAATTCAGACTCCAGTTTTTCCAGTCCTTCCTTTGAGCTGATCTTTACTCTTTCAGATCTTACTCTTTCAGTGCTGTAAGTTCACACTGTAAAACACTGACAGTAAATCTTTTCTACTACAAGAAGGATACTCTGATGAGAAAGCTGTTAATGCCTGTGAAACAAAGAGACACAGTGGTCAAATGGGCCATAAGGAGATAAATACTTACGGTTTCAATCCTAGTAAAATTACTAATCATTAACTATGTCACAGTTTCCCAAAAAAACAGTGCAAATAGGTCTAGGCTTGAATTTTGAACTGATGTAATTATTTCTGGAGTCTTCCTCATGTGTAAATAAATGCCATAAAGCAAAATTTCTAAACCTTCTCCCTAGGGTGTAAGTAAAGGATTTATGTAAAATTGGATACTTCCTGGTGACCAATTATCGCCCACTTATGAAAGAATTTATGTGTTACAAGAAAAGTGGAAACAGAAGGCAAAAAATAATTAATTAATTAATTTGAGAGACCTATTAGCAGTGTCACAGCGACAGTAACGGTGATCATGTAGTCAGGATCTTGGAACTCAGTCACCTCTGCTGTAGACCACGTGGTACTGTAGCAAAACCCCCAGTTTTTCTTTTTTTAATCATTTATCTTAAAATGTATTCCCTCCCCTTCCCCAACCATTTCTGCCTTTTTTCTCCCTCTCTATTCCCTATAGATAAGTATAAGTGAGCTCAAAATTAGGATAAGCTTTAAGCATTTTTATTTTTGGTGGCAAGTTTTTGGTTTTGGATGTCCATTGTTTTCTAATTATTAGGTTTGTATTAGTTTTTACTGTTGTATATTGTATTGTTGTCATTTTTGTATTGATTTTTGTTGTTTCATATGGATATTGTATGGTTTAGGCCTGAGTTTGTAAGTGAACCAAAGTAATGTCAAGTTTCCATTTTATATGTCAAGCCTCCAGCTTCTGTCTTCTGCCTGGGAATCCCATGTTACAACAATATGATTTATTGTACCCCTCCCACGTAAATTGGTTCCCAGATGAATGAGAATGATTGGGTATGACTGAGATACAATGGTAGCAGGCCTCTACTGAATGGCCTGTAATGACTGGGCCATCACCTCGCATTGATTCATCCAGGAACTACTGACCTCACCCAGGAACAGAAACAAGACCAGCATTTGAAAAACAAAAGACCTTGCAGAACCAGCAACTCTATCATTGTACCCCACCATTACAGACACCCAAAACTGCACTTCCCTGCATGGAGCACACATGCTCAGTACGTCAGGGGCTGACCCTTGCTTGGGCATGCCTCCTGTCACTTCGGTCACACATGGTCTGCCCCTATAAAGAGGGGCAGTGAAGACAGATCCAGTGGGACCACCATTTCCATCCAGACCAGACAAGCTTCACGTCACGTACTCACCCCAGAGGCCCTGCTGGTGACTCCCTCTGGACAACGTCTACTGGAAAAGGACCCCTTTCCAGCCTTGATAGGTAGATATTACCTGCATACCTCCCCTTACAATTTGGACCCTCTCTCTCTCTCGCTCTCCTCCTGGACTTCAGCCTGTGCACCAAGCCTCTCTAACCCCTGCTGCCAGTGTGTGCGTGTGTACAAGTGAACCAATTTGGCATTGTGTCACCATCTCCCCTGTTCAATAAAACCACTGCCATTTGCAACCCCAAGTTGAGTCATGTTTACTGAATGCCAGTCCCTTCTCTATCTTAAATTCCAGCCTCATTCTCTCTCTCTCATCTCCAGTTCTCACCCTCTCTGCTAGTTTCCCCATCTCCTCCCAATTCCATCTCCCTTTGTCTGCCACCTCTCAGCCTCTCCTTGCTTTCCTGCTGTCCCTGCTGCTTTTCCTGTGATTTTCTGCTGCCCCTCTCTCTGTTTTCAGGCTTCCCCCCACCCCTGCACCTTCTGTAATCTCCCCACCTCCCTGCAGCTTCCCAGCTCCTATTAGCTGTCCTGCAGTTCTCTCCAGCTTCCAGCACCTACTGCTGCTCTCTGCAACTTCTCTAGCTGCCCCAGAGCCATCCTCTGGCTCCCCACACCCAGAACCCCTCTTTAACACCCACACTTTTTCCCTTGGTCCCATTTTCCCTCCTTTCCCCATCTACCTTTTTCAGCCTCCCCATAGCTCTGGCCCCAGTCCCAGAGGCATGCTTCCCCCTTCTGCAGGCTTTGGGCGTTGTCTTTTAATCAATTAAGATCAATTAACCTAAAATTACCCACCCCCAGCCTCAGTTCTTCAGCCCAGGTCCCTGTAGTCTATCGGTTCTAATCCTGGTCCTGGTAACTTTAATCCTCTACACTTCTACTTTCTTACCTTAACCTTTCTCCAGGTATGCCAAGTACACCAAGCACATACATACATACACATCACAATACCCAACTTAGGAACTCACTTGTGTGTATACATAGGTGGGTAGTATGTGTGTAAACTAGTGAACACACACCCATATATAGATATAGATATTGTGCGTGTGTGGTATATGAATTAGTAATTTGCATATGTGTATTGAATGTGCAGGTGTTGGTAACTGGTAACTGATTCTGTCTAAATGTAGTGTGCATGAACCTAAACTAATTATTTTGAACGTGTGTGTATCTGAGTTGCTAGTGTAAGTGTGTGTGTGTGTGTGTGTGTGTGTGTGTGTGTGTGTGTGTGTGT
>NW_017728931.1:125666146-125686203 GCF_001723895.1 Crocodylus porosus
GTGTGTGTGTGTGTGTGTGTGTGTGTGTGTGTGTGTGTGTGTGTCTATATGGCATTGTGTGCATGATATACAAATTAGTGATCTGGGTCTAACGCTTGGGGTGTATAGTATATGTGCCTGAGCTGGTAGTGTGAGTGTGTATGCACCTAGTGTGTGTGTGCTTAATTGATTTTTATGTATGCATGTGAACTTGTACACCACACCCTCCTGTCTAACAGTGCAATATTGAGATCCTGAGCACTGGCCTGACCCCTCAGGACAACAGTACTGGAGAGGGGTAAAAGTGGGAAGGGTAACAGGGGGTTGTGAATATTAGAAGAATAACTTACAAACTTTAGATTTGGATTTATCCTTCCTGAGGTACTGACCAACTCGCTGGTGATTGAAAGCAAGCTCCTATCTTTCCCCATAGCATCATGTTTTCTGATGCATACACTAAAAATATAAAAGGTCAAAAATTAAATTCAGTTTTCCCAGTCAAGCCAGTTTTGTTCCCTTCACAGAGTATGTGTGTGTATGATACACACATTCACACATAGTTATTGTATCATTTACTTACCTTTCCCCTACTAACCCAACACATATTTGGTAAGGAACAAACCTGTATAGGAGGGAGATAAAATAAATCAAAAGTTGTTCTCCTTCCTCCAGCCCTTTTTTCTCCCTAAGATTCCTTTACTATATGCTGAATTTCATTATTTTATATGATTTTGCACATCTCTTGATGCAGCTAGACTGAACCAATTAGTAGAGTTCAGGGGTTACAGAATTCTGCTTTCTAATCAATTTCTTATTCAAAATAAATGTCAAAAATAATCTCATCTCGCATGGCAAAAAGTAAATTTTTATTATACACATGCTGAAGGCTAAACCCATGTAGTTAATAATAGCTTGGTGTTTCTGAAATATCACGGCAACATGCTTTTCATTAGCAAGTCCTGTAAAGAGCCCAGGATCCACATTTTTGGGCTAAAGTTACTGCATCCATTTTGCTTATTTATTTAAAGCAGAGGTGGCTAACCTGCAATGGGAGCATAACAAGTGGCATGGGCAGCCACGGTGTGGCATATGGCAGAATAGGAATGGGGCAGGCAGCACAGCACAAAGGGCATGAAGCAGAAACAGAGCAGCAGATCAGCCAGGGAGGAGAAGGTAGAGCAATATGTTGGGCAGGAGAAGGGGATTTGAGTGGCATTTGGGAAGGATGAGGGACTAACTTGTGACATGCCAAAACAGCTGGCCCTGACTGATATAAGGGATTGGAAGGAAAAACATCTATTCTGAATTTTTTGCTTGAGCAAGTACATGGCTCAGAACATCATAAGCCCTGCAGCAGAATTACCTTACCATTTTTAATACATCTTGTTGGCTCAAACTATAATTAGGAAAGGCTTCATTGAGACAAGTAAAGATGAAGGATGAATGTTATTGGCCAGTGGCTGCTCCAAATTACTGGGCTGAAACACCTACTCTAATCTCTCTAGGTGAGGTCAACAAGGCCAGACACTCTTATGCTTATTTCAGTAAATAAGTCACATTTATATATATATAGTAATCATTAATGTTTACATGCCTTCCCAGGCACTCTCTTGGTTCCTGTCTCACTTGGGATTTCCGAAAAGAGATGAAATCGACTTTTTGTCTGGCACATCACTGTATTAGAATTATAGCAGCCAACCACTCTACAAACACTGGATTAAAAATGTGACTACTGAGTCCACTTCCAAAATAATGTAAAAGCTACAAGTACTTTTTTGAGTGATATCTTTTATTGGACCAACTGTATGGTTGGGATAGACTTAGACAAGCTTTTGAATGCAGTGCATTCTTGAGGTGTATTTATGTTCCACTCTCTAGTACTCTAAATTATATTGTGTTCTTACAACCTTTTGGTTTACACCCACATTTTAATTTTAACCACACTGTTCTACTGGTTAATAAAGTGGCTTTAGCCTGTGTTACAACCAATAACAAATCAACACATTTATCAAATATTAGCCATTTAAGTGACTGTATTTTTAACCATATGCAAATCTTTTAATGGATGTATTTTTGTCATTTCCCCCCAATAAATCTTCAGTATGCTGTGTATTAGGCATGCCAGTTACCAGGGACAATTAATTACTAACAGTCCAAAAGAGTACACTGAATAATCATTTCAGTGACACCAGATCTCTTCCTTCAAAAATACTGGACTAACATACTCATTAAGGAGCTAATTCATTTCTGAACTCAATGATCACACAGTACAGTAGTGGTGAAATAAACAAACAGATAACAAAAAAAAATCTATTATTTCACCATCTGCCCTTTCTGTCAGTCTATTTGCAAACAGTTAAGTTAGGTACGTAAGCAAACCCTATTATTCCTAATCTCAACATATGAAATGTAGGAGAAGGTACTCCATCTATAAATCAGTGGAAGAATCTCAAGTGTACTGAACAGAAAGCAAGCATGAGAAGTCATTAATACAAGCCCATAAATCAAACACACAAAGCCTCATTCTGGCTGCCTATCATTAGTTCACGCTTAAATGGGAGTGTGCTATAAATAATTTAACAGAGATCACATTATCACTTCATGTTTTGTGCATGTGGCATTTTACACGTTTCTTTTAATATAGTATGATGCCCTATGCAGTTTACTTTAGGAAAAAAGTTAATTATTATAGATTTTATGATTTAAAGAGGTACACTAACATTCCCTATCAATTGCTAAAACACTGAATGGCAAACATTTTGGACAGAAGCAGCACACACATCAGCAGTTTTGCTCTATGGTGTAGTTTGCCTTGTCCTTTGCCCTGTCTACAGAGCATTACTTAACACAGAAAGGACAGAGGCCTTGTATGGTAGTGGTGTAAATGTGACTGGAAGGTCAAGGAGCAAACCCTGAAGAAAATCCAATGTCCCTTACATGCAGTTTTGCCTTTTCCCATCAGTATTTTCACAGAGAATGGCTTGGCAGTGAAGACTGAATGCAAATGTTAAATCCTCTTTTTCATTTCTTCTCAGAGTAAGCAATGGATGGAGTTTAGGCACCTTGCAGCTGGTACCCAGCAGAATATAGGTTCAAGACTTTTACTGCAGTGCTACATATGCTTGTGGAATCCTGGTGAATCTTAATCACATTGACTTTGAAAAGGTGTGATGAATGAACCTCAACATTCACAAATTGTAACAGGGCCCTTGTATCCTGCTGGTAAAACTAACAGAAAAACTATACCAGATGAATACTAGCCCTCTGTCAGTGGGACTTCCTTTCCAGAGTAGGAAGAGCCACATAATCTTCAACAGTTTAATATTTTGAACTTAAAGAATAAAAACAAAGATGTTTTTGTCTCTTCACTGATATGCTGTTACACCGTTGGCATTAAACCCTAGTGAGGCAATCTCACAGGTAAATGTCAGTTGGATCAGTAAGC
The DNA here is from genome assembly GCF_001723895.1 of Crocodylus porosus. NCBI lineage: Eukaryota > Metazoa > Chordata > Crocodylia > Crocodylidae > Crocodylus > Crocodylus porosus. The sequence continues at coordinate 125,669,571 of NW_017728931.1, forward strand.
ATTAGATCAGGATATCACAGAACTCACTAATCCTCCTCTTTTTATTTTCATCATGCTGCAGCTCTGCTGCCAGACTTCTGGGTTACCTTTCCTACCTAGCAAAGCTGATACGCTTTAGAGCTATCCCTAGGGGTGTGCACAATGTGTGCCTCCTCCCTTCCCCTGGGACAGCCCTGCCAATACATAACAGATCTAAAAACTTGATTCTGCTCATCTTCCTTGATTCCAGTATAAGGTCCAGCCTGGTTTGGTAACTTAACGTAGTCTACCAGAGACAGGGTTCTTTCAGTTCAGAATTTGTGTCAAGTGTAACAATCAGAATAATAGTATTCCTTTTATCCATCTGCCCAAATTATAATGAAATCTCTTCATACATGAGAAGCTTGCAACCTGATTCATCTCCTACTCCAAAAATGATGGGACACCATATAGTAAGCACTTATCTTTTTGGTGAGTTGACAGGATTGCCTTTCATACTGATCATTATTGTGAGGGAAGATATCATCATTCCTTCTTCATTGCACTCACCAGATACTACTTATTGCTGGCATTCCACTAGACTCTAGAAACCTAAACTGTGCTCTGGGGGCTTATTATGTGTTGTAATAGTTGTACTCTTGGAATACCTGCTGAGGATCTGGCCATCTGTTTCTTTGTGTTGCCCCCAACTTCTTCCCTTTTATTGCTCTCTCACTCTTATCTCTGCCTTCCATTCCCTGTTCATCCAAGGTAGTGGTAATTTGATTTATTCATATATCTGTTTCCTCAGCTGTACCTCAAAGATCTAAGAGTCTAAACAGGTAAGACTGCTGAGACAAAGACAGGATCGTTTCCATTTTACAAAGCATCTGTAAGATTAAGGCTGGAACTTTCAAAAAGTTCTTAAGGAAGTTGGTTGCCATATTATGTTTACTTCACTCTCCTTTGAAAATCCCAAGTTACACCCAGTGTTTTACTAGGACTGTAATGTTAGGCTTTTAAATGCACAATGAGGTGTCTAAGGATGGGATTTTCAAAAGCACCTAATTTACTTCAGAGCTTTAGCTCAATTAGCAAAATCCACCCTCCTAAATTACTATGGGTGCCTGAACATACACTTAAAAGCTTTAATTCTTATTTTTGAAATTTGTGGCGAAACAATTGGTGAAATGCATACCCACAAAATACGCATAAATAAACCTAGCTACTACTACCTGGATGAACAGGGAATGGAAGGCAGAGGTAAGAGTGAGAGAACAATACAAGGGGAGAGGTTGTGGGTAACACAAACAGACAGATGGCCAGATCAGAATGACCTACACAAATTGGAGGATTAGACCAAAAGAAATCTCAGGAGGTTCAACAAGGATAAGTGCAAAATCCTGCACTTAGGACGAAACAATCCCATGCACCAGTACAGGCTGGGGGCTGACTGGCTGGGCAGCAGCTCTTCAGAAAAGGACCTGGAGGTTACAGTGGACAATAAGTTGAATATGAGCCAGCAGTGTTCCCTTGTTGCCAAGAAGGCTAACGAGACACTGTGCTGCATTTTTTGGTGTGTTACCAGTAGGTCAAGCAAAGTGATTATTCCCCTGTGTTCAGCACTGGTGAGGCCACGTCTGGAGTACCGTGTTCAGTTTTGGGCCCCCCATTACAGAAAGGATGTGGACAAATTAGAGACAGTCCAGTGGAAGGCAGCAAAAATGGTGAGGGGATGGGGGACATGGCAAATGAGGAACGACTGAGGGAACCTGCCTCCCTCCTCAGCCCCAGCTCCCATGGAGGAGGAGGAGGAGGAAGGTGCGAGTGTGAACTTCTGCTTCCCCCTCATGAGCACAAGCACACGTGTGGCACCCCTGTGTGGGCCTTTGACAGCCAGGCAGCTATGTTTCACACTCACACGCTCATCCCCGCACCAGATCATGCTGCCCCGCCCCGTGCCACCCCTTCTCCACTGATGCAGTGCAGATCGCCCCCAGTGCGAAGCTTAAAGGAGCCACGTGATGGGCAGGAAGGGGGCAGGAAGGCGCCTCATCCCAGGCTCTGGGACCTTCTTGGTGCAAGCTCACCTGCCCCAGCCTCCATGGCTGTGGTCAGGGGAGCTGAGGGGCCCTGCTCCCCCCGGGGAGGGGGTCAGCAGTCACTGGGCAGCCAACTGCCTCATAGTCTGTGTTCACCAGCCACCTGCTGAGGGGCTGGGGGAGAGACAAGGGGTGGGAACAAAAGTAAACAGTATTTACTTTCATTTCCCATAGCAGCACCTTGGGCCTCAGAAAACGGCTCAGTGGGCCACATGGCAGCCCGCAGGCCGTATGTTGGATAAGCCATGACTTGATGGCTTGGTCCCTTCCAACCCTAACTTTCTATGATTCTATTATATTCAGCAGGTGCTCAATAAGCTTTGCAGACCATTTAGCTCAGAAAGTGGCAGTATGTAGAAATAATGGAAAGAATATATATTCCCAGCTTTACAGAGTACAAGCCCTTTGCCTCCCATCCCCCAACACACTCTCCACAGCAAAGCTAACCAGTAGGTACAAAAGCTTTCTCTGACATTTCTCCTAATCCCCACACTTACTTGTATGATCAGTGATGCACTGAAGTTTCCTACCTGCCTAGCTGCTTCATCATTTGCTTGTCCAGTTCATCTACAGCACCTCTGGCAATGGGCCAGCACCAAATTCCTGAGGACTTACATATGTTTGAAATGGCATTGTACAACTCAATCATTAGTCAAGTCTTTAGATTCCTTTTCTCTGTTAATAGGTTTTAATAATCTGGCTCAAACAGAACACACATTGCACTGTGTTCAAAAGGGAGAAAAGGGGACAAACACTTAGGAACTTTGGATTTGCTTCCTGAGCTCTCACTGCTTATTGGGAGGACTTATGACATGAGGTCAGGCTCTTAGTTTATCTATCTATAAAATGTATACAACAAGCTACTTCATAGTTGTATTGCAACATCACTACAATGGAAGGCACAATGTAAACACAGAAAATTATAAGGGCCTGATTATGCAATCTCACAAGAAAAATATTGACTCCTATTCATCTTAAAGGCTCATCTTGGGCTCTTAAAATAGTACAGCAATGACATCCACAACCACCTCCCCATTTGTGGTGTATCAAATATAGACCCAATATAGACCTCAAAAGAGACTTTCTGGTTAGGTACAGACATTCAAAAAACCTGAGGGGGAATTGATCTATGTTACACTGTAAGTGGTGTAGTTTAGATTGGTAGTGAACAGAAATATCATTCAGCCTTTGTTGGGGGACAGCGGGGAGAGGGAATCTCAAATCTTAGACCAGGTTCTGCCCTTTTTAACCCAGTCTATGTGTGTCAAACTTCTGTTCAGTTATGGGTTTAGACCAGTTACCAATAACTTCTACTAGTAAAAGTATAATTTCTGTTCCTGGCCTTAATGTCCAAGGTCCATGATATAGTTCAGGGGCCATAATATAGCCAACTCCTCACTTCCTGCAGATGCTCCCATAGCTCATGCTTTTCTTGGTAGCACAGGTTTAGTTTTGATCAAGAGTTTGTGCCACCGTTTTCCAGAATTATTGACATAAGATGCTCTGGGCTTCAGAGAAATGCACAGAGAATGTGGAGTCTGACTGACCCAACCCAACAGGGTTGAGTAATGGGAAAAAATAAGTTTCAGGTTTGCTTGAAGCAACTCACTCATCTGAAGCTCCCCATTGTAACTTCAAAATATTATAGATAGAAAGAAATATTACATATGCTACTTACCACACTTTTCCTGCTAATAAAGGGATTGAGCCTGCAAATATTGAAATGATGAAGTTTTACATAGATTTTAATACATACAGAAATCAGATTTAAAGTCCTGCTCTCTGAAAATGTCTTTTTTTAATAATCATTGTGAATCAGGCATGAATGATTTTCTAAAAAAGCCACCTACCTTAAGTGCATCAGTAAACTAAGCTGAATTTAGCATGAAGCAGAATTTATAGTACAGCAGCCCATGAAGAAGCAGGATTAGCTAGTGAATATCTCATCCTGATTGCAATCTTTTCACTAGATATGCACATGAACAAAGCAGAGATAACCCCATTGTGCCAGGTCCTGCAAAATATTCCAACAGTCATGGCCCAGTCAACTCCCAAAGTTCAACTGAATACCGGGACAGGCTCTTGCTCTGCCTTCACTACTGGTGTAAAGGATCTGAAATGCTGCCATTGAAAACAAGACAAAACAGAAGTGATGCTGCCAATTCTTTTCCCCAGGAGAGTTAAATATGGTTAAAACTAATGCCATTTATTATATATTTCTATGGAATATTTTAAACATATATCCCACCTATACAAAGGATTTAAAGAAAAAACTTCCCCCGCTCTTCTCAATGATGTTGGAAGGCTTTTATTGGCCCTGTCCAGTTCCATCCTGCATGGAAGTGTATGAAACAACCAAGCCCAAAGAAATAACAAAAAATGACCCGAGGGGAGCTTTAGGCAGAATTCAGATTATTTGATGGAAAAGATTCTAGCTAACTGCATTCTGACCAGTTCTTCAAGCAACAGTGACTGATTATATATATTAGTGGACTAAGCACACTTTCCTCACCAAAATAATTATAACAGTTCAATGGAAACAGTAAACTCCTTCTGTATGAATTCTACTTAAAGAACCAACCTTCCAGATGCTCTAAAGAAGGAAAGACTGGTACCCCATGGAAAAAGGACTTAGGGTAACTCACAGGTTATCAGCTACAGGTCTGTGGGCCACAACCGTCCTGTGGAGACATGTCATTGACCCACAGGACTTCCCGGAGGCCCAGATATTTGGTGACAGGGAAGTTGTGACAATTAATGCTGCCACATTTCCAGGTTACATGGCCTGCTGACAAGGCCACATGCACTGGATCAGATCAGTGTATGGGCTCAATCCAGTGTGCACAGGGCTAGAGCTGGGCCCTCATTCATCACATACAGGGCTGTGGCAGGGGCTGTGGCTGCAACCAGGGCCCTGGGCCTGATCTGCCATGTTTAGGGCTGGGGCCAGATCTAGTGCACACGTGGTCAGGGCCTGATTCAGCATGCCAATCCCATGCTGGATTGGGCTCACTGACTAATTCTATGCATCAGATCTGTCCCAAAGACCAATGCTGCACCACTTATTTAGCCTGCAGACTGACTCTGCACCACTCATTTGATCCGGAGCCCAAAAAAGTTGCACGCCACAGGTGTAATTGACACATTATAAAAGACAGATTGCGTTCTGTGCTCTGCGTGTTCATATAACCTTTACCTTGAAAATAAAAACAGGTTATTAAATCCTTACTTGGAACTAATATTTCTTAGCTGGAATTAGAAACCTCATTCACTGTGAGTGGTGCCACTGACCTCTGAAGGGCGAATACCGTTCATTCAATTAAGTTGCTGGCTTACCACATTCTACGCTGACATTTGAAAACTGACATCTTAAGGAGTTCAAAAAGTCAGTCACGTTGCAATGGATGGCCATTCAGAACATGAGAAGCCATGTTTCTAATCTCATCATTGCAAACATGATTAACAACATGATCTCCAGCCCTTACATAAGACAATCAAAAGTTTAAAAACAAGGAATTATCATTGTGTACAAGCAAAGAAGAAAAGCAAGATTTGTTTGGTAATATCTTTTATTGAACCAACTCTATAGTTGGGGGAGATGTTAGACAAGCTTTTGGTATTACAACAAAATAAGAACAGCTTTCCTGCATGCATGAAATCAATAAACAGGAGGCCTGGGTTAATCGCACCATCATTTCAAAAGTATGTAAGACAGATGCATTATTGTTGTTTTTACTGCCTTGCATGCCTTTGTGCCTCTGCCCTATCCTAGAATTATAGACCACCTGCCATGTATTGTAGTAAAGCACCCTCTACTGGCTGAGCTACTGAAGCTGTTCCAAAAAATAATTGAAGAAATATTCTACCTATGGGGTTGAAATTCATAAATTCAAATCCAGTCGCTTCCTCCTGATGCTCTATTTAGTCTATACACTAGAACATGTGCATGCCATCGGGAAACTTCCCACATGCAGGAGTCTAAAAGGAACTTAATAAATACTGTTGACTTCATTGGGATGTATTCTAATCCAGTGGGTGACAACAGGTTTGTAGTATATCTGTACATTCCTTCATTCAGCAGCAGTAGTCTTGGGCAGATCAGTTAATCTAGATGCTTATAATATTGGTTTTTAAATAGAAATAATAAAAGTAGCTACCTTAGTTTATATGTACAGAACAACATATAATTTCTAGCAAATCAGAAAGCACTGTTTTTACTCCTAAGAAACCTGTGATCATCACCTGTTCTAAATGTTTGGAGTTCACTCAAGTCCAATTAGACCTAGCCTGTATTGAAATTCTAAGAGCAAAAGTAAATTCATGGACATATTAATTTATAGGTACATATAGTATTTTCAGGTCTTCTGGTGCCATTTCTCTATGTTATTTACCATTACAACGTGCTATATGTAATACATTCTGTCATGATTATTACTTGGACTGCAACATAAAACCCAAAGAATACGTTAAAAACAACTCCCAGTGTTTACAATCGTCTTCACTTTCCGAACAACAGTTGCTATATCTAATGTTGACTGTGTACAGTATTGTAATAAAGGTATGGGGCCACCATGGCACCTGGCCTGGATGCCAAGCCTAGGTGGTAGGGTGGGGCAAGAAGCACAAAATTAGCAGCAGGTACACTGCCAGACCAGGCACCATCGTGCTGCTGGCATTGCAGGCAATAACACTTTCCTGTGTGCCACTGCTGCCCAGGATGCTCAGGTGTCTCATTATGCCTCTAGGCATGTGTTGTAACAATACTCATCATTTCCCATCTGATATCTAAAACTTTATTTGGGGAATTAAATAACCATGCTTGTAATTCCAAGGCAGATGGGGCCTGTCACTAACTTAGCAGGAAAAATCTATCTATTGAACTGTGACAAAGGAAATATCTTGTTTTGAATATTAATTATTAGAAAATTGTAAAATGCCAAATAGTCAGAAGGTCCTTTCTGGTTCCATTCAGGTGATAATTTATCACACAGCAATGAAATCCTCCTAAGAAGCCTGAAAAGGGCTCAAAATATATTTCCTATAATAGTTAAGATCTACTGTGTGAGGCTGAACATCCTTGCTTCACTTTATGACCCTGTATATCAGGGGTCAGCAACATTTTTGGGCAGAATGTCAAAAACACCCGCACCCTCAATTTGTAAGATGTTGGTGTGCTAGGGCAGATGGCAGGGGAGATGCAAGGTGCCCAAAACTTGTTGTGGTAGTGCAGCCCCAGGCCCTTCCCCACCATCCACTCTGAGGTGCATGTGCCAAGCAAAATGTCTTTGCATGCCACACTGGCACTTGTGTCGGGGATTGCCTGTCCCTCCACTATACTTTCTTGCCTAAGTCTTCATGTACAGTACAACTTAGTTTTCAAATCTCTCTTGGTGGGATGTAGAAAAGGGATCACCCAGGAATCTACAGATGTACTGGGAAACAACTCCACAGACACTAATACAGCCTTGAGGATATTTACTTAAAGAGGGAGAAAGAGTAAATCAGTGGTTTTCAACCTTTTTAGGCTCATGGTACCCCTTACAATGTGCCAGCTCTTAGTTTTCACTCAGTTTTTTCAACTACAAAAAAACAATACAGCAATTCTTCTGCTGCAAAAAAAATTAAGGAATGGGTTCAGAGGAGTGTGCACATGTGTTATGCAGTCCTGCAGGGCTGTTTGTAGCATGGCAAAGCACACGTACCACACATGCAGGCATTCCCTGCACTGTTAATTTGCAGTGTGGTGGGTGGGGACGCAGGAGGGAAGGATGGGTTGACACCAGGAGATCCTGGTGGAACACTGGGATGTTTAAAAATATAGCAGTATGGAACAGCAGGAAGGATACAGTAAAAAGCAAATATTGGACTAGTTAGACAAAGAACAGAGAGGAGGAACTTAGCAAAAACTGCAATAAAGCATTCAGTCCACACACCAGCCCTTCTGTGTTCAGACTGCTATATCAGGTATTCCGAGTGATCTTTGCTGAGAATGGAAGGGATGCAATGCCTTGCATATTGCCTAATCTTAAATTTTTTCTTCTCTGGAAAATGAAAGGGATTTTCTAGCAATTTCAAAATTAAAACAAAATAAAAATTAAATTTAAAGCAAAAAGAGCCCTCTTTGAACCTCTTAAAGCATCTCCTACAATAGAAATAGATAGGTTTTAGGTTTAGCAGAAGGAAATTCTCTCTCCTGACAGGTCAATGCTCTCTCTCCAGTATTGTTCCTGCCGTCTCAGGCTCATGTTCTTTGTCAAGTGCAGGTATAAAGCAAGATATGGCTATGCAAAGACAGAGAGGGAAAATGAAGGCGAGATAAATGCAAACACAAAACAACTATCTTTGTTGTGAAGCTGCTGACCTTGATCTCTTGTATCATGAGAAAAGTCAGACCAGGATGGTGATCTGATCTACATACTGTAGGAATAAGAAGTGTGTAAGCAAGCCGAGTCATTTCAGTGAATGGAGAGTTACGGGCCAAAAAGTGTGCATTTTGGCAAGGTGTTAAAATACTGTCTTCATTTGAATATGGTATCAGGGTAGTGTGAAATGAATTAAACAAAATAGTATTTTAACTCAGTAGTTTTCAACCTGTGGTCTGTAGACCCCGAGGGAGTGTGCAAAAGGTGGCTGTAAAGATGGTAGCTGTGACCAAAGGGGAAGTGCTGCTGGTGCTGCTCCTGCTCCCCGCTCCATGGCCAGAGGTTGCCTGAGCACCAGCAGCAGACAGCCCAGCACCAGCAGACGGAGCATGTGCTGCTGCTGCTGCCACTCCAGCTCTCCTTGAAGCTCTGGGCTGCCTGCTGCTGGGCTCGGGCAGCCTCTGGCTGTCGGGGGGAGCTGGAGCAGCAGCAGCAGCAGTAGGCAGCCCAGAGCCAGCACCAGAGTGTGTGCTGCTGCTGGTGCTCCAGCTCCCCCACGGCCAGAGGCCACTTGAGGAGGAGGAGCAGCAGCAGCAGCAGCCCAGCAGGAGGCAGAGCACGGCTGGGTTATAGTGCCTCATCCTGTCCCAGCCGCTGACTCAAGTAGGGTCTAGTACCACTGCAAGAGAGAGAGGGAGATCCAAAGATGGGTCATGCCTCCATTCCACATTTTTAGGGGTCCACGACTTAAAAAAAAAAAAAAAAAAGAAAAAGAAAAAAAAAGGTTGACAACCACCAATCTTGTATTTTATTCAAGTATGACTGTCCCTGCAGGTGCATTCAGAGCTTCCCCCTTTAAATAATCACTTGTTGGAAACTAAATTCAAAACACCTGAAGCCCAATTAATCAAATTGCTTGAATTTGTCCAATGAACAAAAATACCCTAAAGCTAATTGCTGTATTATGTGATAATAGCAAAAAAGGACTAAGGTGAGGGGCAGCATACTTAAATTGATTTTATTTATAAATATATAACTTGTTAGATATTAGTCTGAAAGCTTAACTAGGGTAGAACATGGAAGGCATTAAGTGTATAATGTAAGAACACTTACATTGTTATGAGGAAAAACCATAGATACTACAGAGCAAAAACACTTTAAACAAACTTTTTAACATATTGTAGAAAACTCACATTCATTCATTTAAAAACCTCTCAGACAGGCAGAAATATCTGATTATCTACATTATCATTAACAGTTGTACTTCACCTACCAAATATGAAATTTCATATGTTTTTCAAAGTTATTTCTTTTCAATATGCATTTCTGGAATATCATTATGCACATGTTATATTACGTTTCAATTAGATACAGGTGCGTTAATAAGGAATTGCCTTATTTTATTGAATGACCAGGTTTTCCTAATTTGCTTCACACCATATGTCCTAAACTTAATTAGCAAGAGGAGACTATCCATTCAGTCTTATTGAAGCTCCCCAAGTACATTCATGTCCATCTGAAGAGGTTCTTGTGAAGACTGTGAGAATGAGTAATTATTTTAGGCTAAAAAGTGCCTTTCCATCTCTTTTGTCTGGAATGAAGGATTTAAATTGATCCCTCTCAGGAAAAAAAGTAGTTTCATAAACTGAATGAAGTGCTAAATTATACTTAAAATCCTTGTGGTAAAGAAATTTAACCTCTCTATTTTCTCACTGTTAATTCCCCCCCGCTCTTTTTTGACAGGTGTTCATGCCCTGTGTATGATGGATGACAGCAACTCTTTACTGCCTAGGATTGACAGCAATGGTCTCAGTGGAAGGTATTCATACAATGTGTGGCCTCCCTTTTTGATAGGGCATTTTTTGACCTATGTCTCAAAGAAAAGGAATTGCAGCTTGACCCTTAGCCTGTTATAGAAGCACAGATACATTTCCCATATGCTAATTTTAATTGTATTAATGTCTCTCTTGCCAAACCAGAGAGACATGTGATTATGTGGTTAAGATACCTCATAATCTAAAGGAAAAGTCAAAACACAGAGCTTCCAGGGGACCTTATTTATTTATTTATTTTTACTCATCAGTTTTAAGTCTTATTACTTAGAATCAGAAGATTTAAAAACAAAACTAGTTAGCACACTGGAGGCAGGATCGCCACCTCACAGTCCAGCCAGAGGAAAGGGCAGTGTGGAGTGGTGCTACTGTCTGACCTGGGTGGTAAAAAATTATTGTGGCACTGACAGTCACAGTCCGGTCCCTACTTGTCCTTTTCCACAAAGGGGAAATAAGTTACTTTAGCTCTTTGGTTGCTGCTCAGAACATTGCTTTGTACATAACCAACTACCTCCCACCTCTACCCGTAGGCCTGTGCGAATCGGCAGCGATCCGATGCACCATCAGATCTGGGCGCTTCGGACGGCCACGATCTGATCCGGAGCTCCAGACCGGGTTGCTGCCTCAATCCGGCCGAAGCGACTCCGAAGCTTCGGCGCCGCCTTGGATATCTGGCCATAGGGTATAATGGGGAATCAATGAAATATCTATACCTTTGCTGTTTCTTGTCTGATTTGGATGAAACTTGCAGAGATGGTAGCCTCTGCTGAGAGCATGAAACCTGCCAAGTTTAAAGAAGATCGGTGCAGGGGCTTGGGGGGAACTGTACCCCAAATTCTTGAAAGCCAAACTCACACAGCTGTGTGTTACAAAAGGGGGGTGGGGTGGGGGTCAGCTCTTACTTAGGCCACAAAGCCTGCCAAATTTCAAAGAGATAGGTGCAGGGGTTTGAGGGATACTGCACCCCAAGCTGAGGACAAGCAAAACTCATGACGGGTGACACTGTGTGTGGTAAGCCACAGTGGGGTGACAGCTGCAGGGATGGTGGCCCCTGCTGCAGTCACGACACCTGCCAGCTGTGGAGGAAATCGGTGCAGGGGGGTTCTGGGGCCCTGCACCCCTAGTTGCTGCAGGCAAAACTTGTGCCAAGGCTGTCTCTGTCTTCAGTTGATTCTTTCCTCTCCTTAGCCTGGTTTTGTAGGTGCTAATTGATGCTCATTAAGTCCTTACCTAGTATCTAGGTCCTGTGTATTGAGCTGGTCCCTGAGTGAATCATGATTGATGGATTGGTAACTGGTATCACAGTAGCTTAGCAGCCAGGCCTGCAGCAGTGTCTCCCCTCCTCGCCCCAGAACAGACCCAGGCAATCCCACAAGTACCCATGGCATAAGTTTTGCTTGTCCACAGCTTGAGAGGCAGTTCCCCCCAAACTCCTACACTGATCTCCTTGAAACTTAGCAGGCTTTGTGGCCTCAGCAAGAGCTACCACCCCTGCAGTTTTCACCCCGCTGTGTTGTCACATATAGATGTGACAGGAGTTTTGCTTTCAACAACTTGGGGTACTTGGGGTCCCCCCAAGCCCCTATAGCAATTTTCTTGAAATTTGGCTGGCTTCATCCTCTCTGCAGAGTCTATCACCCCTGAAAATTTCATCCAAATCAGACAAAATACAACAAAGTTATAGATATTTTATTGTTTTCCCCTTATACCCTATGGCCGGATCTCCGAGGCGGCTCTGAAGCTCTTCAGGAGCTCCGAACCCCTTTGGGAGCCGAACGAGGCAGCGCTTCGACCTGGATGTGGTGCTTTGGACCCCAAAGCATCCAAAGCTTCTCCGGATCCGAAGTTCTGTCCGATGCTTCGTACAGCCCTATCTACTGGCCCACTCTCCATTGCTACAAAGCAGTTTTACCTTAAACCACTTCCCGCCACTTTGAAACTAGTTTATGTGCACTGAACTTATGTTCTGTTACAGGTTTAAACCAATTTCTGATCACTTAAAATGGTCTGCATGTAACTTCTGTCCCTACTTGTGAACTGAAACGCATGGGCTGAGTGGAATCAAATTCCCTGTCTGTGGAGTACACTTTCTATTTCTAATGCTTCTGCATGTGCTTCTACTAGAAAGCTTTGGGCTGTCTTTCAGTGTGATCAGGTCATTCTAAGTGTCATCCAGCCTTTCCATAATATTCAGAAATACTCATTATAGAAACTACTGCTTCTCAAAATGAAAATATCCCCTGCAGATGAACCTTGCTGTGTTGAGCTCTCTTGCAAGATGAAAATGCTGTTCTATACACAAAGGCACTTTTTGAGAAGCAGCAGCCAAACCCTTATTCATGGTGTTGATTCATTTTGATTATAAATAAGCTCCCATGGCAAAAGTAATGAAGGTTTTAGAATAGTTGCATGTTTTAATAGATAGAAAACTTACATGAAAGGATACTTCTTAGGAGTTATTCTTACTTCATTGGGCTATTTTCCTAGAATAGGATGTAGGTATATTGATTTCCATTAAGTTGGCATCTGTAGTTATACTGATTCATTTGGAGTAGGTTCATGAGCCTTTTTGCCAGGGTACCCAAAACTGTTCTAGCCAAACTTTAAGACCTGCTGTGGAAGTCTAGCATTTGTTTTTCCAGTCAAGCGGAGATGAGTCTGTTAAATGGCTTTCTGTAACATGGGCTAAGCCATCAGTCCTAAACATGCTGCATAAAGGAAGTTCTGAAGCATTAGCATCTCCATCAAAACATGCATGTACTGCCTAGTATTTCCTTACACAATTTATCATGATGCCAAATTAAAAATTTGATGTTAAGGCACTTCAGTGAGGCAGAGTGAAAAAAAAAAATCTCTGAGACGGAAAAGTAGTGCTCTCAGCAGAGACGGTGAAGACAGTGAGAACAATAGAAAAATCACAGGAAAATACATCAAATGGTTATATAATAGTCTACCCCTTGTCTCACTGAAGTGTCCTTCATTGCATGCTGAAACCCAATGACAACAAAATAGCATCTCTCTTGGAAAAAGGGCTGGTAACTGCCAAGAAAATAATGTCTTATTAGCCTACCTGTTATGAGCTGTAAGATGAATGGCAGCCTTCTGGTATACAGGAGTGGAAGGTCTGCAGTAGAGATATTTATGTATGGTTGCTGAATTTTTAAGATCATTCGATCTACAATTTTTTGATCATATGTCTTATCCCTCTTGAACAAAATGGTTTCCTGGATCTGGAGTGCTGAGTAATTTTGTCATGAAGTTAGACTGGTGCAAAGCAAAGAAAAAAATATAAACAAAGGTTTGTCTAGGCCACACTGAGTGTGTCACTACATTACTGTACTCTTGTTACTATTGGGTAAATTTTGAACTGACTGAAGCTTCCATGGCACTGGGTGAATAAGTTAAAAAAGATTTTGACGCATATTATTTTTTTATATATATAAAAAGGGAAAGTATGCAGGTGTCAACTGAAAAACTTTAAAATTGTAACTTGATGCCATATACCCTACAAAGGGAAAATAAGGACAGTTGATCATTACAGTCATCATTGCAAAAACAGATTGTTGACCCTAAATATTAATAAATGTCATGTACAGTGTTTAAAAGATATCAAGATATCATTAAACAGAGCTTTCTTGGCATTCCCAAGAAAATGTTATTGGCTGTTTGGTCTTTTAAAAAAAATGAAATTATTAAAGAGAAAGGCAACAAGCAGACTCAGTGAATCCATTACCAGCAGATACAAGAAGACAAATATTAAGATAATTTCAAGGGTTATCCAATAGAAGTGAAACATTTGGGTATGCAAAAAATTAATCAAAATTAATATCAATTCCTCAGGCCATTTCTTGTTAAGTAAATGTTCCACATCTTTCAAAATTTTGCTTGAACTGATCTGACAGTTTTGGAAGAGTTGTGCATTTTAACAGATTGCGATCTTAACCCCAAAGTGAACAGTTTAAGAAACAGCATTTTAATAAAATAGTTCATTTTGGGGTGAGTTGTGGCTGCTAAGGATTTGCAGGCCTCAACAGCTTAAATATAAGCAATATAAGCGATGAAATACTGAATGTGGATATATTTTTTAGTACTTGACTTCTTTTCTTTGCTATGTAAATTATTGTTTAACAGTAAAAGTGGTCAAACGTACCCTGGAGTAAGAACACTGATTTGCGTGCAGTGAAATCCACAGATTTGGTCTAATGTTTAAATCTATTCAGCGTTCATACAAAATTGGGATTTCTTCTTAGTCATAATTTGTGTTCATCTTCTATTTCTGCCTTGTTTGTATACAGCTATCACAAGGGTGGTATAGACTAGGCTGTCACAAAGACACACTGTCAGACTTGATTCTTTGCTATTGCTCAGATTGAGATAAAAACAGAATAGTTGCAAATTGTTTGTTGCTTCAGGTATTTTGCCATGTCCCATCAAGAAAAAGGGCCAGGCAGTGCTATCAGGTTTAGCTGCAAAGGAATTGCTGATCTCACACCTCTCTAGCTTGCTCTGCTTCAATAACAAAGGGACATTTTACAATTAAAAACAGTCAAAACTCAAGAGGCATCAGAAAAAGATGAATGCACAACTCCACAGGCTAGAAATTTATAGAAGAGAACCACTTCTTTGAAACATTGTTTCAGAGGCTACAATGTTTCAAAAAATAGTAGTGCTAGATAGAAATCAGTAGTGCAGTTGAACCGGGGGGAGGAAAGATTATGGCAGCAGACCCGGGTCCCACTTTGGGAAGAGGCAGGTGCAAGCTTCACTGCTGCTTCCCAGGGTGTGGAGCTACTGTGTCATGCCTCTTACAAAATTACTATCTTTAGCAGTTGCTTTGGTTTTGTATTTTAATGTTACTAAAAAGTAGACAGAAAAGGAGGTAGTGGGAAAGACAAATAGTATGCACAATCATGCCTCTAAAGGGAAATGCACAGGTGTAGACAGCAAAACTTGGCCTATTAGGCTAAGTACAGACAACAGAAAAGACTGAGGCTGAATTAATTCAGTCTTTGTAGGTTAGTCTAAACTGCACAGATTAAACTGAGACACAAGTGAACACACATTTACCTTTGATTCAGGAAATGCAGCCATATGCCTGCAGTGGCTCAGAGTAGAAGCTGGGGGGTGCTACAGCATGTCGCCAGCATGGTCTGTATGTTCACTTCCTCATCCTGCTGCCCTCAAGGTCACTGGATTTTCAGTCTACAATCATGGCAGAGGACTCTGTGGGGTTGCTCATCACTTCCCCTTCCTGCTTCCAGGTGCCACCACAGACTGGGCTACATCTCCAGCTGGGCTTGGCCCCCTTATCCCCTTCTCAGCCGGCCTCTCTGCTCCAGCTAGGGAGCAGAGGGCGAGGCCCGTCCTGCTTTCTGGAGCAGACAGCACAGCACAGCCCAACCCAGGACTGCAGTGCATGCTGGGATGTTGGAGGACTCTGATTTAACTTGAACCAGGAAGGGGCCTGGGACAGAAATTTCATAAACCAGTTTGACCCACATCAGTTAAGTCTGATACTACATTTGACCAGGTCTATCTTAAACCAGTTTCAGCCATTTTGAATCTGGTTTATGTGCACTGAACTTCTGTTTTATTATAGGTTTAAACCAGTTTCTGATCATTTAAAGTGGTTTATGTGTAACTTCTGTCCCTAGCTTTAATGTCTATTAACCCCCACCCCCCTCCAAAAGGAAGAAAGGCAGTACATTTTCAGAAGTCACACTATGCCCTTCTGAACAAAAATAGAGAATCCAAACACTGCATGGATCTGAATGTATTTGGAATCTTCCTTCTTAGTGACAGATTGAAAAGAACTGCATTAATGAAGAGGCTAAAGACCTATGGAGAATCCCATCCCAAACCTTCACACCGTCAAGCATTCATGTCTACTGCCCCTCATAAATCCTTTTCTCCTGGTAGCACAGCTGGTTCAGTAGTCAGGTTACACTTGGCTGTGTAGGCTGAATTTTCATTCTATTATCTATATTTTAAGATGTGGACCAAGAATCTAATACTGCTCTATTAGCAGAAGCCTTGTCCTCACAGGCTAATTGAGTTAGTAGGAAAAAATAGGATAAAAACACTTAAGAATAACACTGGTGGTGCGGGGAGGGAACCTTAAATGTAAATGTCTAAAAACCCAGAACTAACATTCTGTAAAAATGCAAACAAATTGTGTTTGAATTTCAATATCTTCAAATCCCGGGATGTCATTCTCCCCTTGTACTCGGCTTTGGTGAGGCCGCAGCTGGAGTACTGCGTCCAGTTTTGGGCTCCACAGTTCATAAAGGATGTGGAGAAGTTTGAGAGAGTCCAGAGGAGAGCCACGCGCATGATCAGAGGTCAGGAAAACAGATCTTACGATGACAGACTGAGAGCC
>NW_017728931.1:125686583-125704468 GCF_001723895.1 Crocodylus porosus
CTGCCCTTTGGGCAGGGGGCTGGACTCGATGATCTCCGAGGTCCCTTCCAGCCCTGATGTCTATGAAATCTATGAAATGTAATTCAAATCCATTTTAGAATTTGAATAATCACAAATTTAATAACCATTTGAGTAATCACAACAAGCTCTATTTTTCATCATATTTCAGAAGAAAGCCTGCTGCTTGGTGTGTTTACTATTTTTTAAATCTTTCAGAAGCTTTACAGCAGTCAAAGCAGTGCTCACAACCTCTTTTCACCTTAGTGCTTTTTTTTTTGCATTCCTACATGTTTGCAGCCTTTCTGTGACTCTCCTACTTTCTGGTTAATTAACATCCCATCAGCTTCCTGTGTAGGGTCACTTTGATTTTTTGTTTGTTTTCTTCATGCCTTTACTTTTCAAGTTTAGTGTCACAGCTAATTTTCTATAGGATACATCACCCAAGAAAGTTTAATTTTATAATATGATATTGTATCATATTGTATATTGTATTGTGTTGTCACTATTCCTTCACCGTTCAGCTGAAGCAATTTCCACATGCCATTAGAACACCACCTGATTATGTATCCGAGAAATCAACCATTTCAAGAAAGAATCATTTAGAACTTGCTACAAGACTTCTCTGACCTTTTATTTTCACTTCTACAGCCAGCTGAAATCACTTGTTTCTTGAGTTGGTGTTTGTTTGATCTTTTGCAATAGTAGAAACACAATATCCCTTTCCTAACTAGCATCCCCAGGGTATGCCCTACTATCACATGGGCATTATCTTACAGGTACTACCAAGTTCTCTCCATTCAGAAATATGTCGTTAGATTAGACAAAATATTTTACCCTTACATTTTAACCTCACCCTCATGCGTAGTTCATAAACACACATTAAATATCACTTAGATTTTTTGTAATACCACTGTTTCAGGAATATTTTATTAAGACCCTTTGCCACTGCTTTGCACTTCACTTGGCACCTAGTCATGATGATAATGATACTTCCTTTGCCCACCCTAATAGAAATGCATCTGTGCTGTACCAGATGCTAGAGAATGGTCTAGTATGCTCATTGTATACAATGTCTTAGGATTCTGCACTCAAAGAATATGTACAGACATTACATTTAGATTGTCCTAACCAGGGTTAGGACAATCTAAATGTCTGTCTGCGCAGATTCTCTGGGGGTTTAAATTGGGCCAAAAATGGTGAGCCAGATTTAAGTTAGTTCACTGAAGTAGCCAGTGCTGGAGGGTGGGCTGGGTGAATTCGAGCCTCCCCACTTTGGGGGACTCCAATACACTGGTCCAATCCTCCAGGGAGGGGCAGATCCCCCCTCCCCCAACCTAACTCCCTCCACGCCCTTTCTCCCTTTCCATTCTGAAAACAGCAACAGGCTGGGAGCTCTGCAGACACGAGTGTTCAGATTCACAATGAGGATGCAGATGCAATAAGGGTTCAGATTTTCACCTCATCAGCCATTTTTTAAGCTGTCTGTAGCCATGCAATTGTGTTTGTCATGGCTATAAACTGCTTTCTGTGGCTCGATCAGGTGAAAATTGTGACTTCTGTCTGTGCCCTTGGAGCACAGTCCCAGGGATGGAAAAACCCTACCTTTCTTCCCAGACCTGGTGCTCTTCTCTTCCTGCTCCTTCCCCTGATGCTGACTAGGCCATTTTTAGCCCTTTGACTCCTCCATACCCAGAGAAACAACACTCATCACAGACCCACCAACTCCCATAGCCACCACAGACCTGCCAGCCCCCTGTTTCCCAACAACCCCCCCACAGATTTTCTACACCACCACCCCCGTCACACTTGTCCCTTCCTGAATCCTAAGTGATTTACACCAGATTCCCTATGCAGGTCCTGGCACCAGTAGCTGCCTGTACATGCTGTTCCTAGTCTATGATCACATGGCTTACAATAAACCACATAACTGTAGACTGAGTGGGTGCCTCTACTCATGTAATTAGTTCAAAGCAATAAACTCTGGAGCAGTTTGAGCTGGAGCAAACTATTCTTGAACACAGCATCTACACATGTGCCCAGGACACTAGCAATTTGAGGTGGGGTGAAGTAGGGGGTACAGGAGGCACGGGACATGGAGCGTCAGCCCCCCCGCTCCAGGTGGTGGCAGTGGGCATTGGAGGGGCTGGCACGAGGGTACTGAAAGAGCAGACCTGTATGAGCTAGGTGGCAGGCAGATGTCTTGCCCCCTGTTGCCTATGCTGATGGGAGACAATTCGCTCCCACAGTAAGCATCTACATGTACATTTAATAATAATTAATTTCTCCGCTGTAAAATAGTACTGCCCCAGACAGTATTATCTTATAGAGGTGTTAATTAGTTCACTGCAGCCTAATACTGTTGCATGTGTAGATGATGACATTTTACTCTGCAGCTAATTAGGCTACTCTGCAATAAAGTGCATGTGTAGGCGCCGCCAGTGTGGCTAACATTTGTACCCTTATATAGACAGGAAAATATGCTATGCTACACCAGACAATGTTATGGAAATACACCATGAAAATACACCCCACCCATTATCTCCTGAAAGATGTTACACAGCTCCATTAGAGGAGCATACACCCAAACTAGCTATGTCCATTTTATATTTTTATTTTTGTTGGCATTTAGAGAGTGACCAAGTGAAGTGGAGGCAGTATATTCACAGTTATCTACCAATGGATTGTAGTGTAGATGTGCCTAAACTGTTATTTACTTCTCATCCATATGCCTTCCTTCCCTGATGTCCCCATGTGACCCCTTGTTACATTCCTGAACATACTTCTCTAATATTAAGGGGCCCCACCTCTACTTCCATTGTAATGGAACATTGTCTATCCTCTCCTTTAAGACAAAGATAGTCCTGTTTCCAGTATTGACATCTCCAGCAGTATGTTTGTCTGAGCTAAATGTTCTTCAGTACCTACTGGCTTTTCCCTGTACCTACTTTAAATAGGCTAGCACAGACATGTTAATTCATTGTGCTAGAAACCTTATTTGCACTTGGGATAAAGCAAAATTATGAAACTAGAATTTAGATTTCTTATTATTTTTAGAGATGTAATGACTGCCAATAAATAATATCTGCAATACTTTTTCCTGTTTCTAGTTTTATTATTCTAGGAGAGCCCAGAACTTTACTTTATTCATTACAAAACAGTTAGCTAGCACTTGCTACATTAAAGCTAGATGGAAACAATCAATATTTTCTATTTTGTTTTATAATATGATGCTTTATTTGCTTACCTACTTATCACTATTCCAAGTGTCTAAAGAAGGACTGAGTAGCACATCTTTTCATATCTTCATAATGGATAAATACCATAAATTAAGGATGAATCAGAAAAGGAAAAAATTAATAAAAAGAGACAAAAAAGATTAAGTTGGATAAGTCATTAGGAAACATCTTGTTTGATTATTAAAAATAAATATTGCTTTCTTGACTATTGTCTTTTCTGGAAATATTTTTTGCCATCAAAATTACTGTTATATTTACAACTCAGTGCCTTAAAATTTCTACCATGAAAAACAAAGACTGCATACACACATCAAATAATCTGGGAGATTTCTCCTAAGTTTGCTCTCCTGGTAGAAAACCTTGCTCAAATATGCCTGAAGAGATAATCGAATGCCAAGCCCCTGAAGAGCAGAGAACATGCAGTGCTGATGCTGCAAAGCCAGGGGGCCCTGTGAACATATCTCAGTGTCAGCCTGCATCTCCCTGCAGCCCTGTAAAAGGGCTGTGTTCTGCTCCCTGCTTGACTACAGTAGTACAGACCAGCAAATGACACTGTCTTACTGGAGAGCAGAAGCAAAGTACCATGGCATGCTTGATGACTGTGTCGTGGTTTCTCTCAGAAGAGACTGTGTACAGACATTCATTTTCACAAGAGAAACTCTCCTGGGAGTGATTCAACCCTGGTTGTTCCCAGGTTATTTTTCTCCCAGAGCAGCCATTTTTGCTCAGAGAGACAAATCCTGAATATCTGTACACTTATGCTTTCTCCAGGGACAGCAGTGACTCTTTCATGAGAAAACTAAATGTTTGTGCATGGCCAAAGCCAAATTCACAGATTTATTTTGGAAAAGTTGTAGATTTTTCACATTTGGGTACCAAAATTTGACACACACTGAAGGGCAAGAGGGTAGGACTTTCTGAAAAATTAGAACTCTTCAAAGAAAAAGAAAGGCTTATTTCTGGCTCTCCAAGCATGGGAACAATCATATTACTTTTCAGTTTTTGTACGTTAGGCCAGAGATGTTAATGCTAGAGTAACTCATTACAAGCATCTTCTCTGACCCCTTCCATAACCCGGACTTTACCTTGAAAAAGAAATTTACCCAGTATTACCTTGAAAAGAAGAAATTATTTTTCCTTCCTATATAAGTACAAAACCAATAATGTGTGATTAAGCTAGAGTGTTTCTTTAAAAAAACCCCAACAGAGTGATACCCAATTATGAAGTAAAGGATGAATTTGCCACTTACCCTGCTAAAGTGATCTAATAGTTAACTTGCCCTTACTATTAAAAAACAAAAAAATTCAAATGGGAAGTAAGATGTTGATTTCAACTCAACTTGAAGCCATTGAATCTTGAAATAGGTGTTTCAAGTACTGAAGATGTGGTACTTAGTAACTTCCAGTATAAAGGCAAAAGCTAATTAGTGTCATTACTATTCTGAAGACCTCATATAAAAAATCTGTTCCCTGAAAGCTACCTAATGGAGCAGGGAGTCCAGCCTCCAAGTTTAACAGTGCACTTGTCTTTTTATTTTCTTCCAAAACAGTGAAATATGTAAAGCAATATGTATAGTTTTGTTAAGTCTTTCCAAAGAGGTCGTTTTCAAATTATTCCTAAACTGAAAGTACAGAAACAAGTAATCTGAGATTGCAGCAAAGCTAAAGCAAAGATTCCAAATACGGACAATTTTACAGCTTTCAAGGTTCAGAGACCCGAGGAACAAGCCTCTATACATGGTGATGTTCTCTGTATCTTATATGAAGACTGGGAGTAACAGTGGAGTGATTTCTTTCTCTCTCACTGTTATTACACTGCAACCTATTGAGCAATTATTTGTGACAGATGCACAAAGGAGAAAGATCATAGCCCTAGATTCTCTTTGTAGTGATGTTATTATGAAAACCAAAATCTAAAATATATTAGAACAGAGACAAGACAAAAACAATAAGCCATCAGGCTCTAACTCATGAACTAGCTGGCTCCAACTTAGATTTTAAGGCCCACTGAAATAGTCTTGCAGTAAAGCATTCTCAATAGATTTCCTTGTCATGACAACAGCTTGTTGGAATTTTTCTCTTTCAGAAACAATTTAACTGAACAATTTTTGTGCCATGCCATGTTATTTTTGTGAGACTGCACGATGTGTGACATAGAAAGAATTCAAGTATCTACATCTTTATGGTGAGACATGTTGCAATGACGTTTTGTGCTGGTCTTCGGTGCCTGCAAAAACTGACCTTGATTCTGTTCTGCATCAAAGCACAGAAGGGTCCAGATGCATAATTCACATCTAGCCCAATTATCAGATAGGAAAGCTCAAACAGCAGACACAATTGCTTAAATGCTATTAAAAATAATGGTTTCTCTTACAGCCTATACATATATATTTAAGAGCAAGGTGAATAAAAAATGTTACCCTAGACAAGTACAAACTATTTTTCAATGTTGTGAATCAGAGGATTCTGATCATGATGCACTATTTTGTTTGCTTGTTTCCCCTCCCCCCTCCCAAGCGTAGAACAAATGCCATTCCCACTTGTCTCAAGTCCTATGATCCTCTCACTCCGGTGAGGACTGGAAAAAAGACATCACTGTAAACACACCTGAACCAAGGTTCAGGGGCATCCCCATTTCCTACTTACATGAGAGCTGATGTAGTTCAACATACTTTAGAAGGTGCTTCGTGACCTCATAGGGACAGGACTGAATTTTTTAGGTGTCCACTGAGTAGGTTATTCTATTATATATAAGGCATCATTTTTACTCAGAAAAACTAGGGAACAAGCAATTAACACACATGCACAAACTGCTGCATTTAATTTTTCTCCTCAAGTGCTTTCTGCAGCTGTCTCATTTGATTAGCTGAGAGGCTGAGATGTCAAGTGTTTTACTCCAAGATCCACAAAATACTTTGCACAGTGCCTGAAATTTCTTAGCACTGATTCTGTCCACTACTGTAGATTAACAGATATCTCTTTGTCTGACAGCCAAGGAAAAATAGCATTCTAAGACAGTTTATTATGAGTACATTTCATCAATATTTTATTTATGGCTCCCAGCAAACTAATTCAAACTTACAATGTGGGCTTTCTTAGAAGAACCGCAACACCATGAAGTTGTCAATGCAGGAGACTATATCAACTGTTTGATTTGGGGGGGGAATCAAATTATTAATTGTAGTCAGTGTAGGGCTGATTACTGGAGAAGAGAGAAGCAACCCCCCCCCAGCCAAACCCCAAAAACGAAACAAACATCTCCCCCAACTTCCCCCTCCCCCACCCCACCAAACCCCGAAAATGACTGCTTCTGAGATTGGCATAGTCCAGTAAACTAAGGTACCAAACTTCAGAGCTCTGCTTTTGACATGCTTATGAAATGTCTGTGCGTAACAGCTGTGAATGCATGTAGAATAATGGTAAAACTATATGAAAAGTTATGTGCAAATTATATGTCCATCAGTTCAAAACATTCATCTTGAGCCTAGCAGCCACAAATGTTATGCTCCAATTAGCCATCCTCCTCCTCACAAGGAAGCTCACATAATTGCAAACACCTAAAATAATTCCAATCCTGCCAAATTCTGAGCAGCGGCTGACAGCTGCAGAGTTTCTTCAGCAACCACTGGTTTTTGCCAGAACTGACAAGAGCATCTGAAATGCTGACTTTATTTTCTTATCATAAACAAGGAAGCAAATATCAAAATGTCATGCTAATAGGACAATCGCACATGTAATTTACTGTACTACCCTTCTGTTGACGGGGAAGTGCATCATAGTTAACATATCTGCTCTCTCACTTGTTGTATTTTTTGTTAAGCTTCAGTCTTCGCAGCAAGTTATAAGCCCCCCAAAAACTGGAGATCTTTTACAGAGAACTTAACAGACCCTTAATTATAAATGTCTTGAGGAACACCAGTACAA
Source organism: Crocodylus porosus (assembly GCF_001723895.1). NCBI lineage: Eukaryota > Metazoa > Chordata > Crocodylia > Crocodylidae > Crocodylus > Crocodylus porosus. The sequence continues at coordinate 125,693,744 of NW_017728931.1, forward strand.
ACTGCCTGTTTTGTTTCCTTGGCTACCAAGTCATATAATCATAATGTACGCATTTGATGACAGCACTATTATGAAATGCCAATGGCAGCGTGTTTTTACGCAGACTACAAACACCCCCCAAAAATTAAGGAAGGCTGGCAAGAATCAAAACACCCAGAAATGTGAATGGCTCTATACAGCTTAGCTACTTCTGCTTGCATTTTAATTCATGACAAGCTATGCTATTAAAACCCACAGTCAATATAGAGTAAATTAAAATTATTCTGAACCTTTTCCTGAAGTTTTTACTGTTATTCTTAATTGCCACTGTATTAAGTAGCTGATGAGCTGTTCCCAGAGCTCCAATAAAGATGGGTACCCTGTTGTTCTGTGTGTTGTACAAATATGCAACTCTACTCAGGAGAGTTTCCATGGGCTTTGCTTCCTTAATTCCTAAACAAACCCCACCTAAAATATTTTGCAGTTGTTATATCAAGTATTTTTACACTTTAGGTATTTACATCACTGGCCATGAGCCCCTTGTGATTTATCTTTTGGTATTTCTTGCTCATAGTTTTGACATAAGCATGTGAGAGCTCAGAAAGACATAAACTTTGGGTAGCCCTACAGGTTACCTTTAAACTGTCATAAAGGCAGATAAAAGGGCAGCATTCACCCATTAAAAGGCATTGACTTGTGCTAAGTATCCTATAAACATTCTAAAATTAATCCACTTCAGGTTGCCTTTGATCTGTTTTACCAAGGTCATTCCAGGGTATTGTTAGTCTGCTCCAGGGAAATAAAATACTTTATTTTCATTCACCCAGCATCCCAGGATGCACCATTCCTTCCCCCCACCCCCCATTCCTTTTCTCCATGGGCAGTCTTGGGTGTGGGTGAGAAACAAGGAGCTGCTGCTCCTCAGCTGCAGGGAAATGCCCCTCCGAAATCCAGAGTCCTCTAGTCTGGAGAAGGCACTGGGGAAGCTGCTGCCCGACTCCTGATCATGGAAGAGTCAATTAGAGAGAAACATACAGGCATGAATTCTTGGAACAGAATTTCTCTCAGGGGAGATACTTCAGGTGTCAACCTAGAATAACTTTCCCCTGGAAGAGGCCGGTTTCCTCTGGGAGAAATTGAATGAATGCTTATATGCTCATGGTTTCTACTGAGAGAGTGGAAATTCTCTCAGTAGAAATGTAACACCAGGACATGGCCTTTGAGTCAGCTGGTGCATTTTGTAGTGCTATAAATACAAATGTGTGCACAGCTACAGAGACAGAGGCTTGAGACACTGCTCAAACAGTGTCGATAGGAGTTTTACCACTGACATTCAGTGCATGTGGGAAGTGTTTGAAAGGGAATAAGCACTTACGTAGCTTATAAAATACACATCGTAATCTGAATTCAATAAATTATTTTAAACTTGCTTATGTCCCTTATTTAATAAACAATCAGTATTAAACCAACTAGCCTCCATTTTTCATTATTAAGAATAAGAGCACTTGAATTCAAATCTAACTTTGGCAGTTCAATTTTATACTTTCTTCATTAAGATCCTAAGCCTGCTTGTTGCCCAGAGGGCAGTTTACAAACATTTTGGCAGAAGACAAGTTTTCTTTTACATAATTACACTGGAACAAAGTATGCCATCCTACTTAAACATAAGATTAATCATAAACCACCCACTGCTGCTGGATGTCAACAGTGAAGTAATAAAGGATATATTCTTTGTCTCCATCATAATAAATCATTACCATTCTCAAAGCAGGGTAATGATTTAAGCAAAACTGCATTTCTATAATTACAGAGAACCCCTAAAATCTGATGTTCTCCTAGTCTTATTTGAGTAGGATTTTTCTGACACTGCCAGAAGTTTTACATCTGTAATATGAAATCTAGAACTCCACAAGGGCTTGGGTGCTGGGAAAAATGTAATGTAATATAGAGTGATACAGGCTACAGAATCACTCCACAGAATCTGCTTAGAGCCAGTTCAATTTCTAACAAAATGTTATTATTTTTACATGGAAGAAAGACACACCAAGATAGAGAGATCTGAATTGCTCAAAATTTATTCCTAAATCTGTTTTTTAAATAACTGGATTGTAGACTTTTCATTTCAGTGGAAGGGAAGAAAGACATCCTCCCTGTAGGCCACACAGGGTCAACAGAATTACTCCACAGAGGATATTTTTCCCTGAGAGCACATGTATTTTATCTGCCATTTGTTCTTGCACTTCTTTCCTGAAGGAAAGTAATGGCCAGTGGTAAAAAGTGGTATGAAACTCACATTTCTATAACACCTTTCTGGACTGGGTGGCTAAAAATTTGGAGGCACTTTTCAGAAGCCATTACTGCAAACTTATCTGTGTCTTAACCACGTAAATTTATTTTACAGGGAAAGTCATCTCTGATGAGTATCACAGTTTTATTCATTTTTATTTCAAAATGGACAACGTATTCTGATCATGTGATGCAAGAAGGAGGGATTTGGACTTGTGACAAACTATCAAGAGAATTCTTGCCAGTTTGGATGGCTAAGCAACTTAAGAGACTTATTCCAGCCCAGTCAAAGAAGCAAGAAGTCAAGGAAACAACTAGAGTAGAGTAAACAATACAAATCTTGGCTTATCATTCTGACCTGAACATTTTCCTGTGCAGATGCTGTGGTTTTCTTGTCCCCACATCCATGCAAAACAATATCTGGCAGCAAAAGAGGTGAGATACAAATCATCTAAAACAAATTTACAGACAATAGAAACCAGAAGATTAATTTGTTTTACAGGAAAAAAAAACCCTACAGTGACAGTGTAGCCATATCACACCGAAAGCTGATCAACAGCTGGCGTGGGTTAGACCTGGTCACTAATTACCTGGGATACAGCCAAAGACAAAATCAGGATGTTGAAGGAAGGAGCTGGGGTGATGGATTAAGTGGTTCATCATTCTGAATATAAACGCTGTTCCAGAATGATATCTGAAGGATATTACTGCTGGCAGTGCCAATTTTTGACTGAAATGTAAAATAAAGACCCCGATGAGTGGTACTACCCACAGCCAATGGCACTTACAAAAAAAAAAAAAGAAAGAATATAGGTCTTAGCATTACTGCCTTGGCTGAATTCAGATAGCTCACCCTAATCTAGAAGATCCTATCCACCTAAAATCCCTCATACACTGACAATTATATACAATGTTGAGCTCAATTTTAGTTCCTGTCAAAGTATTGCCTGGGCAGTATTTTGTAAAGACTTTTAGAAGGCTTTCCCATGAAAGACATTCATATATCAAAAAAAATATTTTTATTATTGAGAATATTTTGTAATCTTTAAACATCTGTCAAATTCCAAGGCATGCAAGCACAGCATGTGTAAGAAGTCAATCAGTATGAAAACTAAAAATGAGGGTAACATTAATCAAGGCACCATCACTGATTTTCTTAGCAACAATGATACAACATATTGATTTATTTTAGATTCATTGGTATAAAGTCTAATTTTTTTAGTTCAGGTTTACCATTGGTTTTATTTTTTCCTCAAATTCCTAGGTTAAGATTACCATTTGTTTTACTTTTTCTCAAGTTATATTTACAAGATTCATTTCCTCTCAGGCTTTCTCTGGTTAATTTAGAATTACAAAGGAGATTTCATTGATGTCTGCTGAGGGCAGATGCTGTATTAGTACTCTCTCCTTGGCATTTCTGATTATACCTTTTATAGCTAGGTCTGCTCACCAGGTGAATGAAACCAGACCCTTGAAGAATGCCACAGAGGGAAAGGAAGTAGGGACTATTTTGTGCCATGGCAAACTGTACCCAAGGTGCTCTCCACCAGTGGTATTAGCCAATGATGTTGTTAACAGAAGGTAGTGTAAATTTGCCCAAAGTATATTCTACACAGAAATGATCAGTTATTAAACAAAATTTAATAGATCTTTGCCAATAACTAAAACCAGAGAATTATAGGATATAGGGTAGAAAGGAGCGAGTCCTATCAATGGCCATTCCATGGAGTTGCAGAAAAATGCTTATATAGAATTACTGCTCAAGACCCTAGAGGAACTTGAAAATCCCACATCCCTGACCTGTACCTTGTACCTACACCTTCAAAGTCCTGTATATGCTATCCCTGGGCACATCTACATGAGATGCTACTGTGCAGTGGTTACCACGCATTTATTTACTACTCGATTAAACAAGTACTAAATAAATGCACAGTAACTCCAAAAATGCCTTTTTAGTGATGCTACTGCATGGTAGCCTAATATAATACTGCTCAGTAGCATCTTAGCACTATGCTGGGATGCACTGCTGCGTCATATTATTCAAGTAGTGTGCAGTTAGCGTCTTGTGTACATACACCCCTTGTGTATCTGAATCAACATAATTAAGAACCTATTTCTTGACGTACACTGAAGTACTCCTAACCCCCTATTCTCTTTATTTTCCTTGAGAATCTATCCACAATGCATTCTCTTGTAACCTCTTGTGATTACACTTGAGGTAAAAAAGTCTTTCTGCATATTTGGTTTAAATATCGCTAGTTTGTTGTCCATACTTAGTGTTCATGTGGTTTTTTCCTCCTATGTTAATAATTTTGTTTTGCCAATGATTACATTTCAATATGGGCAATGTTTTTTAGGATCTGAGCACAGACCTGATATTAATGTGATGTGGTTTACCTCCTTAATGTACATGTTGGAAGCTACTTGTAAGTTGCATACAACTTTTTCTTCTCAAGACCTGACATCATCATTTTCTTGATCTTCATCTGCACCATTATTAAAGAAGGTTTTATGCCTCATTGCACAACAGAGGCATTATGTGTTCCCAGTCATGTGGAGTTAGGTTCCTGTAAACACTGCAGGCCCCAGTCTTTTAATTAATTTATACTGCCAAGGCTTGAATTTACTTAATCTTTTGGGGGGAGATCACAGCGAAAAGATTTGACTTGGAAAGTACTGAGGTTTATACAAGCTCTCAATCTCAGAGACTGTTTGGTCCCAGATATTCAGATTAATTCATGCTCACTACTGCAACTATCTGGGATCAAAACACTTTCTTGTCATGCGCATAGGGGTCTTTCATTATATCTCACCATCCCACCTAAGCTGGTCAAAAAAGGGTCTTTCTGTACCAAAATATGTCTGTTTGATAAATACCTGATTCATTCCTCTGCTCTTCTGCTCTCACTCCTGTGTTGTTAAAGTTACCTTACATACCTTACCCAGGGCCTCTTTAGGGCAGAAGTTGTCTTTTGAAGAACCATTTGAATAGTGATGAGTGCAAGGGGACCATACTCCCACACAGGACGTCTGACATACCATGATAAACAATAAAATAAACATTAACAGCCACTGTGGTATAAAATAAGGTGCTTATATATACATTTAATTATTATAAAATAATAATTAACAAATAACACTGAAAGGAAAAAAATTTCAGTCACAAGTTTACACTGTTTTGAAACTACATCAGTTCACCTTGCCTTCCTTAGGTTTCAGTGGCCACATCTACACATGCACTTAACTGTGGGGTAGACTAATTATCTGTGGAGTAGTGTCACTGTCTACACATGTGATGTTATTAGGCTGTAGTAAACTAATTAATGCTAACATAAGAGTACTGTCAGGAATAGTACTGTCTTATGCTAGGCTAGTTTACTGTGATTAAACACACATGTAGACACTGACTACAGGCATAAACTCCATCTGGTCAGCCCAGCCAGTTCGGGGCCAGACTCCTGTCTGCCACCTGGCCATGCGGTTCCACATTTTCAGCACCTTCATGCCCCAGCCAGCCCCTCCAACAGCCACTGCTGTTATCCGAAGCTGGGGCTGACCCCACGTTCCCTCTGCCAGCCCAGGCCTGAGGCAGTTAATTTGCTAAGTGCAAGTAGCAGATTAACTTCCAAGTAGTTACTGTGTAGTAAGGCACATGTAGATGGTTGACCAAGAGTAACATTACTCCCGGTCAGCTGGGGAGCAGCGGGTGGGAGATTGTTACCTACCCCTGGGAACTGCCTGCTGCTGGGGCAGGCTCTGCCACTTGACCCCAGGTGGGAACAATGGACCCCTGCCCTGGCAGCAGAGCACTCCCAGCCCTGGCTCTGACTCCACTATCACCATTGTTCCCACCTGTGGCCCAGTGGCAGAGCCCACCCCAGCAGCAGGCAGCTCCCAGGGACAAGCAGCAATCTCCCAGCTCCTACTCCAAATGTGGTCCTGGGGCTAGGAGCTCCCCGCTTGGGAAGAGTTCCCTACCCAGCCTGGGACAGTTCCAGGCCAGCCCAGGCTGTATGATGAAGTCTGCATGTGCAGCTTGGAGTTGGCTGGGGATTGTCCCATTTCAGGCAGTTCCCAGCCAGTTGCAGGCTGCATGTGCAGACCTCCCTGTGCAGCCCAGGGAGCTGGCTGGGAACTGCCCTGGTCTGGGGCAGGTTCCAGCCCCACAGCTTTTTCCTAGCCCCATGTCCTAATTGGGCAATTGAGGCACAGGGCTTAGAAAGAGGTGGTGGGGAGGAGCAGATCCCAGTTCCCCACCTCAATGCAGTGGTGGGGCAGCTAGCAGTGAGCTCCAGCTAGGTGGGTTTCCTGTCCACCTGGGGGCTCAACGCAGGCTGCACCACCAGCAGATTGTGGCAAGGGGCTGAAACCTGGCCCTTACCTGCAGCTCTTTCCAAGCTCCCTACCCCTGATTGGGGAGCCAGGGCCAGGAGCTTCCTGCTGCTAGGGCTGTGGAATATTGTCCCAGTCCGGGCTCTGGTGACATAGCTTGTGCCAGCAGCAGGCAACTCCCAGGGGCAGGGAGGAATCTCCCAGCCCTCAGTGGGAGAGAGCTCTCCCAGCCCTCAGTGGGAGAGAGCTATCTCCTGCCCCCCTGCTCCCTACCAGCTCCTGGGCAAGCACCCAGAGGGGGCCTAGAGCTCCTCCTGGCTGCTGCAGGGGGGCAGAGTGGGTGGGAGCAAATCTGCTCCCAGATGTGCATAGGTGCACACCTGCCCAGAATGAGTTTACTCCAGAGTAAATTAATGCAGAGTAAACCCATCCAGCAGTATTTGCATGTATAAATGAACCCATTTTGTATAAAATTATATTATCTTTCTCCATTTCTGTTATGTTTTACACGTAATCCTAATGATTGTTCTAATAATTTTAGCACAGGTCATCAACAAATATCTGTGTATTTTACATCTACCATTCACTTATAGCATGCTATAGCCAGTCATTTAGATTAGGACAATAAAGCAACCCGTTATCTGAATATATGAACATACACACACATATATATAGAATCTTAATTCAGAACAGATGAGGGCAACCTAAATTTATGAAGGGATAACACTAGTGATGTTTTGCTATCAGGTCTGGTGCAATGACTATGAAAATATTATGAACCTCCCTGGATACAAGCAGAGTTTCTGTGGAAGAATTTAGTGATGCATCTTTTGAAAGTTCAGAGTCCCCTAAAACATAAAGTAACATAAATAATGTTCACTCATTATGGGGTAATACACTATCACTAGAACAAATGACAAGGCCTTCGTCCATAAGGTATTCCTATCCATTCCACATAATTTTTATTGCTATATTTTATCTCACAATTCTTCCCCTATTGCTTTCCTTACCATTTCATCGATGTTTTTGTTTTGCTGTTCATTGAAAGATATATATTTTTTAATCATCTCATATCACGTTAAACAGACAGACTCAAACCTATACACAAATAATACAAGATGGGATGTGAACTTACAAGGAATATAAATTCCAAATGAATTAATCTTAATTCATTCTATTGCAGCCAGATTTGTAGCACTTACCATAAACCACATTAACTGCTTCTGTTATAGGTTATGTGCTCTCATAATGCACAGAAAACCAGCACCTGCTAAAGCAAAATGGGTAACAGGCAGTCTAAGAGGAGTATTTGCACACAAAAATGGAAACCAGAGAAGCACAAAACAGCTTGCATATGACTTCTCCATCCAAAGGGTGAATCTACTGGGTAAAACTGGGCAAATCTACACATGCCCCTGACTGTGCATTTGTTCTTGCACAGCCATTTAGTACTTGCTTTATCTAAAGCAAGCACTAAAACTAAAACAAGTACTAAAGCAAGTACTTAAGCTAAAGCAAGCACTAAATGACTGCATAGTACCCACTAGTACTGTACAGTCCCAGTGGCACAGTTATTTTTAGATGCTATGTCACTGTAGTGACGAGCTAAGTTGACATAGCTTGTTGCTACACTGATGTAGCAACGGTGTCACTGTTTGTGCCTGCTTATGCTACATCGTATCTTGTGTAGATGTGCCCACTAAAAATCTTCCCCAGTGTCTGGAGACAATTGAAATACCTTTTGTTTGTTTTGTTACCCAAGAACTTGAAAACTAATGCAACACAAATACACATTTGCTAACATTCAAATCATTTTGATAAAAGAAGAAATTGAGACTAAAGGAGCAGTGATTCTCAACAAGTGTCATGACACCCTGGAGAAGAATCCTAAGATCCTTTCAAGGGTGCCCAAAGGTGCCACGCAATGTTAGCACTGTAAGGTGTGCAAACATAATTCACATGATAAATCTAAAAATTTCAAATAGGAATCAACAGTGTCAGAAACATTTTAACCTCGTGTGGGTTTTCTGGGCCTTTTTTCAGCAAAAAGACTGTTTTCTTGTTTTTCTGAAATGTAGTAAAAAAATGAGTAAAATTTAAGAACTGGCATTTTCCAAGGGGTACTTCGAGTCTAATGAGTGGTACCTCAAGTTTAACAAGGGGTACCTCACATCTAAAAAGTTTGAGAACCACTGTGTTAGAGTTATAAAGGTTATTTTACACACTGAAAATTTTTTTAGCTTATTCTTATGCACACATCTGAGTTGTATGCCCCAATTCATAAAATTAAGGATTTGCTAAACTTCAAGCATTTCTATCTTTTGATTTCAACAACCTTATCCCTAGAAAAGTACTTCAGCATGTGCTTAAAGTGCATAATTGTTAAGAACATAGCTAAATACTTTAATGAGCAGGGATAGACTGAAGCATGTTCTCAAGTGTTTCTTTGAACAGGGACTGAGCTTTCCATCCATAACAAGATGAAGTCCTTCCTGATCAGTGGGATTACAGGGAACAAATATGTTAATTAAAAAGAAAGATGTAGTTGAATATTTGCTAGTGATGGTGTATTCTATAGGATTATAGGGCTGAAAGTCACCTCTGATTTACCAAAGTCCACATCCCTAGTATCTCACATGAACTGTCATGCAACCCCTAACATTCATTATTCCTGTATTGCTCTTAATGAAAGGCTATTTTAGAACCTTACTCCTTCTTTGTTAAAAGCTTTCTTCCAATTTCCAGTTTAAATTTATTCATTTGCATGTGTATCAACAGTGTCTTTTAGCTTGATTCATTTTCCTCCCTTTTTGGTATTTACCCTTGTGATGTATTTCTGGCGAGCAGTTGTGCCCCTCCCAGCTTTCTTTTGCTAGGCTAAACATGCAAACTTTTATCCTTTTTTTCAGAAATAGGCTTCCCATTCCCTTGATCACGCTAGAAGCCCTTTACTATGCCTGGTCCTGAATTAAGTGTTCTTCAGTATGTATGACTAGACTAACACTTCCATTCCCATAGGAAGTTCCACCAACGTCTGGTAAAATGGCATTAATAATTCCCAATCTCAGCTGGAAATACCTGTCCTGATGCATCCTAGGATTTTATGGCTATAGCATTTTAGTGGCTAATCAGATATTGTACTGGACTAGTTGTACAGTCACCATGCAACTGATTAACATAACATGTTGTGCTCATCCTATGTCACTTCCAACTGATGTTACAGCACAAATCCTTATTCTGAATTACATGACCTTGTACTTCGAACCACTGAATGTCATACCATTCTTTTTACTTCAGTTCTCAAAATAATGTAATTATTCTTGCAGGATATGTCAATCCTCCTCTATGCTGATAATGCATCCTATCTTTGGGTCATTATTAGATTTTATTATCACTTACTTTTTCTGCCAAGATCAATAACAAGCTATTAGATATGACTGTACTGAAGATTAATTCTGGAGGGACACATTAGTAACTTTTCTTCAGCTTAACACTTCTTTCAGCACAACCATTCATTAACTTCCCAGGTCCTTACCCCATCTCCCACTATTCTTGTGGCAATTCCTGTTACTCCAGGTAAACTGAGCAATTCTCATGTAGAAGCATATCAGATGCTCTACTTAAGTCCAGATAGGTTTGACCCAGAGCACATATTGCTTGTTTAGGAAATCTATTATTTTAGCAATGGAAATACCGGGTTTGATAAACATACTGAATTTATTACAGTTTCTATTTATCTCCATGCCTTTCATTATCTTCCCTGTATCTCCCCAGATCATCTCTCCACCCCTTTTATTAATACAAGTACTATATTTCCTATTCTCCAATCTTACAATGCCACCTCCAACATGCTAGAACTATAAAAGCAGATTTTCAAATTCATATGCCAATTCTTTATGTGCTCTAGAATACAGGCTACTCAATAGCCATACTGCCTTTGCCCTATGTTCCACATCAGCATCCTGTCATGGAAAGTTTTGAGTATGTGCTGCCAGTACAGAAGAGGTTAAACTGACATGCGCGGTTTGAAGCTGTGAGTGGAAATTTCCAAGGCTCACCCAGTCCTTGCCCCCTGGGTGACCTGCGGAGCTGTCAATCATTGCTGACCTACTTTCCCCACAGACGCAT
>NW_017728931.1:125705103-125740665 GCF_001723895.1 Crocodylus porosus
GTTTTCCCCGACACATCCTTATTAAGAACTGCGGCAAAATGAATTTAGTGTGGGGCCTAGTTAATCCTTAATGCTGACCCTCATCTAGCAACCCTCACTTCTTTCTTCCCTCCCTCCCTCCCTCCCTAGCTGTTATTTGGCTAAAGAACAAATGGTTTTAATTCAGTTTTAAAGATCAAATTATTGGCTTCTCCATTTATCCCTACATTTGCTGGACTTCCCAAACACAGCCTTCCTTTCTGATTAGACCTTTTTTCCATATCCATTAGCTCACTCCTTACTGCTAATATCTTTTTTTGAGATGGTTGTTCAGCCAGATAGGTCCAGAGTCCTCCCTTACAAATGTTTTCCTTTTGTCTGGGATGCAAATCCTTTTGTACCTTTTACTTAAAGGGACAAACATTACACATAAACCAATCTAAATGATTGGAAACTGGTTTAAACCTGTAACAGAACTGATAGTCAATGCCCACAAACCAGTTTGAAAATGGATTAAACCGATTTGAGATAAACCTGGTTGAATGTAGTATTAGACTTAACTGATTTAGGTCAAATCAGTTTATGCAGTGTCTGTCCCAGACCCTTTGCTGGTTTAAGCTAAGCCAGACACCCCCAGCATCCCGGCATGCTCTCTGGGCTAGGCGGGGCTCTCTGCTCCACAGCAGAGCTGGCCCCTCCCCTCGCTTCCTGGCTGCAGCTCTGGCAGAGACTTGCAGGCACAGCAGAGTCTGCCTGACTTCCCTGTGCCCCTCTTTCCACCCTCACCACTCACTGCTTAAGCAGAGATCCCTTCCTCCTCTCTCCCACAGCCAGTGTGTGGTATGCTAGCTAATGCTTTGTAAGGCAGATAGGACTGAGTCCGCTTAGGGCTTTTTGGAGGTAAGCAACAGCTCATATGGTAACGTCCATGCATTTCTTCCTTTGGAAAAGACAGATCAGGTGATTTGGGAAATCTGATATCTTTTATTAGACTAACTAAATAGTTGGAAAAAAATTTCTTAGCAAGCTTTTGGGTTTAAAAAGCCTTTGTCAGGCTGAGAGAGCATCTGCAGCTGGTGTGTGCTCTTCCTGGATGGAATGAAGAGTAAAGAAGCCAGAGGCTGGTATGCATTTTCCTTTGGAAAAAGCTGTTTAAGAAGAGCTTGTAATGAGTGAGGCTTTGTTTTCTGATGGGATGTTAAATGCTGATAATGCTCTATTATCAAGGAGTGGGGACCCCCTCCCTAATCACAGCGTCCTGTTGGGGCCTGGCCATGCCCCCCTCAGCTCAGCCCTGTGGAAGGGAAGGGAGGGCTGCTTTAGTGCCCCCTGGCTTCTAGCCTGAGCCACGGCAGACATGTCCCTGTATTTCTGGAATGTTTGTCTGGTTACAAAACTGATTTAGCCTAGCCAGGTTAGACTAACTTGGAAAGATTGAATCAATTGAGGCTCAGGTTTTTGAACATCTGTCTCTAGCCAAAGAGATTGCAAGCCTCCTTAACAGTCAATCTCTTGAACTCTTTAGTCTAGTTAAGTATCTTCCTTAATTTATCACATTTTTAAAAACAGATAAAGATTACACAACAGTTTCAACTATAAATATGCATACACCAATTTTGGAGTTCATTTTATCAATGCCTTTTTATGTATGCTTTGCCTTCCTTGGTTCAAATAAAAACTATATTTTGTTCCATTTATCTTTTCTTTGAAAATGAAAGTAAAAGATAGGACTATACTATGTTTGTTTTACCATGGCAATTGGAATAGTTTCAAAGGGTCTATTATTATTTGAATTGAAGAATATGAGGCACTATAAGTCAATGAGTGTTTGGGGATTACTTCATATATATGCTACAACAGTGAATGGATACATAACATTTCTCTTGACAACTGCTGTCTACAATATAAATGTCTCCTGTCTAAATGTATAATTGAGGTCCCCTTGATACCTTTATTATTACTATGCTAGCTCTAATGGCTTTTGTGCAACAACTTGGTTAGAAATGTTTCCATGTATGGATTAACCATGAGTTTTTAGCACATGGATTACTGAAAACACAAACAAGAGCAACTCTATTTTTTTAATATCCATACTTAAATGTACACTTATTATTAAATTGATTCTCAGAACTGGAAACCTCCCAGGTCAAAATGAGTACTATTAAATGCATATCAGCACATATATGTAAGTAAATAACATAACTAATAAATAGGATAAATAATAATTGGAGAAATCCTGAAGGATGCAAGCAGCCCCAAATACGATGTACCTGGCCATAAAAGTCTAACAGAAAATGTTTAACTATTTTATTGAGGTGAAAAGTTGAACTACTAAATTACAGTAGCACAGTCAAAATTACTGAAGAAGCCCCATTTCATTGAATCTTTGTTTGCTGAAACCATTATTGAGCCACAGACTATTCAGATGCCTTAATACATACTTATGTATCATATTTAGGCACCAGGTAAAAAACCCCCCCCAAAACAGCTAACAATGTTTTTCCTTCCCTTTACCCTTGCCATGGCGGGGAAGTGCGGGAGAATAAGAAAAACCTCACTGGACACGATCAACAAATCTTTCACCATGAAGTTGAGACAAGATCCAGGAGAGACATTCTGGGTGCATTCAATGTAGGTATCACAAACCTAAAAATTAAGTCTTTGGTTTCAAGAGAAACAAGGAAAGAGCATTAGACCCCCAGCATCCCGGCATGCTCTCTGGGCTAGGTGGGGCTCTCTGCTGCACAGCAGAGCTGGCCCCTCCCCTCTGCTCCCTGGCTGGAGTCACATAGTCAGTGACCTCCAAAGGGCAATTCAGAAAGCCAGACAAAGAATAGGGAGCTGCCTGTATGAAACACAACACCCATGTCCCTGTCCATTCAGGAACCAGAATATTATTCTTTCTTCTGAGGCATCTGGTGGCAGGAGCATTCAAATTTTACATAACGGATTAGTTGTTTAGAACATTTTTCCTTAGAAACAGGAGACTCAGGACAGCCACCTTAGTTTGAGAGGCCCAAACCCGTTTGGTCCCTCTACAGCCATTATGCTGGAGCTGGGCCACTGGGCAAGAAAGAAAGCATGAAACACATGGTGCCAAAAAGAGTTTAAGCAAAAGGAACGAATCTTGACTATGTAGCCTAGTGACTATGGCTCCGAGAGAAAGGGATTGTGGGCCCTGATTCCTCTTTAAGTGCTGTTTTAGATCATAGCCATTGGATGAAAAAAAAATGTCAGGCACAATCCTGAAAAAAGGGATCAGGACGCCGGTCTCCTAAGTATCTGTGCTTTCCTTAGAATTTTTTAGCCACCACAGTTGCAGAGAAAAGCTTGAAAAGGTCATTCAAGTGCATTGAGAAGACTAAAAAACTGAAAGGGAAAGAAGAAAAAATCAATTTGGCTTTGTAAAAAGAATAATGATCTTTAAGCCAACCTTATGGTTCTTTTGAATGGTCATGGCTGGCGACACAAGCAAAATGATACTTAAAATATCACCACTCTGCAATTAAGCTTCCATTTGAAAATCAGAAACCACTTCACGTATCCTAATTAATTTATCCTTGAAGACCCTACAATATGTAGCATTATTACTTTGCACGAGTAAACTGGGCATACAATGTTAAATGATTTGCCCAAGGACATGCAGAAAGTACAAAGAACAGTGTAAAATTCAACAAAATATTTTCCTCCTTTAAACACTAAATTTATTTTCTTTATAGTTACAGGGCCTATCCTATGGAAATGCATTAGAAGCTGGCCAAGGCTTTTACTTTTTATCTGGGCATCTGAGTTCAGCAAATACAAGACCTGTATCTGCATAAGAGTTACAGCTACCTTTTGTCTATTTCAGAACATTTCAAGATTTGTGATTGGCAATTATTTATATGCTCTAAATATATTTGCACATGAATGGTTTTATTAGCTATTTACTCAGGCTCCTCGCGGCCAGGATTGTGTCTGTTAATGCCCATGAAACACTCTCTCTCCAATGATATTGATGCCTGAGATCATTTGGCATCTCACCTATGGGAAAAAAAAGTTCTAACTTATGTTTCTACTTATGACAGCCTTACACAAATGGTCTCTAAGAGCATTGGAAGGACTCAAGAATAAACTGTAAACTATTTCCCTGGATAGTCTTTTTGTAATTCTACTCAAACACATAAGAAAAAATAAAACCAAAAAATGAGAAAATAAACCAATAGATCTTTTCCATACAGCAGCAGTGTGTAATTTTCTCCCTTAGTGCAAATATCTGGTCAGACACTTCATGACCTTTTCTGAAGCTCTATTGATTTTGCTTTCAATCGTACCTCAAGGTGTCTTGCCTCATTTGGTTGGTAAGCTGCATAGCACAAACTGTTTCTCATTCACATCTTCAGCCAGACATTTAGTAACTTGTCAGCTTGTATATCCCTCTCCATTCTCTTCTGTGCAGTGGGTATACCACTGTCAGAATCCAATCTGGAGTCACAGCACTTCTCCAGACATCAGAAATGACAGCCAAGTTCTTTACTACTTCAACTTTCCAACCTTCTTTAAGCAATCCCTCAACAATTCCAAACTGAGCCTGGAGTTTCTGTGTTATTGCTTCTCTCTCTAGCTGAGTCAGCTTCCTGGTGACCTGAATCCCCTTCCCATCTTGGCTTGATGCAAAACATACCAAACCATATATCACCTATTTACAGCTTTTGAAAAAAAACCTAATATAGATATTTCCAGGGACTTCCTTTCCACTTGAGCTTTACATTTTGCTTTGGCAAGATCTTCATGCTTTCATCTCAAGAAGCAAGGTTGCAATTCTAAAATAATTCCTTTTATCAGCACACGGTATGTTTTTTTTTTAAAGCTACAGCTGCTGTTTACCTTGAGCTGAAGTCTATCAGATCTCACAAGAGTGATATCAGCTCAGGTTTGTATTTGGCATGAGATCTCTCTAAAGAGAGATCAATTCATTGTGCCATTTGGCATTCTTAGGATTTGCAGTAATTACAGATTTTATATTTTTGTCTGAAAAATATAGCACTAAGTAATAATGCTGTGCTGCTGAGACTACTCCATCTTGGATACTACATTCTTATATGACAAAATTGTTTTAAATGGGTAAGTTCATAAGAGCTTAAATTATACCTTGTCTACATTTGAAAACAAGTCCAAGTAAAAAGCATTTTGGAGAAATTTGTTTGGAAACAGTTTAGAGGGTGGGGGGTTATGTTGCATGCAAATGGTGAAATAGGAAAAGTAATCTAGTACACATGGAACTGGATCTTAAGAAGGCCTGAGTTCAATCACCATCTCATCCATAGATATTTTTTATATGTGTCTGTTTTTCACTTTCCAATGTTATTATATTGGAATTGTACTTCCCCAGGTGTCGGGTGTTTTCTCTTGGTGCAGTAATAAGGGCCAGCTAAAGACCTATAAAGATGAAAGGTATCTTAAGACTATAATTATACATGCAACTTTGAAGTCCCCCATCTATGAAGATTCATGATACTAAAATGGAAACAATTTTCTTACCTGGCTAAAGAAACCCCCCCCCAGAAAATATTTAAGTGAACACTTGTGGAAAAGTTTTTTCTATCTTGTGCTCCACTCTAGTGCAGTCTATGCACAAGATTTGGGCCCTTGAGTGTTCACAATCAGAAGTACAAAAGTAAGCCAAATAAGCAAAGACCTGTAATGTCTCACTCCATTTTCATTTTACATTGATTTAACTGGGCATAACAGCAGAAGATGAAAGCATGAAGATCTTGCCAAAGCAAAATGTAAAGCTCAAGTGGAAAGGAAGTCTTAGTATCTATATGACTGGAAAATTTTCAAAGGAGTTTGGACCTTTAAGGCTCATAATAAAAATAGAAACTGCCCCTTAATAATAGTGGCATTCAGGCATTCCATTACTACTTTGAGAGTTTTAGATACAATATAACACATTTTACTACAGGTGCACCAATACATTGGTCCGATATTGGATCAGTACTGATATAAAGAAAACTGGCTGTATCAACTATAGGCCTGATGGGGCTGATAATTTGCCCAATAAATGCCTGTGCTGCACACAGAGCAGAGCTGACAGCATGGAGAGTTGCCTCCAGCTGTTAAGTCCAGTGTGGTGGAAGGGGAGGGAAAGAACATGGTGGAGGGTGCAGATCAATGCCCCCTGCAGTGAGGGAGGGGGCAAGGGTAAGGCAGGCACTACCCAGGCAGGGCAGGGGGGCTGGAGCCATGGCTTATGGAGGGGAGGTGGCTCCTGCCACTGCTTGCACCCCAGGAGGGCACAGGGGGGCATGTGCCCCCCAGATCTGCACAGGGCATGGTGAGGCGGGCTGCAGCCAGGCCTGCGTGGGGCCCTTCTGGGCAGGGGCTGGGCTCAGAGTAGGTGCTGACCATGCTGGGAGGATGCTGCATCCCCCACCAACCACCCGGTACAGCCCGAGTTCTTCCTGGTGCGTGGGTGGAGGCAGGGCATTGAGCCAGAACTGCACCAGGCGGCTGCAGTGCTGGGAGTGGAGCAGCAGTGAAATTTGGGGTGGATGCACCATTTTTAGTGGTTCATAGACCAAAGGTGGTATGTGCAAATTCTTATCCATAAAATAAACTGCATGTAGTTTTGTGTCATATATTCTTACATATAACCCACACTTTCCCCCAAAACCAGCTGGGAAAAATTGGGGTTTACAGTAAGGAAAAGAGTGCCCTATGCTCCAGAAATGTGATGGTGGAGGTGGGGGGAAGGTGGTGTAGGGGGAGTGGTGGCAATGTTAATCACTGTGGCTCTGGGAGACTCAGCAATTAAGGCTTCTGCTGATCCATCCACTGAACCACCTCCTACCTTCACAGCCACATTTCGAAACCTGTGGTGAACACTTTTCCTTGACAGGTGGGGTTGGTCTGTATGCCAGATTGGGCCCTGCCTAGAACCAGCATGCTAAATCAGGTGCCAGCATGCAGCCTCAACATGTAACAGTGCCAATGTGCTGGGGTGGAGCCCAGCCCACAGCCCATAGGTCTGCCATGCAAGGTCTGGCCCCAGTGCGTGACCCTAGACCTCAGCTAATGTGTATACCACATTAAGGTCTTTTTCCCTTGTGGGGCCTAAGTCAACTGAAAATAATGAAATGACGGTGATTTATATCAGCTAATAACTGACTCATAGCCAAGGATCCTGGTTTTCTGTTTAAAAATCCCAAATTCTCTGATAAAAAAAATCCAAAATTCTTTATGTAAAAGAGCCCAAATCCATGTTTTATGTGATTAAAATAAAACACCACTATACATATAGGTACCAGTTAAATACAACATTTTACTGATATATTTACAATTTTAAAGCAATTTAGAAGCCTAAAAGTGCCTCAATCATTATAATAAAATAAATTCTAAATACTTATATAGTTTGGCAACTGATTTTGTTTTCTTATTATGGAAAAATCAGAGCTTCCCTTGCCCCCTTCTCTTATCAGGCTGTGGACCCAGCTGCGGCTGTTCCCCTGCCCCACTGGCCCCCAGCTTTGTGGCACTGAGCACCTCTGACGCCAGTGCCATGCCCCTGCCTATGCTGGTGCCCCTCACTCCTGGCCCATAGCCTCTGACCCTGCCAGTGTCCCTCAATCCTAGCTCACAGGTCACCGGCCCTGTCGGTGCCCCTCACTCCTGACCTGCTGCTGCCTGGCCCCAGCCCCCCACTTTGTGGGGAATGGGGTGGGTGTGTGGACATAGGTGGCACATGTGGAGTGGGGAGAGGCACAGGAAACGCAGTGGGGGGTGGGGAGGCTCATGCCCCCCAGAGTTCTGCACCCATGGCAGGGCACAGGGCTGCAGTCAGGCTGGACAAGCTGGAGACCCAGGGGTAGCAGCAGGGGAAAAACTCTGTGCAGCTACCACCAAGCCTCACCTTGATGGCCATAGCTGCCACTGGCACCCAAGGTGGATGACTAGAGGCCCTCTGGTTTTAAATCCATAGGGAACATGGTGCAGGTGACACAATGGTGGGAGTCTACTCCAGACCTCCGAACCAGGATCAAGAGCTTAACTAGGAGTTCACCAGGCAATTGTCTGAGGCCACACACTCCAGGTGCATGATTGTTATGGGATTTCAACTACTTAGACATCTTGTGGGAAGAGCATGTGGCCAAATCCGAGCAGTGGCAAAGCTTTCTCTTATGAGTAGATGAGCTCTATCTGACTCAAGAAGTCGACGGCTGATCAGAGGTAAAACACTGCTCGACCTGGTTCTGACAACCAGGAAAGACCTAATCAGTGACCTGATGATCAAAGGGAAGCTGGGTGACAGTGACCATGAGCTGATCACCTTCACCATCCACCACAAAGCTGGCCAGTCAGCAATACAGAAGTCCTCAACTTCAGGAAAGCTCATTTTGACAAGCTCAGGAGGCTTGTCAGGGAAGCCCTAAAGGGACACAGCCCAAAGGGAAGGAGAGTTCAGGACGAGTGGTTGCTCCTCAAGGAAGCAATCCTGGAAGCACAAGCAAAGCCTATCCTGTCTTGGAGGAAAGGCAGCAAAAGGGCACAGCAGCCCCCTTGGCTCTCCAGGGAACTAGTGAACCTCCTGTGTCTAAAAAGAAAGACCTACAAAGGATGGAGGATAGGATCCACCTCCAAGAGGGAATACTCTGCACTGGTCCAGACCTGCAAGGAGCAAGCCAGAAAAGCCAAAGCTGCAACAGAACTCCAGCTAGCTACAAATACCAAGGGCAATAAAAAGTCCTTTTTTAGATATGTGGGGAACTGGAAGAAAAGCAAGGGCAACATTGGACCCCTGCTAAACCAGATGGGACAACTGACAACCGATGCCCAGGAAAAAGCAAACTTGCTAAATAAAAACTTTGCATCAGTCTTTCATCAGTCCCATGGGATGCTCCTGCACACTATGGGACAGGGAGGCCTGGGTCAGGGAGATTCCTTACCAATGCTGACCTTATGAAGGAACATCTTGAGAGGCTGGATACCTTTAAGTCAGCCAGCCCTGACAGTTTACACCCCAGGGTACTTAAGGAGATGGTGAGCATCTTAGCCCAGCCCCTGCCACGGATCTTTGAGAACTCCTGGTGCTTTGGTGAAGTGCCCGATGATTGGAAGAAGACCAATGTGGTGCCTATCTTCAAGAAAGGGAGGAAAGTGGATCCAGCAAACTATAAGCTCATCAGTTTGACCTCTATCCTGGGGAAGGTCTTAGAAAAGATTATCAAAGAGGTTATTCTTAACAGACTGGCCGACAGCAACATCCTGACAGATAGCCAGCATGGGTTTGTTGCAGGTAGGTCTTGCCTGAACAATCTCAAGAGAGGCTGAGAGCAATGGGACTCTTCACTCTGGAAAAGCTCAGGCTCAGGGGTGATCTGGTGGCCACATATAAGTTCATCAGGGGTGCTAACCAGGATCTGGAGGAACATTCGTTCACCAGAGTGCCCCAAGGGATGACAAGGTTGAACGGTCACAATCTCCTCCATGACTGTTTCAGGCTGCACATAAGGAACTTCTTTACTGTCCAAGCACCCAAAGTGGAAAAGATTGCCACTGGAGGTGGTTCAAGCACTTACTCTGAACACCTTCAAAAGACATCTGGATGTTTATCTTGCTGGGATCCTATGATCCCTGCTGACTTCCTGGCCTGGGGCAGGGGGCTGAACTTGATGATCTTCCGAGGTCCCTTCCAGCCCTAATGTCTATGAAATCTATGATGGTGTAGCACTCCCTCCCGTGCTAGGTCCTGCCCGTTGAGCAATGGAGGTTACTCCTACCTGGAGCTGGTCTAGCCAGGCTGCAGCCATGTGCCCTGCTGTGGATGCAAAAATATTGTGGGACATATGCTCCCCCCGTGTTGCCTGTGCCCTCCCTGCCCCCCCCCCGCCTGCATAGACTTACCTGGAGGGAGCTACGGGAGCTGATCTGCTGCTACATGTATGTGTGTGTGCGCACATGCCCATGGCTCACCCTGTGTCCCATTTCCTCCAGTCCCAAGCAGTCCCTTGCAGGCTAGAACTCTGCCAGCCTGCAATGGGAAACCCAGTTTCCCATGATTTTCTTTAAAGGAGAAAATCTGCTTTTTTCTCCTTTAAAAAAGAAACTCTGTGTTTTTCCAACTGGATCCTTGAACCTACCTACTGCAAGCTCCAAGTGGGCACAGAGTTCCATTTCTGGGAATACTTTTGACAGGTCAGAAGAACAGTGTGAAGGAACAGTGTCAATCCCAAGGAATCATGGCATTACTTAATGATAAAATATCATTGGATATAAATACAACACTTTAAAAAGATACAGATTTACAAAGCATTGTCAGCTGGAATCTCACAAAAAAGAAACACGGCACAAAAAGTTCCTATACAGTCACCTTTCTCCTTCTGCATATGTATAAAATAGACCTTTTCATTAAATTGCCATACAACACTAAATGTATTAGCAGTAATTAGAAAAATAATTTCCTTTTTTACAGATGCTTGAAGGATCCTGAAGTTCCTTATATCATATTTCCTATTACTCTAGGTGAGTAACTACAATGGGTGCTATTGAAATTGTCAACATCCACTTCGCTTGGAATCTGCACTTCGGAACTTGAAATGCCCATGCTACATCATCTGCCTCTTCTAAGATTTGCAAGAGTAAATGAGTTTTTCACAGCACCATCAAAGCCATTTGAAAACCATTATCGGACCATTATTATAGTCATTTTACAGATAAGGTTCTAAAGGCAAATCCTGGTCCGCTCTGCAAAGCAAAATCCCATATACGATATTTTGGTTGGGCTCTGAATGCAAACATACCAAGGTTAGCTGAATCTAAAAGCCTGGGTATGTAGGTATTCATAGGGCTTAAAAAACCCCAAAACAATGGTGTCCCCTATCTAAATTAGTTCACTTCAGGAGATGAACTAATGTTAGATTGACTTGGGTTAACTCTATCTAAAATGGGTTAACTCACTCGATTGAATGCTTGCATGCCTTCAACCCTGACTAGGCTATTTTTATCCCCCTAACTACCCCTGCCCTTGACCAGGTCTGGAGGAGAGAAGACTATGGGGGGATTTAATAGTAGTCTTCAACTACCTGAAGAGGGGTTCGAAAGAGGATGGAGCTACACTGTCCTCAATGGTGGCAGATGACAGGACAAGCCACAATGGTCTCAGGCTGCAGGTTAGATATGAGGAAAAAAGTGTAGGTTAGATATGAGGAAAAACTCTCTCATTAGGAGGGTAGAAAAGCACTGGAACAGGTTACCCAGAGAAGTTGTGGAATCTCCATCCCTGGAGGTTTTTAAGACCCAGATAGACAAAGCCTTGGTTGGGATGATATTTCAACCCCTAATTTTCTATGATTCAATAACATGTCACTTGGCAAGTAATGATAATCTTCAGCAAGGACAGGTTTGGTGCTACGTAAGCCACTAATGAATGAATGCACTGCCGTTAGCTCACAATCTAAGACCCTGACCCTGCAACAGGATGCATGTTGGCTGAATATTGCACCTTCACAGAGACTTACAGGGAGTTGTTGAATTTCCATATGCAAGTTGTTGCAACATAAAGGAATAAACATGAAGGCACAGTGAAAGGTCCTATAGAAACACCTCAGTCCTAAGATGGGTATTTTTATAAATTACTTCTGAAATAATAAAACTGGAAATCTAGTTACAAGAAGTATTCATATTTTTCTTCCATCCACATAATTCTTCTATTTTTATTAATCCTCCTGGCTAGCAATATGACGTACTTTTTGCTCTTAATTTAATGGTCCTGACTACATTGATCTGTTGACGTTTTAAGTTTGAAGAATTGCTGCTCTTGTGCAGAACACATCTTTAAAGGCACTACAAGGAATTATATAATGAAAGGAAATTAGGCTGCTACAAACATTACAGTATTGTCCTGGGAAATAGTGTATTATTTCACAGGACATAGAAAGTTAAGTCATGTAATATTTTAACAAAATACAACCAGGGATGGAGAGAGACACAGTAATTTCTATTTCAACTCAATGAAAGTTCACAACAATATTTTACCCAGGAAGTAAAATTGCACTCCGTGACTTATGATTATTTCTTTTTAAGTTTCCTAAGTAACTTTAGAGAACTGTGAAAACTGCTACTCAAGCAGGCTTCTTTTTTCCTCCCTGTCTAGCCCAGAAACCAGGTATGGTGGCTGATTTTCCTTATTTTGGAAAATCTTACCGGTGCACAGAAAAACAGTAAAACCATGAAACCCAAATAAGGTTTTATGAAATGAAACACAAATATTTATATATTACCAGTCATTTTGAAAGAATATACATTCCTCAAGGATAAAAAGTTCCCAATAAATCCATTTTTTTAAGCTGAACATAAGAACCATAAAAATTAAAGTACCGGTCTGCCAGTCACATGGGTCTGCCTTTAGTTACAAATCAGTTTCCAATAATCTATTTGCCTTTTTCAAACTCATCTATTATTATCACTCTATCCTATGCACAGAGGACTCTACAATCCCATGAACAAAGGCATAACAAGATCCAATGGCTGAAAACTGTAGCCTGACAAAAGGTAGATTCAGGAAATGTGTACCTTATTTCAACAGTATGGGTAATCAAGCACTGGAACCACTTAACCAAGGGTTAAGCAGATTCACCATTATTTGAAAATCTTAAATCATAACTGATTTTTTTCCCCTAAAAAAGCATGCGCTATTTCAAACACAAAATTAATTCTAGGAACCCTATGGCCTGTATTATATAGGAAGTCAGACTAGGTTATCATCCGGTCCATTCTGGCCTTGTAATGCAGGAATCCAACACATTTCTGGAAAACTGGATTCTGACCCTACAAACTCTTAGGTACACACTACAGCTTATGCATGCAAGTAGTTGATTGAAATCAGTTGGTATGCTTGTATGTCTTTCACATTTTCATAAATTGCTCAGAGGAGACGGGGAGAGGTGGGTATCTTGGTTTCTCTGGAGCCAGTAGAAGTTTTGGTGCTGATGTCAAAGGAACCAGGATTTCATCTGGTATCTCTTTCTCTTGACCCCACACCCTAAAAAAAACTGCATGTGTGGTTTTACCTCTAAATCCCCAGACTTCAAGTTTCTGAAAGCCTTGGTCGAGGCTGAGAGATGCATCAGACCCCACTACCCAAGTCAGAATGTAGGCACGACATATCCACTGACAGAGAAGTGCTGATAGTTTATTTTGGTAGGACTCCATTAAATTCATATTTTCATTCAAAGTAGAAGCTGGCACCTAGAAATTATGGGCACAAACATATAGTGTTTGTACTGAATTGGATGTGAAGTCAACAGGACTTCTCAGATATGGTTAGGGTCTCCATCTATATCCCATTTTTGCAGGTCCCATTGTAAAGACCTGTCCCAGGCATACCATTGGTTTGCTCAAATAAACACATTTGTTCTGATTTAAACAGGGAGCTGATGACGGGAGTCTGAAACCAGACTGTCCCTGTGGAAAAAGGACCCTCTCTCTCACACTCATCCACACCACATTTTGCAGCACGCCACATCCTCCCCTATCCACTGCTTATGCATAAGTGAATACACACTCACACAGCTCTCTGACACACTCAGCTGAGAGCAGAGCTTGGAGACAAGTTCAGCATGCTGGAAAGCAGTGGGGAGGGAAGGAGAAGAAAGGGTAGGAGCATCCCTGGGAAATCTTGTTACCCTACACATGGTGATCAACTTCTAAACCAGTTCCAGTCTCTACACTTTAGTTTCCACTGCCTGAAGTGACTGCAGCATTGACATCTCCAATCACTTAGCTCAGGAACTTCTAGTAGTCAAGCTGTGGTAGCATGGAGCTCAGGACAGCTCAGTATTTACTCAGTTTCCTGGGAAGGTTTTGCAGTACAGCCTGCCTCAGTTATGCAGCTAACAGTATCTGGACTAGCTAGTTTAAATCAAACTTAGGTGGTTTTCAAGCTGCGGGCTACAACCCACAATTCAAAAGGGGTCTACACCTCTATTTGAAATTTCCAAAAGGTGCCATACCTCCAAACCAAAAATTTTAGGGGTCTGCAAATGAAAAAAGGTTGAAAACCACTGGTATACACATTTACAGAAGTGACTGCAGTGTTGATAGCTGTTCAGTCTGTTTGCTGCATGTGGCCTTAACTGAAAAATATCATTTACAGGCTTTGCATTTCATGTTTCTTTAATACAAAACAACCGTATTTCCAGAATTTCAGGTGCAATCTTTTAACTTTAAATATCACTATTACTTTACACTAATGCACCATAAGACTATATCTTAATGCTACGATGCTCTGGAAATGTCCATATTTTTGCTATCTGTTCACAGCATGTAGCCCTAATTGAAAAATGGTATCACTTACTAGGTTTGTAGAAGGCTACAGAACAAAGCTGAATCTGAGTTTTAACCAGAGCCCATATGCATTTTAGGTCATTCCACTGTGTGAAACATGAAACAGAAGCAAAGGAGCTGAGAGTTTTGTAACAAATGCTTGGACTTTGTCTTTTCTTACTTTTTTTTTTACATTTGGCTTTTTTAAATTTTCTCTTGAAGAAGGGAGAATGTAAATCTGAAGCCTTTTAAAAAGAAAAGCTTTAATCTTTATTCACTGCTCTTTTTTATTACGTTAGTGAAATGAACTAACTTTTTTACTGTTTATTATTGTTGCTCAAGTCTTCCACATTCAGCAGAAAGTGAGGGTGGATGGAAGGAAAAAATCCTTATATAAATGTAATATAAATTACATCTTCTAGAAATAGTCTCTTTTCTTTTAAGCCTTAAAGAAGTCTAAAGATTACTAAAGAACTTTTATCAAAGAAACCACCTAATAGAAATTCTCTACAGATGTGGGGTTCAAATGTATCCAAGTCATTGGACAATGGGAACTTTTGGAAGCATTGTGACTCAGGAGGGACCAGGATGTAAGTGAAGTATGCCTGCTTTCGGGGCATGGCTAGCTCTGCTTATAGCACAAGATCCTCTTGTGTATAGTCCTACATTATTTCCTGTCACTTTGAATAGCTGCACAGATAGACTAGCCCATAGATAAAACATCAAAAACTGAAAAAGAAAAAAGAAAAAGTATTGCCTTGCTGGAGCAATGGAAGAAGGGATATCCAGATTCTCTACCACTTCTGTGTGACCTCTGAAAGGCATGTGACCTCTGTCTTCATTTATCAGTATGAACAGGTCTGAAAATACTAAACTTACTGTACTGCACAGTTAGGAACACTACAGTGTCACAGAAAGTGTAATTTTTATGACAGTTTTGCTAAGAAAAATTAAGAACTACTTTATTCTGTTTCAATGACCAAGATCCAGACTCAGCAATGCATTACGTATGTGCCTAAATGCAGTGCAGAAATACACAGCTGATTTCAGATCTTCTGGCAATCTGTAAAGGCTGAAAACACTATTAAAATCTTTCATTCATTTTTGCAGAACACAGAAAGAGTGAATAAGGAATAAAATAAGAGTAAAATAGAAACACACGTTATTGCTGACCTCTTTCTATAACACACAGTAGGAGACTGTTGCAAAGCTCCTGAAAATCAATGGTAATTGATTGAAAGGGGCTTTGAATCAAGCCCTAAACATACAGAAAGCATCACTTCAGAGTTCCCTCTTAAAACATTCCCTTCCTCCATTTATCAAAAAAGAAGCTGACCTTCATTTTTACCCTATAATTAAAAAGGCAGGCACAGTAAAACACCAGGGGCGGGGGGTACATCTCTGTACTGGAGTCCCATTTACACCAAAGGCTAGAGCCCCAAAAGTGCTTAGATATTTCAATACTGAGCACTGCTATGTGTAACTTTTAGGATCCTGCTCCCATTCCCCAGAGTGGAATGCAAAGCCCTGATAATGAAAAATCCTTGCACCCTAATACCTCTCCTTATACAATGCATGGGCAAAGTTACATATCTGAGAACCGGATCTAAAGCAACCACCATGCAGAAATGGGGTGAGGGGGAGGGTGGAGAGGGGTCAGATCTTAGACTTAGCTATATAGAACCACTGAAGATAGGGGTATTTTTTCAGTTCTCCCCCTTTCTGTCAGCCATATTTTTCAACAGAAGTAGTGGCTAAAGCCATGTTTTGTAAAAAGCCTGGTCCCATAAATGTGGGATAATGCAACTGAGCCTCTGAATACATTCACCCTATTATTAATGCATCTCTTAATATCAGACCAGTTCCTTGCAGTACAGGAGCCTTCCTCCACCTAGTTTATGGTCCTAATGGAGCTAAGACACGGTGTCAAGCTTCTTAATACTGTCAAATCCAAGACACTTCTGCCCATGCCTAGAATCAGAAGTTTAGGTACACAGGGAAGTGTGCTGACAAACATAAACCCCTGGTGATGTCAAGTGCCTATCAATTTAGGCAGCAGCTGAGTGGACCCTAAGTTTGGACTTAGGTATATAAAGACTGCTTAAGGGCTTTGTGAGTCTAACCTAAAGACCCCTTTCCCTGCTCCAGAGGTGAAAAGGGGCTTTAGTGTAAATGAGAATCTGAAGTACACATGGAAAGCAGTTCTAGATCTGTGAATATTTATATCCTATTCAGCTCACTGCAGATTCATGACAACTTGACAGTATAAGCTATACCCATAACCAAAAGGGTGTTACACTAACAACAATGCTGCCAGTTTATTCACAATGGTACCTTGGTTGGTGTTAGCTACTAATCTAACATGATGGGTCAATTCAACTGAGGGAAAGCATTTGAGCGCTTTCAACCTATTATTAATATACTGTAGTACCATCCGTGCTTTAATACTATATTCACATCATTTCTTTTAGTTAAGATTTGCTTTGTTGCCCCTAGTTCAAAAGTATTTTTTAGAAAATGACTTCTACATGTTTTATTTTCAGGTGATAAAGCTATAATGGAGAGACTTCGTCATCTGCATTTCAGCATTTATGCTTCCTGACGAGATAAAACTGTGAAATAAAATTAACAAACTTCTGTTAAAAGATGATTCTTTAAATCATCTGAAATTGTTCATATCAAGAAAACAGGAATGATTACATACTGATGTTGGTAAGATGTAAGTTCATGGGCTTAATGAGGAATAATAAAACATATTTTTCACAGCACCAGTACCGACATTCCAATTAGTGCAATTTTAATCCTTTGCCAAAAGCCCTAATATAATTAGAAGAGTCAAAAAGCATGCCCATAAAGCTTTCAAATACCTGTCATACTGGTACATGGAGTGCTTCTGCCATCCTTTAAAAAAAAAAAATCAGTTTTTGATGTCTGAGGGAAAAGCAAATTATGCAGCCATAAAAGCCTGGGGTAGCCTGGCCTCCTTATCCACTGTAACTGAGGCTCTCTAGACATGCAGGCACAGGCACAATGGGATCTAATGTGCGATTCACACAATCACACCTCCTGCCATGCCACATGTGCATGGCAGGGCGCATGATTGTGGGATCATGCATTAGATCCCTTCATATGTTATTGCTCGCGCAGGGGGAGCCCGAACTTGGGCTTCCCCCTCACCAGCAAAAAGCAAGATCCCATGGCCTGGAGCCCTCTTAGCTGAGGGGCTTCCAGCTGTGGGGGCACTCCAGGTATCCCCATAGCTGGGAGATGCAGCTGCCACAATCTTAAAGCCTTGGGGATATATGAAACTCCTGGGGTGGGGAGATCACTGCTGTAGCAATCTCCCTGCCCTTGGGTATTTATGTATCCCTGAGGTTGGAGATCACCACAGCAGTAATCACCCAGCTCTGGGGGCTTCACATGCCCCCAAGGCACATGTAGAGCAGGGCCTGAGAAATGCATAATACAGCTGGAGATGGGAGAAAAAGGACCTCAAACCTAGGTATGCCAAGCAGAGCTATTCTAAACTGGGGCAGTTGCCAATAGCACTGAGAAACTGTTTCAACATCCATCATCCCGAAAAAAAATGGTTATAGTATGTGTTCATACTCCTAGATATACTACAATACTTAATACATATTTTGATATAGAAGCTATACCTTCCACTAGAAAAGTTACATATTTTTCAAAGTTTGCATATCTTTGTAATTCTACATCTCTATAAGACTCCTGATATAAGAACTTTCATTGCAGTTCTCAGAACCAATGACATCTTGAACTGGGCCTTTATACAGAGTCTGGATTATGACTGAAATAGTTGGCATTCTTCACAACTAGTATTGATTTGAATTCAGCCCTTTATTTTTGCTTGAAGTATAGGCTGGAACGCCTGCAATTTTTCCACCTGTTCTACAATGAGAACATATTGCTATTCAGAGTAATTTAAATAAATTGACAATTAATCTGAATGGAAGCAAATAAACCAAAAGGAAGTCAGGGAAGTGTATGTGAATGACTGTTACTGTGGATTGTTGGGTAATGATGGAGGATTGATAACGGAAGAGGAAAAAAAACCCTCTAAAAAATGTGTGGAACTGGGAATAACATAAGTTCAGAAGCCATGACAAACAAATGATTGTGGGATACAAGAATTAGGAGGTACAAGTGCAGTGCCATTAGGGTGAAAGGAGACAGAAAGAAAGTTTCTTCATCATAATTATTTTTTCAGCAATGGGCTCTAGACAAAGCCAGTTTTCATTAGATGAACTAAAACTTTGTTTACTCTGCAGGTTTTTTAAAAAAAACACTGCTTTTGGATTCAGTATCCCCTACTTCCTGCAGGCACTGCTTTTCTATTTAAAATTTTCATTTCAAGTTATCTTGTTTTCTGGCCTGTCATGCACAGAGAGAGTTTGAAATTCTTTCTTTTGCCATGAGACCCATTTTTCTCAGGAGGGAGGGGAGGAGTGAAGGATGTAACACGCCCCAGTGGATCTCAGGGGGGCGCCAAGCATCTCAGAGGCATAAGAAAGTACTAGCATAGTGCAAGATGTAAACTGGCTATAATTGGAACCCACCTGGGACACTATTAATGGAACAGAATAGCCAGGGGCATGGAGTCTTATAGGGCAGGGAAGGAGCCAGGAATATATTTAGGATTTTATGAGAAGGAAATCAGTAGTGAGCTATGGACACGTTTCAGATGGAGATATGAAGAAGCTGAGAGTTTAGAAAAATTGAACATGGGGGTCAATGGGTCAGCTTGGATTTGGAAACACATGCACATTCATGAATACTTACCCAATTTGGGTACTATGTGAAGTTCCCTTGACTAGTTTTTAGTGATCATTTTACCACAAGGAAATCATTTTCACTCTCCTTCCAACAACAATTATGATTTGCTGTGATTACCGATACCCTTACAAGTGGAAAATGAAAACAAAACCAGAAGGAAAACCAAATATACTAACACAATTTCAAATCAGAATGCCTAGATTACAATAACCTTTAACTTAGGGAGTCTAAATAATTAAATTGTAGGTGTCTGTGTATGAAATGTGAGGCTTTACTTTGAAACCATTCCTAGCCAAGTAACGTCACTATTTGGAATGCTTAAAATGTACCTAGTGGTGTCCCAGCCTGTGCTCTTGGCACATGTCCTACAAACTATCGTCACCAAACACAGAGCCATCCACAGATGTAGCTACCTCATCTCACTCCATCTTCAACATGTTTATAGGAGAAAAGAAAGATGGCCTTTGCAGTTTGCCCAGAAGATGAGCAGTTTTGGGCCACGGCACAATGAGACAGGCAGCATGTCCCAATCCCCCACATCCAAACACAGAACATCCTGCTGGCATCCTCATCCTGTTTATATCCCAGGTGTGTCGGTTCATACAGTTCTAACTTTCTCAACTGCCCTGTATTACACAATCTTCACACTTTTTGCAGGAGTTTTGCATTGATTTTTTTTTAAAGGCATGGTTCCTAGAATCACGTAGCTATGTGACACATCTCATAATCACAGCTTTCTTGGGGCAAACGATGTTTCTAGCTCTTATGGCCATGGATAAAAGTAGAAAAAAAACCATACAACAAGTATATCACAAAAAATGTTTGTTTTTCTTTTAATGTCATGATTCCTAAGCCCATTTCACAATGGGGTTCATATGGAGGACGACATATTAGTGTTTGGGGCTGGCAATATGTGGCTGTATATAGGAAAGAGAAGCTCTCAAGCCCCAATCTGTATTTGGGCCATCTGGGAGTCTTTACTCAGACTCAGAATAAGTTAATTGTGGCCTGTACTGCCAGCTGTTCAGATTCTGTAAATACAGGCACTTCATCCAATTTATGTTCTTGTCCCTGAGTTTCCATATGGTTTTCAGGTAATCAGTAACCAGTAATATCATCAAGATTCTTTTATTCATTTCATATCATCTGAATTATAGAATATATATTACAAGTCTAGAAAGACTCTTTAAGTTAGACCCCAATGTTCAATATCCACTTGTTCTCAGTTGCTTACAAGCATGAAATGATCTATGTAGTAGATAGGCTAGTAATGATAAGTTACAAATATTACACAAGAAACTGCAAAGTGGTTGGTGGTGAATACTCCCATCATTATTCTTACTGGAAAAGAAAGATCCATGTACAATAATTCATCAGAGCAACCAGCATAAATATTGTACCTCAAATTCTAATGTTACCATACATTTTTCATGTTATGACAAATTTCTGGCTGTATACTCATAGATAATAATAGCAAGTTAGATGCACACAGCTAGAGTGGGTCTTAATACCCTCAACTGCATACAAAGACATATCTGCAGCACTTAAGCAAGCCTCATTATGTGTCTTTTGTCAGGCTAACAACTAAACAAAAGGCAGGATTTATGAGATTTCTGACTTACTCCTGTTCCAATTAAAGTAAAAGATCAACATTTCCAGTGATTTCAGTGGTGAAGGATCATGTCCTTGGAGGACAGTGGTACATATTAGTTAGACCACAAGTAACATATACTGGTACCAAGATATTCAAGTGACTTAGTGATTATAGACATGTTGATAGGAAGGGAAAAGAAAAGAGAGAAGAATCAGACAGCGTTGTTCAAAGGAAGAGAAGCAGAAAATCAAGAAAATGAGGGGCTCAGAGTAGCAAAATAGAGGATGGTCACAATGCTTTTTTGTAGATTACTTGTAGTACAGGGTAGAAAAGCAGCAGTGTGGCAGTACATAGGAGCAACTGCAGAAGCTATCCAAACCCCATATCATTGTCACCTTACCTCCTTCTGACCATGTCTGGACAGAATTTCTTTTTTTGTTTTTTTTTTGCAGTTTCTCAGTTGGTTTAATAAAAGGTATTGTCCCTGAACCAAGGGAAAATCCAAGAGTTCTAGATTTTTGCATTTCTTGTTGTCTCGGACCAACATGGCTACCAAAAACATCCCTGAGACATGGAAGATGCCAAATTTTAGCCAATTTTGGATGATAAACTTCACTGCTGAACAACAAGAAAGATTTCTATATCTCCCTTTCTGCCATCTGGCACCAACAGGGAAAGAATCATGCTTGATCTGCACAACAAAGAACACCTCACAAAGACACTCTCATGGACCTAGAGGGACAGATTTCCAGCTTCAGCTCCCTCTGTGTAAAAATGAAGTTTATTTCCTACATATGGGGACTTTTTACCATGTTTAACTTTCCCTGATCCTGATGAAGGGTGTGAGAGCCTGAAAGCTTGCAGAAAAAGATATTTTTTTCAGTTTTTCAGTTGGTCTAATAAAAGGTATCATCTCTGAACCAAGAGTTCTAGCTTTTTGCATTTCTTTTTGTCTCAGACCAACATGGCTACCAACTGCATACACTGCATGCATTCTAATATTTCTGTTATAAAGGTAACACACCATGCTCCAGTCCCATACCATTTCCTTTCCCTGAATGCTACTTGTTTTAATGTAACATCTCATGTTTTAAAAGAAAGATATACTAGCAGTACAGTGTTTGTACCCCTTCTCTCCCCAATTTTTTAAAACCATTTTAATATATGTTGATTTCAGGTGGGTTGTTTGTTTGTTTTTTAAAGAGCCATTGTAAGGTATGCAAGATTTTGTTTTGTTACTATCACTGACAACACTTTCCCCATGATTGGTTTTAATCTTGCTCAAGATACATCAAGGTTGAACACAGCTGCCAGTGACTCAACTGTTAGTACACCGATTTTCAACTCTGAGGT
Source organism: Crocodylus porosus (assembly GCF_001723895.1). NCBI lineage: Eukaryota > Metazoa > Chordata > Crocodylia > Crocodylidae > Crocodylus > Crocodylus porosus. The sequence goes on from NW_017728931.1 coordinate 125,727,125, forward strand.
GTGCTCCATTAGATACACAACAACAAGAACATTCCCCAAGGGTCCTGCATTGATTTATTCTGAGCCATCAAAGTCAAATCACAGCAATAACTAACACTTTTGTGTGCAAGAATAAACAATCCAGTTGCTGTGATTTTCACTGATATGGACTTTTCTCTCCTGTTTTTTATATGGTAAGCACCAGGTTATTTTATCCTAACAATAGTGCCAGATGACGTCAAACTGGCAGGTTTTAACTGCCAGTATCTGGCCCTTTTAACTGTAGATTACAACTCCCAAATATTTTACAAGCATCATGATATCCCTGCATTCACAGAGTCTCTAGTTTCAGTGCATCTTCATTCTCAACCTTCATTCTTAATTATCATTTACAATTATAATAATCCCCTTTTCATTCTACATTTTGATAGGAAATTTGGATGTTTGCCCAACTAGATGATATAGCTTGTTTTCCCTTTAGTAGTAGCTGTCTTATCACCATCCGATGCAGTTATCATTATTATCATTGTCAAAAATAATCTGTTGCAGTTGGCTAGCACCAATAGGCTTCAGCCAGGCATTGGGATACAATGGTACACACAGAAGAATTTCAGAAGACCTTACTCCCGTTGGAGGAGAGCAGAACAGAACATGTTTGAAAATCTGGCTCCTATTTAGTTGTATATATTAAAGCTAAGGTTTCTTGAAAATCTGCCCTGAATATAATAAAGCAACAAGAAACTAGATAGATGATGAGATGCAATAGATGGAGATAAAGGAACAAACCAGGAATAAGAAGAAAGTACCATAATTATAATACTTTATATATATTATAATATAATTATAATTATTAAGGGCCAGATCCAAAAGAAAAACTAACAAATAAAAATAGATTTAGGTGTGGCAATGCTGAGCATTTATTTGATGGGAATACTAAAGCCCCAGGTAGGCACCATAGTTCTAGGGCTGTGCGAAGCTTCGGGTGCTGATTTGATTCGGGGAAGATTCGGCCCAATTCAATGGCCAAATCTCTAAATCTGAATCAAATCAGGAGACAAATAAAAAGGTCTGAATCAATCTGAATCTCTCCAAATTGATTCAGAAAAGATTCAAAGAGCTTCGGAAATTCAGGGAGTCCCTGCTCGCTGCCGCAGGGAGCTGGACATGGACTCTGCGTCAGTAAGTAGGGGGCAGGGAGAGGGGCTGAAGGAGGCCGGTGGGTCATGGGGACACCCCCACCAGACCCCCTCCTCTGCCTGCTCCCCCATCCCCTCTGAGCACTCCCGACCACTCTCTCAGCCCCGTTAATGGCTGCCCTGTCTGGCCCCGGTCCCAGTGTCCCAGCTCTTCAAAAAAAAAGTCCTGCACTCACTGGATACTGCAGTGGCTGTCAGTGCTTCTGGGGGCTCATGGCAGAGTCCCCCCATGCCATGTGGGGCAGTGGGGGGCAGTGGGGTTCACCCCCCTGCCTGGCAGGAGCCGGTGAGTGTGGCACTTTAAAAATAAATAAAAAAGTGCCAGGACACTGGGGCTGGGAGGGCCAGCCATTGATGTGGCTGGGAGAGTGGGTAGGCGGAGCCCCCCCATGCAACACGGAGCAGTGGGGATCACCCCCTGTCTGGAAGGAGCCGGTGAGTGCAGGGCTTTTCTTTTTAAAGAGCCAGGATGCTAGGGCCAGGCGGGGTAGTCACTGATGGGGCTGGGAGAGCAGGTGCGAATGGGACCTGACTGATTCGGAGATTTGGCTGATTTCGTGGCAGCTGAATCTCTGAATCAGATTTGGCCAAATCTATTTGGGACAGTGATTTGAATCACCAAATTGAATCACTGTCCCCCAAATCGACTGAATACAAATTCAAAGTGAATACTAGCCTCTTCGTACAGGCCTATGAAGCTCCCAATTCCCTTAAGTGCCTAGAACTGGAATCCATAATATATTGCATATTGAATAAGGGGACTTTTGAACCAGCCAGTGGGACATGCTAAAAAAAGGGGACATCTAAGAACGCTAACTTTTCTCCCAGACTTGGGCACTTCTGTAGAGACCTGAGTTAGGGACCTATGCAACACTGGGTTTCATATCCTGAAGCACATGTCTAGGCAAGGTGCATTGTTCAATTGCATGCAACTGACTGGCTCAGTCTTTTTCTCCAACAGAGCTGCTGGTGGTTGTCAGTGTCACCTTTACCCTAACAGCCAAGTAATCTGAGCACTTGCCCAGGAGTGGAACACAATTTGGACAAGGGATCAATTTGCTCCTCAGCATTAAGAAGCTCAAACCCACATCTCAACATTTCACAGAACATGCCTTACCTACCAGGTTAGAGACAAGGTTCAAATGGAGCCATTCATGGGGTATATTGTACTGTTGAAGCTGGGACATTGTGTAAAAGAGATGCATGTGTCATGGGACCAGAATGAGATCATGACTCCTTAGCCCCTGGAATAGATTACTTCCCTTAGTGGGCAAGAGGAGAGGAGTTGGGTCCCTGTTCCCTAGTCAGGATATTTTCCTAAGGAGTAAAAGATGCAGGCTCAAACCTTCTCCCATTGAAGTGGAAATGAAACTGTGGACTCCCACTTGCCAGGCAAGTGTGCTAACCACAAAGCTATTTTGTAAGAGGTCCACAAGTCCCAATTTTGGGCCTCAGCACACTAGGCACTGTGCGCACATAGTAATAGTCAATCTAATCAATCTCTAGAGTTACACTCTAATGCTGTGTGCACGTGATAACTTCATTTTGACTACTGGGCCTATGAAGTATAAGGTTCAGCACGACTAATGCTGCTAGTCTATTGTACTTGGAAGGTAATCATTAGCCTTCATCTACTCCCGCTACAATTATTCTTCCCTTGCTTCTTCTGTCTAAATAGGTTTGCTATTGCAGATCCTGGCTCTTCCCCAGCTTTGGTTATATTTGTATCTTCTTCTTCCAACTTCTTCTCTCCCTCTCATGTCCCTCTCCATTACATCTCTCCATCTCATCTTTGGTCTTCCTCTTCCCCTTGTCCCTGGTAGTGCCACTCTCGTAACTTCTTTTTCTACATATTCTTCTGGACTCCTTTGAACTTGGCCATCCACTCCAGCTACAATTAAGACCAATTAATTTGGTCCTGGGTGTTCAGGGAAGGAGGAGAGGAGGAGAATGGGCAGGAGGGAGAAGTGCTTCCTGTAAAACTTTTCTATTTTTATCAAGAGACACTTCTTACTGTGCTTCTCCTGTGTCTATGTGGACATTGTCAAATAGACTACAATAACTGCTTGCCTACTGCTCCTCACCTTCCTTCTGAGAAAGTCCTTTCCATAAATTTACACAGAAGGAAGGTGAGGAGCAGTTGGCAAGCAGTTATTGTAGTCTATTTGACAATGCACATTCTATAATAAATGCCATACTAATGTAGCCAGAGCTGTTTTGGTCCCAGCTTGTAAACAGTTAGCAGAAAATATAATGGTTATAAGTTACAAGTGTGCATAGGAGACACTAAGCAGAAAAGACTCTGGAAAGATCTGGCTTTTTGAATTGTTGCCTCAGTCAGCAGAGTTGGGCATGCACAGTCACAACATGTCACGAAATGTCTGGCAGGAATGTGTGGTTGTTTGTTCTGATGTAAAGGTGAATGACTGATGTAGTCGACAGGTGAATGTATCAAGTGCGAGTGAAGATGACTGATAAACCTTTGACAGACAGTGATTTACAAGCCTTTCCCCAGAATGATTAGATAAGAGTCACTGCTCTGATTTTGGGGAATAAAAACCCATTGTCTGAAGCATTGGCGAGTGAGTGTGAGCGCTTGTGTTTGGAGCGTGTTTGAGTCTTTGGTGATGTGCATTTCCACTGCTTGGTGTCTGTGGATTGCTATACTTTGTAATCTGGACCTGTGTGGTGCGAGTGGTATTCAAAGCTCCCTGTGGAGGGCTGAGCAGTGATACTACTGCAAACACCCTGCTCCAGGTGTCTAATTGGATATTCTACTCAATTTGATTTCCATTCTGCTCAGTTCTGACCTTAGATTGTCACTGTTTGACTTAACTTGTTCTTCTGGATGTGGATGCCTGTTGATTATTGTTTTGCTGATCGCTGTGGTCTTCTGTGTTACATTTGGTGAAGTATCACCTTGTTTTGTATTACTGTGTGCATTTCAAGTTATTTCTTCCATACCTTGTTATTGTTATCACCATTTTATTTTCTCTTCCCTTTTTCCCTGGTGTTCAATAAACCCTCTTCTATGTTTCACCCTCAACCTTGCCCTTGTCTGCATCAAATATACTAGCGAAATTCATGCTAGGCATCTAGCCAGATGTGTTGTGGAGTTTCCATTGCTGGTCAGCCTGATTTTAATTAACAATCCTGCTGCACCCTTGATTCACTTTTGCAGGGTTAAGTATCCCAAATTTGGCCCTTGCAACACTAGGAGAAAGAAATTTACTCTATTGCTAGTATTCAGGAAACTGTTCCAAGACCACTGTCAACTCTGCTTTAATTACGGTTTATTTTATTCCCTATTACTTGTAATTATCCAGCTTTTAGAAGTTTCAACATGTTGTTCTTGTCTGTTGATATTTTAGCTCTTTTCCAATACAGCATCAAATTAACAAATGAATGTTCTTCATTTTCTTGTTTGTCCCTTGGTTTCATCAATGCTGTCACTATCTCTGGGAGCAGAGCTAAATTCAGTTTCTCTTCAAAAAGCTTACAAATACAGTCCTACATTTCACTCTGATGGGTGTGTGTTGTGCTGTGTGCGTATGTACTACTTGCTGGTGATGGAGCAAAAATCTGTTTTACATGAAAAAAAATGGAAGGGGTGTTTGGTCATCCCCAGTCTGTAGTGATATAAGTTATAACTTACTGATGCTCCCTAACAGAAGATGACAGAAGTGGTAAATTGTAAAATGATCCCTTACATAGTTAGGTCATGGAGACTAAAGGCCTGAAGAAGCCTATTTACTGCTCCACAACTAAACCTTGCTTTTCAGTTCTTTTCATTCACTTCTGCCTGTGCTTATTGAGACCAGTGATCCCTACGTTCAGGGAAAAAATCTGACCCACTATTTAACCTTCGCCCTTAACTTTCACATTTCTGCCTCTGCAGCCTCTTTACCCACAAAAGGGAAAATATAATTAATAGATTTCATAGGTGTTCAGGGTCTGAAAGGAGCTTGGTAGTCACCAAGTCTGACCCCCCTGCCCTGGGCAGGAAAAAGCGCTGGGGTCAGGTGAATTATTCAGTGGGACAAACTCAGAGTCTTTAAATGGACCGAGGTCCACAGACTTCAACAGGACTTTCCTGATTTCAGCAGCTAAATATCTGACCCCTTGTTTCTCACTTACGTAATAGCATCTTCATTCAATCCAGTAAGAGAAGAGCTGTATGCCTGGTGTCCAGTACTCTGACTTTTAGTTTGCAGGTTTGTTGTTGTCTGTACAAATCTTCACTGCTTTTGCTCTGGAGTCATCCTTCAGCCCCAGAAAAAAACAATGCACATCAAGAAAAGAGGCCTGGGGTTCAATATTGCACTCTGTCGCACAGAAATAGTGTTTGTTGACTTCAGTGGAAATTGCATACAAGGAACAATTTTTTCCCAGGGTTTGGATAGCCCATAGTAAAGGCAAAAATATATTGGCTTTAGATTGATTACCGTACACTGATACATATTTGCAAATGAAAGGGTCACCACTTACCACAGCCCATTGCTGTCTGAGGTGAAGCACTGCAAGGGGATGGGGAGTCTACGTGCCTGGGTGGATAGCTGGTAACTACTACTCTTCCTGGAGGTTATTTGTGTTCCTTCTAGTTTCCAGTGTGTTTGCAACTTGTTACACCCAATATTCTGACTTTTCCTTGACTCTACACATGCTTCAGAGATAAGTCTTCTGTTCTCTTATGTAATTTTTTAACTTGCTACTTGGTGTGGCATCCTGCTGGGTGGGATGTTTTGCCTACTGTTTTGATGTCTTGTTGCAATATTTGTAGTATGTGCAGGTCCTGGTAAGAATTACTGGTTTTCCTAAATCCTTTAGCAACTGAGTAGCTTATTAATAAGTTAACCATGTACTAGTGAAAACTTCTATTGACTGTTTATAAAAATACATTGTTTTGTACTGTCAGCTATAGCTTTTCCCTTTAGTATAGATTTTAACAAATCTAATAGTCTGAAACACCAACCTAAGTCAACGGGATTTGTGGGGGGTCAACACTCCTGAAATCAGACCCTGGCCCTAAGGCATAATAAAAGAAAAAAAGAAAATACTTGAGGAGTATAACTATTTCACCCTGCACTGTTTAGAAGTGCTTGTTAGTAGTGTTACATAGACTTTCACGTGAAAACTGCAGATAGAATAAACCTTCATAAAAACTACATTTCTAATTTAGTCTACTAAATTACAACAAATTTAAGGAATAACGGGACAAACTTAAAGAGTCTGTTTTCCAAGACAGGGTAATTTTAGCTATATGTTACTATGTTAAGATGTGCTTTTTTTTAATCCAAATACACTACTTCAGTACAATCACTTAGGCATTCTGTTATTAATTGCTTTTGTCTACAATTGTCATATTTAGAGAATATTTTTTCAAGAACATTTTGAAAAAATATTAGACAACCAATTTTTTTCTCTCACCCAACAACCATATAGGAAAATGTTCTCATGCTATCTCTAAGAACAGGCCGAGTCACTTAGTAATTCAACAATTGTCACCCATGTCACTTTCAAAGTAATTGAAATCCCTTCTGATTGATGTTCAAGGATTCTTCAAGCTTCCTTATCAGTATAAATATTTCCTGGCCAGCCTTCTTATCCTATCCAACTGGGTCCATAACAGTTTCTTGTGATCCCTTTTACCATTAGTTCATTTCATTTCACTTCAGTTCAAATTCTATCTTTTCTAGGAACCAACCTGTGAGCATATTTTCCTTCTTCATGGTCCCACTGCACCCACGTTTTTCTCACAGATACATTTGCTCCTCACTGTTAATGCTTTTTGCTCATGTAAACTACAATAATACATGCAGTATTTTATTGTTTTCATTACTTCCTTGATTTAAACAATTCTTGAATACATCTTATGATTTAAACGTATGCACACTGATTCCAGTGATGTCAGTGGTGATTACAGGCATGAACTGAGGGCATGATGTAGCTCTAAGTCTCAGTTACTCACTACTTACTTACTATTTATGCTTAAGAAATGCATGAATATTCAATGACTTGCTAGAGTACTTCCTAGTACTCATGGATATTCTTCCCCTACCAAGCCTAACCATAGCATGCTAGCTACCAGAGACTGACAAATGTTTTATATCAATCATAGACCTGCAGTTTTTTATTTGTGTCTCCAGAGATAAGTATAACTGTGACAGACTACCCATGTTTGGCTGATGTACTAAATCAAAGATGTGTGCTATAAATGCATCCTACTGTTAAGGTCCTTCCAGACGTTCCTGGGTACTTTCTAATACAACAAAACCATGAGAGGATCTGGTGTCAAAGCATTTATACTTACACCTCTATTTTGACCTTTCCACAACAATCTTTAAAACAAATCTAATTAATTACAGATCTCAGATAAAAATAATGTTTGTGATGATCTACGTAAGAGATAAGCACCCATTAATCTTACTTGGTTTACCAGGGATTAGTAGCACCTGAAATGTAAGTAATATTTATTCACCATCAGCATAAAAAAAGTAAAATCCTTGAGCCATTTATTTAGTGTTTCAGATTTCCTTTCTTTTATGTCATGAAAAATAAATTCATACAGGGACACTGACAACATCGTAGCTTTCAAAGTGCATCACACCAGTCACCACATAAATAGTCCAGTGACTTACTCTAATCCATCTTCCTCTGCACATCACTTATGTGAAATCAGCAAGTTTAAGGGGTATTTTCTTCACCAAAAGCAGAAGTCTTAGTTTACACTTACCAAGAGGAGATTATGCTGTGAGGAAGGTATCAGTTTTGACTGATACACTGTCAGTCAGTAAACAGCTCTGTTCTGAAACTCTTGGCGCTGCTAATCAGGTATTTCTCATACTACTCTTCATATGGCTAGCATAGAAATAAGTTAATATCTTTTACTCCTAAAAATAAGAAAGATGGTTTCAAAAGGTTCTAGGCCTAGTTCACTTACATTTCACTTAAATAACTTAATGCAGCATCAGGCAATTTAAAACACTTGATCCCAAGCCTGGTGAAATTAAACCACATCATTCCTTAGTTTGCATATTTCCTCATATTACCTTTCTATCTCTTTCATTACATTCCATAAATTATTAAAACCACACTGATTCCATTGGATTAAGTTCTAAGTATTAGAAACACAACTAACTAGTCTGCAAAGCAGTCAAATTATTTTTATTTCTATTTATTAATCTTGTGCAAAAGAAAACCAACCGTACTTGTAAATACTCTCTCTCTCAAAGTTATAGCTTCTAGCACAACCAGCAGCACCAGAAATTTTCCCCGAATTATTCAGAGTAGCCTCTAAGCAATAAAGTGGTACACATTAAACCATGTAGTTGTCTGAAAGATGACAGCTTTATCCAGAAAAAGCACCTATGAGTTTATTATTATTATTATTATTACTTGTATTAGTGTTAGGACTGATAATCTTCACCGTACTCACATGGCACTGTGCGGAGGTAGAGATTGTCACGTATGATCTGCTGGAGTTCGTGGTCTACTGAACCTTTCTGAAACCGTAAATTGAGGTAGTGACGAAGGTCCTTATCAACAATGCCTCCTGTAAAAGTAACAACAGGTCCACTGAATAAAAGACAATGGAAAACAAGTCAGATTTTCAAGAAATGTTCCCTTGCTTATCACAGAAACAATTAGTCACTTGCAGGCTCTGCCACTTGACAGATCACTTTCCTTTATGCTTCTGCCATAAGAAGTGATTTTATTTTAAGTAGAGAAACATACAGTTTATTGCTGATTACCAAGTATTTTTAAGGATAAACATGAGTAATGGAAACTATCTGGTTAAATCTATAGAGTACAGGAAAAAAAAACCCTGCATGAAAAAAGCATCAAGCATTTTTCTGCACATAGAGATAATGTGAATTATACTCTGTATAACTGCATAGGCATTGCTTACTTGCTTATCAAAAGATAACATTTTTCTTCTAAACGTACATGTATGGAATGTGAAAAGCTTTCACTTCAAATGCAGTCAGTATGAAATGTAAAACAAATAGTGTCAAATATATGTAATGCTAATACCAATACGTAATGAATAATCAATAACGTTTTCTTAAAATCACTCTTGTATCTGGAAAATATATAGCAGCAATCAGAGTATGCTCATTTCATTTCCTCCCATTGAAAACAATCAATAGTGGTATTATAGCATCTCAAAATAAAATTACAAATTTTAATGTACAAGGAGGAATTCAGGTTGAAATCAGTCTCTTCCAGTTTTACTATTACTTTAAAACAAAACAGCCTAGCTTAGCTTATCAGCTTACACACTGAAGCGATGCTTAGCTAGTGACTATGTACATCATATTCCTTTATTAAGAGAGATACATAACTCAAATCTACTCTGATTAATAAACCATGTCTAGAAATAATTTTCTTCTGTCTCTGTGAAACTAGACAACGGTTTGCAACTATAGGCAAAAGTCTGTGAATAGGTACATTTCTCCAGGATTCTACTTGACACAGGACAAATATAGACAATCATTACCATACTGCACTGTGGCATATACTCAGAAGATGTAGCATCAGATTGTTTTCTAGCTCATTTATACTTACCCCCAAATCTTGCAAAAAGGTATTTGCATTTAACCACCTAATGCAAGTATTTTGACTCTGAATTCAGAACGATTTTCTTGCTGACATGAATAAATATCCTCCCCCAGCCTACTTGTAGCCATCACACTGAAAGTCACCGTAAACATCAAATAGTTATAAAACAGTACAGTACAAGCATAAAACAACCAATTATTTATACTTATAATAGGTCAATAGTCTTTCTACACTTGTATTTTTCTCCAACTTCAAAACCTTTTTGTTCAAATCCCACAATACAGAATGGAGGCAGACAATGCTCTTCCAGTAAATGTATAAAATTTGAGTGTTTGTGCCCAAAAGCTTGCAAAGAACAATTTTTCCAACTATTTAGTAGGTCAGATAAAAGATATCACATCTACCCAAAGAACCTCATCTGTCTAAATCTTGTAAATGAATTCTGTCAGGTCTAGTCAAAGGCAGAGAGCAACAGTCATCCATAAGAACTATTGTCACAAGAGACAAAAAGTACCTGTGTGCCAGTTTCTCAGCTGCTCCGAACGTGCAAACAATAGGTATGCTGCTCTCTGCTCTACAGGTATCCAAGCTGGGCTACTTTACTGCAGTCCTTTGGCACCACTGAACCCTCTTTATAGCCACAGGCTTTGTGTGTAGAACCAGACCACCCCTACTCCTGTTAATTTATTCTGAGATTACAGAGAAATGAAAACTGGAGAGAAACTGCTGAGAAACACAATCTGCTACTGATTGGAACTAGCCGTCCTTTTTGATCGGGTATAAAGTGTAGAGGTCCTGCAGCCCTTGTTCTCCTAGCTTTGTCAAATAAGCAGAACATGGCTAGTGATGCAGATGCTTTCTGGCAGCCTGAGAAAATTCCAGCTATAGAACAACAGCTGTAGTCTGCCTACTGACATAAAGTAGGATCAGTCACCTTATGGAAACACACTGACATGAGGAAATTTAGTAGTCAACATGAATCCTTGACCTTAGAAATGCAGGGGGAAGGAGGTTGTTTTTTTTATTCATACCCATCTTCTCCAAACACAATTATTTATCTTGTTAAACAAATGCACTACAACTCCTTGAATGCTGGAGAAAGAGATTCACCTGATGCAGAACTTTTTTTCAAGATGATACGGTACTTTTTCCAAAAGGGAAAGTTTAAAGACAGTACGTACACACACACACACACACACACACACACACACACACACACAGTATATGCCTTTCTATCTACTATGTAGAAGACGCTATATCTGACATCAGCATCAGCTATGAAACTCATGCTCAGTAGAATTATTACCAACTGACAAGCACAAGTGAAACACATTGTTATCAACCCATGATTACAACATGTAACATGACAATTTTGTGTTTTAAAATCAGAACCAAAGACCATTCAAAGGAACTACAAGCAGAATTGGTACATTTCAGCTTTCTACCACCAAAATCATTGTTCTCAGGTTTAACTGAAGTTTTACATTGTTTGCAGCATGGATTATATTCTGGATGGCTAAGGCTGAAGAAAAGATGAATTTACATACACAATAAAAAGATGGATTTTTTAAAGTCAATATTGACACTTTTCTACTTCATTAAAAAAAAATAAACCAAGGAAAAATAACCCCCCTTTGCTTCTCTGATTCCACTGCTCCCAAGGTGTGCCGTTTTCTCTTCAGAATAGCTATTATCAGGGTGGGCAAAGTCCAGCCAGCAGTGGGCTCCATTTCCCAGTAGCCCCTGTTCACATGACTGGGGCTGGTCTCCATGGAGTCCCCAGTCCCCAATTTTTTTTCTGGCTCCCATAAGAGAACAGGTTTCTGTACCATATCATGCTTCATTTGTTCTTTAAAAATAAATTTAGATTAAAGGCACCGTGTTTTGGCGAAACCTTTTCAGAACAAAGATGCAGAGAACTAATCACTATTTCTGATACTGATAGCAGCTTGATATAACTGTAACTTTACTAAGGACTGGGAAGCTGCTTCACGAGTGAGCCCTGTGCCACATGAAGCCAAGTAAAGCCCATCAGAACAGCTTGCAAGACCAAGTCCTAAAAATAATAATAAGCCTAAAACGGTCTAAAAATCTACTACTTTAATCAGTGCAAGAGCTAGTATATTGAGGAAAACTTATATTGCTAGTTTCATAGACCCAACCTTGAGACCACAGTTAAAATTTAAATTTAACCATGCAACAGGAAGAAAGTGTTTTAATATATTTTTGTGTCAAGTTGTGCTCTCTTCTCAAAAGCTAGTAGTAAAGCCCATTTGGTAAAGAAATATAATAAAATACATACACACAAACACAAAAGGATATTAAAAAGTTTGTAGCTCATTAGAAGATTCAGAACTGAAGAGAATAATGGCCATTTCCAAGAAAATGACAGAGATAAATGTAAGGAGGTTTACATTTTTCTCTAGCCCTGAATGTTGTAAATGCCTTTTCAGAATTTCCCATTTTGAAAACTACAGATGCTACAGATGGAACATTACTGCTGCATTTTATTTTCCGGAGCTGGGCTGGTTGCAAAACATAAAAAATCTTCTCATTCTTTCAATGTTAGGTTTAAATATTTTATTTCTTAGCTTTAATACAATTTTTCCAGTTATAGCCCTCTTATAAATATTTTTGAGAATGCTCACATTACAACTTTCTCGTTTTATATCACAGGATTTCAGTGAAGTGATGCTTTGGACCTGGTATGGCAGATATTATTTGCATTTTAATAGTATAATCAATTGCACTACAACTGTGAAAAAGTTTCCTTGAAGATTTTATTCACTGGGATTAGTACTGAAAAGATTTCAGTTTCTGTAGTTCTATATTTGGTAAGAAAAACTTATGAGTAAGCACAATTCTTACATCTCTCTAGACTCATGTCTGTCCATGACTTACATGCCTCAGAAAAGTAAGAGGTATATGACACAAGATCCATATCATGAAAACAAGCAAGCTCACAACCTTAGGTTATGTTTTGATTAGGGATCTGGGTTTTTCATTTCCCACGAAAAAACAGAGAACACCATGGATTTTACCTTTTAGTGGAGGCAAATGGGGATTTCTACTTTTACTGGAGAAACCTATGGATATTGCAGTTTTGGAACAAGCTCTCTGCAGGCTGGCAGAGTTGCAGCCTGCAAGGAGCTAGGAGAGAACAGGAAGAAGGCGGTCAGGCAGACAGTACCATGTGCATGTATGGAATAAGGGCCATAAATTGACTGAGAGTAGATTCAGGCTAGACATCAGGAGGCACTACTTCACTGTCAGGGCAGCTAGGAGCTGAAGCCACCTTCCAAGGGTAGTGGTGCTTGCTCCTACCCTGGGGGTCTTCAAAAGGAGGCTAGACAGCCACCTAGCTGGGGTCATTTGACTCCAGCATCCTTTCCTACCCATGGCAGGGGGTCGGACTAGATGATCTGCTTAGGTCCCTTCCGACCCTACCAACTATGAAACAATTATGAATCGTATTGGCCTCATGGCCGTGATCCCTGTGTTGTGTTGCATTCGTCCAGGCCTTCATCTGTTTTAGCGTGGTTTCCATTAACTTAAAAGAAATATGCCCATTTTTACCATCTGAGGATACAGATACCTATTTTGATGTTTTTTAAAAATCTATGGTATCATATAAAATGACAACATAATACATTTTAAAAAAAACAGTATTGCATTCTTATTATCTTCCTATTGCCCACAGCATGGCCCAGGCAAGAGCTGTGCTCCACTTTATGCTGCTCCTGTGAATCATGGTGCTGGTCCTCCCCACCATGCTGCAGCCCCAGCCCCAGCCAGCAGGTGCAG
>NW_017728931.1:125740765-125811574 GCF_001723895.1 Crocodylus porosus
TGGTGTGGGGTGCTTGGTGCCCCAAGCACTGCCTGTGCTTCTCTATGTAGTGTGCTGCATGAACCTCATTCTGGAAGCCATCCCTGCTGTGTCCCCACAGACCACCATCATGCCAGTCTACAAAGGGCTGGGCCCCCTCCAGCAGGGCTGGGGGGTGGCAGGTTGGGAGTGAGGGGCATGAGCATGGGTGAGGGCGGGGGAACTGTGGGTTGAGAGTAAAGAACACCAACAGGGCTAGGGGGCTGCAGGTTGGGAATGGGGGGCACTCGCATGGCCACAGGATGGGGTGTGGGACTTCAGGTTGGGAGTGAGGGGCACGAGCATGGGCAGGAGGTGGGGGAACTGTGCGTTGAGAGCGAGGAACACCAACAGGGCTATGGGGCTGCAGGTTGGCAATGAGGGGCATGAGCATGGCCACAGGGTAGGGTAAGGGACTGCAGGTTGGAACTGAGGGGCACTGGCAGGGCTGGAGGGCTGTGGCGTGGGACTGAGGTGCAACAGCAAGGGCAGGGACAGAACACTGGGATATCAGGGCTGCGCAGCACCACAAAACAGCTGTGGGGAAAGCTGTAGTTGGACCCGTGTCCTGGTGAGCAAGGGAGCAGGGGGAGCTCCGATTTTCCATGATAAGTGATGAAAATCATCACCATACTATATAGGTATGTTAAATTTATTTTATTATAATGATTTGAGGCACTTTTAGGCTTCCAATTGCTTTAAAATTGCAAATATAGCAATAAAACATTGTGTTCAACTCATATCTACATATATAATGGCCTTTCATGATAATCGTTATTGGGTTTTTTTAGTCAGAGAATTCGGGATTTTTAAACAGAGCAAACTAGGATCTCGATTAATGAGATTGAACAGCAGCTATTCTTAGCAGAGCTGACCACTGACCAAATTTTACAAGAGTTTCTGGCCCCTTCTTGGCCCAGACCTCTGAGTGTCTCTCAGAAGACCATTAAACATAGGATACTATTAATCAGCTGCCAGTGAGTAGTCCTCACTCTGCTGCCCAAGGAAGGGTATCTTGGTGATATTAAGAACTGATGACTAGTATTACTCCTGTGTACCGATTACAAATTCCTAACTGAAGCCCTGGCCCACCTGCTTAAAATGGTCATGGCTTCAGTTATAGGCTCCCAACAGAGCTATTGCATACTCAGCAGAACCATCCAGGGGAAACTGTTTCTGCTGCATGACTTGCTGGCAGCTTCAGGACTCTTCTGAACATAGCCTTGTCTCCTTGCATCATCCTGGCATCTGTTTCTGTGGCACAGGTATGCCATCCTGGGCCCACCAATGATCCTGCTTAAAGAGCACCAGGAGTTCCTTGTTACTTCTGGAACAGGCAGCACTGGCTTCAGTGGGCTGTCCTCTACCTGCTACTAATGAAGAGGCTTAGGACCTAACCAACGTGGTGAACAGGGTGCCTGGCTTCCACCTGCAAGCTGTTCAGTACCTGCTATTTAGTGGTGAAGCCTTCTGCAGGCAAAGGAAGCATGATCTGCCTAGTCAGGCCAAGATGGCAACTCTGAAAAGCTGCAGAAACCAGCTGACAAAGGCCAGCTCCAACAGTGCCCCCTGAATCTTTTGCTGCTTGGTCCATACACATGTCACATTTGAGTCTGGACAATTTATCTTGGAACAAAACGTTGACCAGTTTGTCATGCTGGGCCAAAGGGGCACTCTGCATGGTGAAACATGGACAACTAGTCCTGTTGAAGTAGATCAATCCAGGCCTCTAACATGACTAAGAAAAGACAGTGAAGACAAAAAAAAATGGTCTTGCTTCGTATTTTAAAATAAGAAAAACTCTTCTGCTTATTATGACTCCATGCACAGTTCTTTTGGAACAAATGTTCTTCCTTTCCTAAGAACAAAAAGGTGATAACAGTTCTCAAAACAAAAGGTGCTGCTGAGCAAGCAACTGTTATGATTTACCCCTGACTTTCTTTTCAAGGGTGCTTTGTTTAAATCATGTCTGTTTTCACAATATGAAGTATAAAAAGGTATGTTAACTTGCAGAGGGGGGAGTTCTGTTAGATCTCCTCCCTATGATCGTATAGTATAGTTGCCAATAAACTCAGACTGAGTCCTGAATTCTAATACCAAACACAATGCGAAGCTTGATTTCTTCCACAATTTGGTGCCACGATTCGGACAGAGATGCCCAGAGATCAGTTGGGACACAGACATCTCTTCACTGAAGCCCTGGCACCAAACCGAGGTAAGAGAGACCTTTTGAAATCTCTATTGAAGCTTTTCAGTGAGAGGCTGTCTCTGTGTCTTCCTGCTTCACTGCTTGAGGCTTACTCTATCTGACCTTTTTGCTGCCAGAATTTTCAGACCCACTCTGTAAGTAGAAACTGTAAGTAGTAACTGTGAGTAGAGTTAAAGCTAAAGACTGTGATGCTGTTGTCGTTAAATGTATTTCCCCGTGTGAATTAAGTTCTGTAAAGAACTATGAGGTCTTTCTAAGGCCAAGAGTGAAAACCTTGTGCAGCCGCCCCGAATCCACCGGATTTGTTCTGTGTGCTCTTCGAAAGCAAGGGTGCAAGGTGGAAACTCTTAGAGTGTGAGTGTGTTCCATGATAAGTATTGACCAAGGCTGGCACTAGAGAAATGCTCTTGAACCTTGTGCCTCAATGCAGAAATTCCATTGTGTGAACTGAGGGTATGAACTGAGAAATATGAGCCACTGACCAGGTCTGGGACTAAGGCTGGGTTCAGCTGCCCCAAGGCTGTCTGGAAGGGCAGTTTTGAATGCAAGGGGGCCCAACTGGAACCCTGTGACCCAGTGGACAGGTTTACCTTTTCCCCTGCCCTCATAAATGAGCAGTGTCTAACCGTGAGCAACTGCATTGTGTGCTGTTATTGCTGTAGAGTTTTGTCTTTGGACATTAGCCACAGCATTTCTGTGCCACTAGGAAATCTCACAACCTGACCAGACACCCTCAATAAGCCATTCCGGTGTGAAAGACCTGTGTGAATTGAGTTAAAGAAATGGGGAGCGGAGGATCTAAAGATGCACCAGATTTGCCAAAAGGGATTCCAGCATTGTACATGTACACACACTATGGCCATAAAAGTTGTAAGTTTTTAGACAAATGGAATAGGTATACCAAAGATGACTCCAGTTTGCAGTTTCCCCTGGAGGGAACATTTGATTTAAGTAAAATCATTCATCTTCACGGAGCCCTTGAGTCAAAAACACCACAGACTCAGTGGGATTCAATTTTTGATTGGTATGCGGAAGCTTCCAAACGATGTCAAGAATCTCAAGTTCGGAGCCTTAAGGACTCCCAAGACAAACTGAAATCTCAGATAAAAGAATTAAAACAGAAAAGTGTACCAACAGGGGATCCCCCATCAATAACAACAGCACCATCAGCACCAACACCGCTTTATCCACAATTGACTGAGAATGAATCTGTAGAAGACATAATTGATTTCATTAGTGTGCCAACCCCATACCAGTCCCAGGCCCAATCTAAACCCAAGGAAACCCAGAGTAACCAAATAGCCTCTTCCGGTGGGAAAAGCTCACCCCAAGAACCTATCATCCAACCATCATCTTCCTCCCCCTGGGCATGCCCACTGGAATCCAGGTGGCTGGTTCCTGAAGCCTCAACCTCCTCTTATTTAAGGTCTGGCACCCAGTATGGTCCAGTCCCTTCTTCAAAACCAAAAAAAGCTCTTCAAATGCCCTTATATCTACTCCCAGGGCAGGGTCCAAATGGGGAATCTACAGTCACAGTTCATGCCCCCTGGACTCCAGGAGATCTCCTAAACCTTGTTAAGCAGTTCCCCAACATCCGGGAAGAGCCCCAGAAGTTTAAAGATGAATTAGAAACTGTAATCAATTGTTATGAGCTGACCTGGGCAGATTTAAACCAATTAATGAGAAATATTCTGCCCTCTGAAGTTCGTGATCACTTCATCAAGCAAGCTAAATAGCCTGCTCAAGATCCCGGAAGAGATGGTCGCTTAGTGAGTGCCCGAGAACGTCTTCTTGAGGCCATACTTAAGATTTGCCCTAGAAAAACTGACGGGGAAAAAATAAATAATTGCAAGCAAAATAAAGGAGAATCCCCAGTGAATTACATGGATCACTTAAAACTAGTATTCAAAAGACATTCAGGTATTAGGAAGGCAGCTGAAACTGCCCCAGAAGCAGGCGCTGCTGCTTTCATTCAAGGACTCCTTTCTAAAAATCCAAGAACAACTGCGCACAATTGCTGTAGGCTGGCAAAGTAAGACACTGGCAGAACTGGTCACCATTGCTAATCATTGTACAACCTGTCAAGAAAAGAAAAAGGAAATCACAGAAACTAAGTTAATGTTATTACAAATGCAGACTTTTAGAGGCAGAGGGTTCCTTCGGGGACAATTTAGAGGCAGGGGACATGGTCGTGGGATGGGACAGGGAGGGTTTCAGTCCCAAATTAGTGACAGTTGTCATTATTGTGGTCAACCAGGACACTGGAAGGCTCAATGTCCTCACCAGCCTGGCCAGCCGGAGATGACAGTTAACCTGCCACCACCTCCTCCCACTCAATTCTCTGTCCCAAATCAAAGAGCCTCCTGTTAGGACAGCCTGAGGAATAGTAACATCATCACAGCCCCACTTCTCTCACTTAATCAAGAAGACCCCTTCGTTTCCTGCATGATAAATGGCATCTCTACAAAATGTTTAGTAGACACAGGTGCAAGCCATTCTACTCTCCAAGCTGAAGAATTTTCTACAACTCCCTTATCCTCTGATATTATAAATTCTGTAGGAATTTCAAATCAAATAGTTCCTCATCCTGCATCCCAACCCCTACAGGTTTCTCTAGGTCCTATTTCAGATCAGGGGCTTAGGAGAAAGGCATGTTGTTCTCCTGTTAATTTGTTAGGAAGAGATCTGCTTTGTAAACTTGGCTGTACTATTTACTGTTCTCCTAATGGGGTTTATCTAAAAGTTCCCTGTATTAATGAGCAGGCAGTGCTCGCATTTTTAGATAACTCTTCCACTGCACCGAGTTTTCTGATCTTTCTGTGTTGCAAGAAGAAATCATACAAGCTGTCCCTCCATCTCTCTGGTCTCAGCACACTAATGAAGTAGGGCAAATCCATACCACCCAGCCTATAAGAATCAAATTAAACCCAGCTAAACCTTTACCTAAGGTTGCTCAATACCCTTTACACCCAGAAGCTGAAGATGGGATACGCCCTGTTATAACTGCCCTTTTGAAGCAAGGTATCATTGTTCCAACTAAAACCCCTTATAATACGCCTATTCTTCCTGTAAGAAAACCTGGAAAGAATATCTATTGCTTTGTACAAGATCTCCGTGCGGTAAATTCTGTAGTTTTACCTACTTTTCCTGTTGTACCAAACCCAGCTATTATCTTGTCCTGTATCCCTCCTGTCGCATGTTATTTCACTGTCATTGATTTGTGCTCTACATTTTTCTCCATCCCTATACACCCTGATAGCCAGTTTCTCTTTGCATTTACCTATCAAGGACTCCAGTATACCTGGACTCGATTGCCCCAAGGTTATACCAAATCCCCTTCTCTATTTTCTCAAATACTAAAGAAAGACTTAGATGACATAGTATTTAAGGGGGTTCTGTGCTTGTGCAGTACATAGATGATTTGCTTTTAGCATCTACCTCCCTTGAAGCCTGTAAAGCTTATTCCTTAACTCTCCCCACCTCTCTTGCCCTAAAAGGCCATAAGGCATCTAAAGAAAAGCTACAACTTTGCTTCCCCATGTCCACTATTTGGGTCATGATATTTCTGCTGGAGAGCAACTGCTCCGGAACAGAAGCCATTCTTAAAGTCCCTAAGCCAACCACTGTGTCCCAAATGTGCACCTTTCTAGGTATGGCTGGCTACTGCCATCAGTGGATACTGGGCTATGCTTCTATAGTCAAGCCACTACAAAACCTAACTCTTGTTAATACCCCTGAACCTTTACCCTGGACCTCAGAGGCTGAAGCCGCTTTTGTTTCTATTAAACAAGCCTTATCACAAGCTCCTGCCTTAGGCCTTCCTGATTACACTAAGCCTTTTTGTCATGAAAAAGATGGATTTGCACTTGCTGTGCTCACCCAAAAGCATGGAGACAAACACTGTCCCATTGCTTATTATAGTTCTGCTCTTGACCCAGTTGCCACTGGTTTTCTTCCCTGCCTTTGTGATGTAGCCGCAGTGGCTATCACTGTTGAACTTTCCTGTACCCTTGTATTAGGCTCTCTGCTCACTGTTGCTGTCCCACATGATGTGGCAGCCCTTTTACAAAAGACTAAAACCCAACACCTTTCAAATGCTAGATTGACTAAATATGAGATCTTGCTCCTCCCTGCTGAAAATGTCATGCTAACTAGATGCTGTTTTAAATCCCGCTTCTTTGTTACCTACCCCTTCAGATGGTGAACCCCATGATTGCATTACTGTCACTGCTCACTTAACAATGCCCTGCACTGATCTAAAAGATACCCCTCTGCAAAACTCAGAGCTAGTATTCTGTGTTAATGGATCATGTCACAGAAGCCCAAAAGGTTCCCTTGCTGCAGGATATGCAGTATGTTCCCAATATGAAATCATAGAAAGCCAGCCCCTGCCTGATGTACATTCAGCTCCAGTTGCTGAGCTTGTGGCCCTCACGAGGGCTTGTACCTTAGCCTCTGGTGCCTCTGTTAATATTTTGACTGATTCTTGCTATGCTTTTGGTATTGTACATGATTATGGTCAACTTTGGAAGCTAAGAGTCTTCCTCACGTTGAGAGGTACCAAAATCAGTAATGATCTATGTGTAGAAGCCTTGCTAAATGCATTACAATTGCCTTCTGCTATTGCTATTATTAAATGCCAAGCCCACCAGAAACCTTATGATAATGTTACATGTGGAAATGCTCTGGCAGACTCAGCTGCCAAAGCTGCAGCTATTTCCACTCCTCAGGCCACGCCTGTGTTTTTGTCCATTCCAACAGCCCAGTTGCCATTGGCAAGTCTTCACGGCGTTGCCCTCCTCCAAGATCAGGTTCCAGAACCAGAAAAATGTTCATGGAGACTGGCTGTGTATTTGTTACACCCTGGCCATTTGTGGCGTTCCCTGGATGGCTGCCTGGTTGCCCCAATGATCCTCCTTCCCTACCTCGCTCGCCAGCACCATGGCATGGCACATGTGAACAAAGGGGGGATGATAGAAGCTGTTAAGCTTGGTTGTTTTGCTCCAACCTTTCCATCTGTAGCTCAGCAGTACTGTTATGCCTGCCCGATTTGTCAAGCCCATAATGTGGGAAAATCTGTAAAGACAAAACAGGCAGCGCATCCCCCACCTTGGGGACTGTTTGTGAATTTACAAATAGATTTTATTCAAATGCAGAAATGTTGCTCTTATGAATATGTTCTTGTTATTGTATGTATGTTTTCTGGATGGCTAGAAGCCTACCCATGTGTAAAAGCTGACACCACCACTGTAAGCAAAAAAATTGCTCAAAGATTTTAATTCCAAGGTTTGGTATTCCTTTATCCATCAGCTCCAATAGAGGAACTCATTTTATTGGGCAAATAATGAAAGAAATCTGCAAAGTCCTGCAGATTCAACAGAACTTTTATTGCCCATACCATCCACAGGCCTCAGGCCAATCGTAACGCCAAAATGGCATTCTGAAAAATAAACTAGCCAAAATTTGTGCTGAGAGACAACCAAAATGGCCAGATGCACTTCCCATAGCCCTAATAAGTATGAGATCTACTGCCAACTGAAAGACTGGGCTTAGCCCACATGATATCTTGATGGGAAGGCCCATGAGGCTCCCCGCCTCACCACCTGTTGCCTCC
Source organism: Crocodylus porosus (assembly GCF_001723895.1). Classification (NCBI taxonomy): domain Eukaryota; kingdom Metazoa; phylum Chordata; order Crocodylia; family Crocodylidae; genus Crocodylus; species Crocodylus porosus. The sequence continues at coordinate 125,748,607 of NW_017728931.1, forward strand.
CACCTTTATGATATACATTTACTTGATAATACTATTCTGGACTGTTGTTAGGCACTAATGAAGTGTGTTAAGAATTTTCATTCACCGGTACACGCAGCTCTCTGCAAAGAACCGGATGAGCTGTGCCATTCTATCCTGCCTGAAGATTGGGTCCATATAAAAGTTCATCAATGAAAATCATCACTGGAACCTCGCTGGAAAGGCCCATTCCAAGTACTCTTGAGCACCAATACTGCAATAAGTGTCAAGGACTCCCCACATGGAGCCACGCTTCACACAGTAAGAAAATATCAGCCCCGTTAGACCCAGAGTCTCCTTCATTTCAATTTTGTAATCAGCCTCCACAGACTGGTAGCGAGCCTAGTGTATGCCAGCAGGAAAGCACAAGACCCGTAGTGAGCCAAGCGCTTACTGGGAAAGAGGATTTGCCACTACAAAGTGAAGAGGATGTGCCCCAATGATACCACTATGCCCTCCGGGACAGAAAAAAGGCCTCTACCTAGTTCCTGGTTCCCGAAGTGGGTTGGTTAGTTGTGACTTGGGTGATTCTCAGTTTTTCCAGTTGGATCATCTCATGTGAACTTAAAGACTCACCAGATAAAAAGAACTTTATAAATCAGACCATGCTTCAAAACAGGTTAAGAAGATCACTCCCTCCCTGGCAGGTTCATCGAAATGTTTTTCCTCTACTGTCGTTCATGGTTCGTTAATATCATTTGGTATTTTTATTGGAATATGCCTAGTGCTTATGCTCATATGTTGCTGCTTAAATTGTGCCACTAAGCAAATGCAAGACAGCTTGTCAACTTCTATGCAAAGAAATGAAGTGTATAACATGTATGTTAAAATAGCTAACAGTAAAGGAGAAGAAGAGTTAGAAGTCAAAAGATTAATGGCTATAAATAGTACGCTGGGCCTTCCATTCCAAAAAAAAAAAGAAGGGAATGCTGAAGTAGATCAATCCAGGCCTCTAACATGACTAAGAAAAGAGAGTGAAGACAAAAAAAAAAATGGTCTTGCTTTGTATTTTAAAATGTTTTAAAATAAGAAAAACTGTTCTGCTTATTATGACTCCATGCACAGTTCTTTTGGAACAAATGTTCTCTCTTTCCTAAAAACAAAAAGGTGATAATAGTTCTCAAAACAAAACATGTTGCTGATCAAACAACTGTTATGATTTACCCCTGACTCTTTTCAAGGATGCTTTGTTTAAATCATGTCTGTTTTTACAATATGAAGTATAAAAAGGTATGTTAACTTGTAGAGGGGGGAGTTCTGTTAGATCTCCCTACGATCGTATAGTATAGTTGCTAATAAACTCAGACTGAGTTGTGAATTCTAATACCAAACACAATGCAAAGTTTGATTTCTTTCACAGTCCTAAACATGTAAACCCATGAATGGCATGGAGAGGAGGGATTTTCAGTTTCTGGTGATGCAGTGATTTTGATGCTGATAAGTGTTTTATGCTTGGCCCCTGGGACAGCTATACATTTTTGAGCTTTCCCTTTTAAAAAAAATATTATATATAATAAATGTTTAAAAAGTCAAAGTCTCACTGTAGCTCTTCACATTTTGGAAACTGTATTATAGAACTAAGAACAAATTAAATTATTATGTACTCTCCACAGTCTCCCACCCAGGTGTTTGAAATTGCTAACACATAACCATCTGTCACAAACATCTGTGCGCCATCTTTCACACTGCCTCTTTAGCATGGCATGCCTGCCCCTTCTCCTTCAGTTCTTTCCTCCAGACCCATGACATCCACTGGGACATGTCCAAGAAATCAGCCAAACCAACTTGATCACCAGCTGGTGACTGGTGAAACTTTATATATAAAGGTAATTGTATTTTCCCTGAGCTTACATATATACCACTACAATTAATTCTAAATAAAATAATAACAATACTTGTCAAATAGCAAGGAGAAAAGTGTGGTTGATAAATGGTACCATTGTTAGTCAGCATTGTTACTGTTAAAATTATAAACAGTAGCTGCTAAACAAATGTACTGTGTTATACCATACAACACCAGGCTATAACAGTTAACATTTTGAAAATCATACTTGATGCTCCAAATCCTTTAATATCTTTCTTAACTAGTAAGAATATTAACATTTTTTAAAAGGGAGGATGTACAAATTCGAAAGTAGCAAAAGAACTCTCTGTTGCTTCTGGAAGGATTCATTATTAAAATACAGCCTACAGCTATGCCCATTATTCAAAGGAAATGATTCCCAGCAAACACATTTAATACCCAGAGGCTCATAAAGATATGAATGTTGGCATTTCATTGATCATTTTATATTGGGCATATTCAACAGTGGTAGTTACTTGAAGACTCTATCTGGAATATATAATTGCTCTGATAACATTCCAGAAGCAGCCTGACAAATCCTTATAAACTAATAAACATCTTATTTATTTGCTGCCTCCAGTTCAGAACCATGTTCCTTGGTGCTGAAACATTAAATCAACACAGATCAATATTTAATCTATTTCTTTATATCTCTCCTTTATTCTTTCATCTACCACTGTTATCAATATAATCTTGCCAACATACTTCTCAACTCATAAGGCACAACTATAAGAGATAGTCTGTTTATGTGGGTACCCTTACAACTGGCATCATCCCAGTAGTATCTGCAATAATTTAAGTGTGATATAAGCGAAGATCTGTGGAGTAAATGAAATTTAAGACCGGACTTCTCCTCAATGACACCTTTTGGAAGAATCTTTCTGTTTCTCTACCTCATTGACTTTCCAAATCTTCTCTCTCTGATTATAATTCCTAATTTCTCCCTCCTACTGTTTAACATTTATGCTGTTAGAAACTGAATTTCATCAAGTGTTTGGGAAAGAGTTTATAGGAATAGCAGTACACAAAAAGATCTAGCTTGCATTGGCTCCAAAGAGAAGTGTTTTTCTAATAGATACGTAAAAGTTAACATTTAGCTAAATAATTCAAACATAACTCTTCCTTACCAAGGGCCAGACAGTGATTTAATCTACAGCCTAAGTTGTTGTGTGTGCATGTGTGTCCCCATAAAATATATTGCCTCAATGGCTCCTCTTCTCTTTATGACACTTTGTGCCCAAGGCAGAGCATCTGGTAATACTGGGAAAGAGCATCCAGAAGGGTGTGAAACATATGGCCAACATGCCAGATGCTGCTTCGTTTGTTGTATTTTCCTGGAAGGAGTTTAGTGGAATCTCAGCTTTAATGTAAAAAGTAAAGTTCCCAGCCCTCATGAATATGAGGAAAATCTTCCAAGATTGACTCAGTGGCATAGTCTTTCAAAGTTGGCCATCAACTTCAAGAGCTTCAAAACACTCTTGTTCACTATTAATCTCAAAGGACTATCAAGACTAATGCCCAATGATATTTACATCAATACAACTACTTCCATTGTTGCTTAGAGCAGGGGTTAGCAACCTATAGACTTCAGGGTGGATCTGGACTGCAGAGGCTTTGGATCCAACTCATGGAGCCATGGTTTTGACAACAATTGTTGGTGGAGACTTTGCTTGCACCATGCCACAGCAAGGTGGTAGAGGCTTTGGCAGATGCCCATGCCATGCCACAGCCAGATGGTGGACAGTGGCAGAGATAGCCAGGTCCTAGTGTCATCCCTCTTTGGACATGACCAGGGTCATTTCAGCCTGCCATTGGAAAATATTGCTGAACCCTTGTTTAAAGTCTCTTCTATAAGGGATAGGGACTACTATTTGTTTGTTTTGGGGACCACCAAGAGCCGCTACCCCAAATGTGAATGGGAGCCTCTGGGAAACATTGCAATATAAATACTAGGTGACAGCAAAAATCGAGTGTGTGCCTTGTGTAACTGAGAGCATCATTTGGCCCAATGTGTCTGCAGTAAAATCACTGTTTTAACTTTTAGTCTGAGGTCTAGGTAACAAAAATGCAAGTGAAGGCTGAATGGTATTTGCACTTTATATTTAGTGTTGCTTTCTGTCTAAAAAGCTTTCTGGAAATAAAATGCCATCTCTTGACGTTTGAAACTAGAGCAACAATGAATGCTCTATTTATGGATTATAGCTGTTTGTAGGCGTCTCCAGCAAGACATTGATTTGACTGATAACTTAAACATAAACATTAATGATTGCTACTGTAATATTTAAAGACTGAAAATGTTCCTACAAGTCTTCCTACAAGGGAAATAATTACCTCCACACAGATTTTTTGACAAATAGTAAATTGTAAAGGAGTATAATCTTGGTGACTATCTTGGCATACACAGGTAGCTAGAAGCAGGGATATCTGCAAGACAACAACTACTTCAGACCCGGAATTTTCAGATGATTTTCTGAACTATTGCAAATAAGCCTTCACTTCATAGGACAATGTAATCATAGCAATACAATCATTCCGATACCTGATCTTGCTCCCAGTAACAGATATATTTATTTTTATTTCTACAGTGGGTCCTACAACAGGGCCCAATGTGGTAGGGCCACTAGTTGCTATGGTACTATATATATAAAAAAAAAATATGTTTGAAACCAATGGCCAGATACAAATCCAAAGATAAGAATAGAAAAAATTCCCAGCATCTTCAAATGGGAATAATCCCAATCCTGAACTGAATGATACCATGTGTTTTTTCTTTTTTTTAAAATGGCAATATTAAGAAATTACAAGATTCTCCTTAGAAAAGTAACACAATTCTGAAAACTGACAATTTAGGTTCATGGGGCATGTGAAGATGAAATGGGGACCCTAAATTGAAGTGGTGGGTTTTTAAAAACACTGCTTCAATTTAGGGCCTTTTAAACCCCCATGTTGTGTACACACCCAAACTTAACTGCCTCTCTGGTGGGGGGGAGGGGAGAACAAGCTGCCAGCAGGCAGAGCAGTCCCTGAGCTGCAGTGGGGGCTGGTGCTTCCCCCCATGGCAGTGGTGCCCCCCCCCAAGGTGACACCCACCTGCAGGCACCTGGCTCGGGCAGTCCCAAGGGGCACTGCAGCTATGGAGGGAAGCACCAGACCCCCACAGGTGCAGTGGCTCCAGGGGCAGTGGGGGTGGGGAGGGAGATCAGGCTTGCTGCTTTTGGTTTTTTTCTTCGGTGGAGCCTGCCTTCCCAGGCTGCTGCCAGGCTGCCTGCATGGGCTTCTGGCAGAGCCCTGAGCTGTATGGAGCCTGGTGCTTCACTCCATGGCCATAGGGCAACAAACTAAAACTCCTCAGAAGGGTTTTAGTTTGCTGCACCCCCAAGTCATTTAAGGTGCATAACGCTGCAAAATTTGCTACAGCAGCTGGAATTACTGTGCAATACACCGTCGATGCATGCAAACACCAGCACCATTAAAGTGGTGCAAAAGCATTTAACCTGCTTTAAAGTCTCGTGCACACATGCCCCTCATTTTGTCTACACATGGCCATACATACTATGCCCTGCTAAAAACTTGAACAAATCTAATACTGCAGGGTCAACTTAAAAAAAGTTATATTTTGGCTTAAAACTGGTCCAATTTCCAGTGAGTTGTCTTGAATTCCAGTAAACAGACATTAGTCACGTTACTTGCCTGAGTGGCTCAGCAGCCATGTTGCAGATTTCCTAACTACAGGATGGGTTCGAGCTCTGACCTCAATGGGAATAATGCATTTTTTATTTGGGCCTGCAGCTGTAGTCTAGTACCCACATGGTGTCTTGAAAAGTCCAAGGACCTAGGTTCAAGACCCCCAGCTGCATGCCCAACTTATTTTTTCATTCTACAATGTATATTGTTTCTTTTTATCTTCTTTTCATGGATTCATAGATATAGGGTTGGCAGGTACTTTGCAGATCTTCTAGTCCGACCCCCTGCCCTGGCAGGAGAGAAAACTGGGCTCAAATGACCGCAGCTAGGTAATCATCAAACCTCCACTTAAAGACCCCCAAGGTAGGAGCCAGCACCACCACTTCCCTTGGAAGTTGGTTCCTGATCCCAGCCACCAAAATTAAATATTTAATTTGCTCACATCTAGATATTGCAGACTGCCTTCTGAGTGGCTGCTCCATTTTGACATAAAAAGAAAAGGGATAGATTTTTTAATTACTGAGGTGTTTCTTTGGCTGGTACCCACCAGAGATACACCATTACTCCATCTGTATCTTAAAAAGAAGGGGTAAAAAGAGAGCAGTGCTTATCACACAAACTCTCCCTCTTTCCTTCCTGCATTAACACAACAATGTCATTTACAAATATACATGGCCATCAGTTTTGTATCAACATATATGCATATATAAACATTTCTAATTACTTCTTAAGGCAGCTTTTATCTACCAAATTCTACAATGGGAGGGCTCATGCAACCTGAAATAGGGCTGCTTAATGTGAGCACTTTAGCTCAGTTAAGACCTTTAAATTATTGGATAAGAAAATAGAACCTGTACCCCTCTCAGATAACAAAAGAAAAGGTGCATATTAGAAGCCTCTCCTCTTACAAATAAACCCATATTTGGATGGTTAAATAAAGTTTATATTCTCCTCCATAAAAATGGCCTGGGAAATGTGCTGACAGTCACCGATGCAATATTAACCTTATATTTAAAGCAATACATAAATATAAGAATTAAAGCGTGCCTGCAGATGTGCAGGGAGACTACCCCAACACGCTGTAATTACAGAACATTGGAGCAGACTCGATTAATCAAATCTGCTGGAGCATGCTAATTAATCAAATCTGCTGGAGCATCCCCATGGTTTAAAATGGCAGTGGGGGTGCTTTGACTAAAGCTTGTTTAGTTAAACCACCCCCGCCACCATTTCGAAGTGTGGGGATTCTGATACAGCAGACGCTGTGAGCACTTTAATTAGAGCAGATCTCAGTGCTGCTTTACTTAAAGCGTGCCCCCACGCTACTTAAAGCATGCTCCCCACCCACAGAGCATATATAAAAATGCCCAAAGATGCCAGCATGCAGACAGATATATAGGCAGTGAAATATTCTCAAACTTCTCCTTTCTTCAGATTAATAAAACACTGTTATGGCCTAGAAAGCTACCTATCTGAAGTACAAAACTACAAACAATTAGAGGCCATTATTAGACTGCAATTCACTCAAATGAGATGTGTAGTTATGGACAGATTGGCATACATGGACAGGATATGTTTTTGTAGTTAGAATGAGATAGACTGTTTAAATTACTATTTGAGGTCTTGCTCATTTTTTTTAAGACATACGAGGTGAATGGATCTATTCTTTAGTTGAAAAATGTAAACACTAGGCTAACGAAGAAAAACAATTTAGCTCCTTTTAACAACTTACAACCTGTCCTATACTCCCTAGGTGTGTCTGCACTACTGGCACAATGACTAAAGGCCAAAGGCCTGTATTATATATTGTTTCATTTCATCTACTTTTGAATAATCATGTATTGTAATCTGTTTTAATTATGCCTAAAAGGTGCAATCTTATTTTACGCTTTTATCAATAATAAAAATGTTATCTAATTATATTCTTATATTATATATAATTTTATTATCAATTTACCTATATTGTGTTAGCAAAAGCTGTAAATAAACTATGTGTATTACTACATATTGGCTGCAAGCATTCAAATGGATTCATCACCAAAGGAGGGAGAAAAATCTTTAAAGAATTAAAAATGTACATTGGTTCAAATTAGACTATATGTAAACTACACATATGCTGAGGGAAAACACATACAATTTCTAAAGGTGTTATGATTAGTAACACTTTCATCAGGAAGATGCATTTAAATACACTTGCCACGGCTCAAAAATTTGGGTTTCTTGATTTCCAATGGGTGCATCTAAACATGAAATTAAATCGATCAACAAACTCTGGCACCGTTTGCACCAGAGTTTATTGCTCTTGGGTACAACATTTATACATGCATCCCAGCATGTTGAGCTGGGACAGTGCAGACCCAGCTGGCAGGGGGCTTGGAGGGTCAGCCTGCCAATCCAGGGCTGCTCCACACCAGTTCAGTGTGCTGCAGAGGGGCTGGCTGGGGCACAGGGGTGCTACATTGTGGGGCTAGCTGGCATGCAGCCCCACACTGCAGCATACCTGTGCCACAGTCAGCTCCAGTCACATCTATATGTGTGTTGTGGTGGAGTAAATAACTCCGCCATAGAGCAGCACTTAGTACTTGTGTTGAGCAGTACTAGCCTATGGCAGAGTTAATTAGTTTACTACAGCCTAATAGATGGTGATGCATGGCGTCACTCATGTAGATGATGATACTTTACAGCAGAGATAATTAGCAGAGCAGAAACACAAACAGTGTAAATCTTGCAACAGCAGCACGTCTCCCATGGATCAAACAACCCAAAGCGGCGTCTGTTGCTCAGAGTGCCACAGAGTTCAAAGAACAAACTGCCTTGATCAGCTACTCAAGTGCACACAGAAACCAAACGAACCAGTAATGCCATGGTCATCTTCAAATTCAAAGGACAAACAACAACTCAGAAGCTAATTAAGCAACTCTGTAGTGTTTCATGTAGATGCACCCAATATGTAGCTGTTTAGATCTACCTGCAATCTGGCTCATATAGGCAGATGGAAAAAACAACTAAGGGCCTTGTTACATGATAATTTTAGGCAGCTGCTGGAGATCTTCACCCCTGGACTGGCTGCATAACAACAACTTTTAAGCGGCTTAAAGCACTCCTTAGCTGGCTTAAAGTTATGCCACTCCATAGAATCATGGAAAGTTAGGATTGGAAGAGTCATCTAGTCCAACCTCCTGTTCAAAGCATGACCTGCCCCAAAGAGATCATCCCAGCCAAAGCTTTATCTAGCCGGGTTTTGAAAACCTCCAAGGATGGAGATTATACAACTTCTCTGGGTAACTTGTTTCAATGTTTTACTATCCTCCTAGTGAGAAAATTCTTCCTAATATCTAACCTAAACTTTCTTTGCTGCAACTTGAGACCGTTGCTCTTTGTTATGTCATCTACCACTGAGAACAGTCTAGCACCATCCTCTTTCGAACCCCGCTTCAGGTAGTTGAAAGCTGCTGTTAAGTACCCTCTCAGTTATCTCTTCTCTAGATTAAATAATCCCAGTTCCCTCAGTCTTTTCTCATAAATCATGTTTCCAGATTATTGTCCACTGTAACCCCCAGGTCCTTTTCTGCAGAGCCCAGCCAGTCAGCCCCCAGCATGTCCTGGTGCATGGGATTGTTCCATCCTAAGTACAGGACTTTGCACTTGCCCTTTTCCAATCATTCAGGACTTCTCCTGATTGCCATGATGTCAATGGCTCTGTAATCATATCAGCGAACTCCCTCAGCACCTTTGGGTACATCCTATTTGACCCCATCGACTTGTACACATCCAGTTTTTCTAAGCAGTCCTTAACCTGTTTTTTCACCACTGAGGGCTGATCACCTCCTCCCTGAAGTGTGTTTCCAGGTGCAGTAGTCAGGGAGCTGACCTTGCCTGTGAAGATGGAGGCAAAAAAGGCATTGAGCACTTCAACCTTTTCTACGTTTCCTGCCATAAGGTTGCCTCCCCCATTCAATAAGGGACCCACATTTTCCCTGATCCTCCTCTTGCTACTGACATACTTGTAGAAATCCTTTATGTTACTCTTCATGGTCCAGTACAGGATTATCTCCAATCTGCCTAATTTTGTTCGCATTGCATTACCATGTAGCCACTTCCCATAGTTATTCTATCCAACTTGAAGTCCTTCAGCATCCCAGAATGCAGTGGCCCCTCTTAACTCAAGGCAAGCGGGGATGCTGGGGGACTGTGGGACCTGGCACAGTGCCTCGCCCCCGCAGATGTTGGGCAAAAACAGCACTGAAGCAGCTGTGGTTGCAGTGCCCTCCACCACTGATCAGACCAGCTCTGTTCCTGTTGGCAGTAGAGCAGGGTGTGAGCTCCAGAGAAAAAAAGGTTCAGGCCCCTCAGAGCTCAGGCAGCAGCCAGGAGGCTGGGAGCCCAGCCAGAGGTGGTGTGGGGGGTGGGAGGGATGAAGGGAGGGTGACCTGCCAGCCAGCTGGGAGCCACCTGAGCTCTGAGGGACCCAATCCTTTTTATTTCCAGAGCTCACACCCCAGGCAGACTGCGATGATCCTGTTCAACCCTTCCATGCACAAGTGCAGGGATTTGGGCATACCCTGCCTGGCCACAGTGCACTGCAGTCTGCCAGGAAGCAGCAAGTTTCAGTGAGACCAGAGAGCCCCAGGTAAGTTGCTTCCCTTGGTCTCTCTGGTCTTGCTGCAACTGATACTGCGGTGAGCTGACTCTGCTCCTAGTCCTGCCCCTGCTCACCAAGCCTGTAGTAGCAAGTCACAGCTGCACAGGTGAAGGACAGTCAGAGCAAGGTTTTCACCTTAGGTGCGACTGCTCTACTAAGCCAAACAACACTAAGCCGATTAACATGTTATTCAGCTTACACCATAAGGTTGAACAGGCCCTAACTCAGTGCCAGATGGACTCTGTTCTGTAAAGATGAGAAAAACACCCTTGCCTAAGGGTTCCCTTCACTGGCTGAATATCTTTCATGTTCTAAGTAACATAGGTGTTTGTAGGGAGAGATGGTGACTCAGGACTTCCTTTTCAGTGGCTGAGTTACACCTGCAGCTCTTTTTTTAAATTTTTAAACAGGGCTGATCTCACATCAGGACTCTTGACTTAACCTTCCCTCAGTGTACCTTGATCCAGTTCCAAGGGTTACTCAGGTAAAAATGGGTTTAACGATAAATTGAATCTATCGTTTGGTTTGCAAATTGGGTAAAGTCAAGGCTTCTTATGGTTTTGTTCAAGATATTCATAGTGGGGCTAAAACATCTACTTGTTCTTGTTTCACAAAAGGAAAATATATTTTCATCACTTCAGAAGTAGACAGCAATTGTCCCTCTCACTGAGAAGCATGAATTTTTTCAGCTAAGAGTATTTGTGTGCTCTAAGAATGTAGCAGGAAGGAAACTGTCCTTTTACTGAAGGCAAGGTTATTTTTTCTCCAGTTTTTTGCTTGTTTTAATATTTGTTGCTAAATGACAGTTTGTAACAGAACTTGCATTTGGACTTGGCAACTGCTTGAACAACATGAAAATCCAGGTAGGAATAAAGCAGCAGTTTTCCCAGACTAGAATAACCTGAGAAGTCTTAACAGTAAATCATTGCCACACAGTTTTAACTGCTTGATTAAGCTGTTTTGCCTAGCTTTGAGAAATAATACTGCTGCGTTAATAAGTGCTGCATAGTTTGCTAACAGTTAGCAAAAAAATAGGATTCATCCAGATAAGAGAAAGAAGAAAGTAAAATGGTCGTGTCATAAAAAGAAATAGAGACTTAAATTGAGGCTGTTATTGTGTTAATTTTGATATTTTTTACAAAATATGACTTGAGCTAGGATCTGCTAAAGGTACGGGCACAACAACAAATTACCAGAGGCAGGGATCCATCATGCAACAGTTGCTCCACAGTGACTCTGTGCCTATTCTTAACCCTTGAGAAGTAAAGGCTAAAATATAGTACCTTACACCCTTTTCATTCAGGGCTGTGTTACTATGGTTTAGCTTTCACTTACTGTGGGGTAAGAGTGGGGAAGAGAATGCTGACTACAGAGAGGCTGACATTTGGCAAGTTTCTATTTCATTAACTTTCTATCATTTCCCTTTGTTCATACCTTAAATGAAGTGGATGTCAAAGTGCTTCATCTCACTGAATGTTCCAGACTAAGCACCTATGGTTTACACAGAATCATCATCATAGTATAGCATCTTTTTTGGTTTCCTAACAGGTTGTTCTGTATGCAGTAGAATTCCAAATTACAAAACCCAGTGTTTAAATACACAGACATAACATGTACAATTTGCATCTACAAAAATGGAAGCGACCTTGGGAAAATGGCTCAAAAGGCAGTAATGCCTAAAGCAGTAACTAGAAGTGTATATTGTCAGACTTAAAAAATAGCAGAAGCCTTAATTTTGGAGACTAGTTGCAGTTACACCAGTTCACATAATATACAACACTTCAGCTAATTAGAATAATATTTGCTTTATACCTTTTTTGGACTAATGAATATTACAGCATCAAGTTGCAAGGCAGTAAAGAAGCAGTTTCCAAGATTTTAAGCCTACACAAACAGACAAAATTACACCTGGGCAAAGAACATACACCAGAGCTGCGAGTTTTATATTCAATGGTATACTGATGGCACTTCACTTCCAAGTCTTCACACAAGCTTGCACATCAAACTCATGCATACAGAATTGGAAGTGAAACAAGAACCCCCAAAATTTCCCATAGGAAAGCTTCCATGGGGACCATGAACATCTGCCCACCTTCTGGGACCTCCATGCTATAGCAGTCAGTTTAGAGCAGTTCTGCAACTATCCACCAGTCAAACATTTTATCAGCCTCTGATTTTGGATTGTATCAAAGGCCACTGAAAGATCTACTAACATAAGCTGGGCACAATTGCATCTGTTGATATCCAAGGAAAGATCACTGACCAATGCCACAAGTACAGCCCCTGTGCTATTCCCAGGATGAAAGTCAGATAGGCAAGGTCCAGGAATCCTATAAGATCCAGATGTTTGTGAGTTGTCGGGTACCCACCCATTCAGAGAGAGGTTGGAAATAGGACAATAGCTGGCTAAGGAGTCAGTATCAAGTGATAATTTCTTGAGTAGAAGCCAAGCAATTACAGATTTTAGAACATCCAATGCCCTGCTTTCCCAAAGGAAGGCACTAACTACCCCTCCTATCAATGGTTACAAGCCAGGAAGGATTTTGGGTCTAGTTCACAACTGGTAGCCTGCACCTTCTTCACTGCTGTGGCTGAGCACAACTTCCGCATTGGAGAGACAGCATCAAAATTGATCCACATATACCAGACAAGACTGAGCTTCTACAACCCTGAACTCTGACTCTGCAGCAAAAGTGGCAGTCCTCCAAGCTGTGCCAGATAAGGGCAATCTTCTCAGTAAAGTCGGTGGCAAACTCATCACAGCAGACTGCAGAAGACTCAGCTCCTGGGTGGAGACACTTGGGTTAATCAGGCCATTCACCACCTGCAACAGTTCTGCCAGATGGCACTTTGCAGATGCAACAGCAGTGGAAAAGAAAAGCTTCTTCATTGCCAAGCCATCATCTTTTAAAAGGTTCCACCCCATCTCCGTATGGGTATATATATATAATTCATGAAATCTCATGAGGTTCAATAAGGACAAGTGCTGCACTTAGGACAGAAGGTCATTGCATCAGTACAGGATGGGAACCAACTACTCTGCAGAAAAAGACCTGAGGGTTACAGTGGACAGTAAGTTGAACATGAGTGCCCTTGTTGCCAAGAAGGCTAACAGCATACTGGGCTGCATGAGTCGAAGTGTTGCCAGCAGATCAAGGGAAGTGATGCTTCCCTTCTATTTGGCACTGGTGAGGCCACATCTAAAGAAGCAAATCCACTTTTGGGCACCCCATTACAGAAAGGATGGGGACAAATTGGAGAGAGTCCAGTGGAGGGCAACAAAAATGGTGAGGGGGCTGGGGAACATGACTTCTGAGGAGAGGCTGAGGAAACTGGGCTTATTTAGTCTGGAGAAAAAAAGACTGCTGGGGGATTTAATAGCAGCCTTCAACTACCTGAAAGGGGGGTGGGGGCGGGGTTCAAAAGAGGATGGAGCTGAACTGTTCTCAGTGGTGACAGGTGACAGAGCAAGGAGCAACAATCGTCTCCAGTTGCAGCAAGGAAAGTTTAGGTTAGATATTAGGAAAAACTTTTTCACTGGGAAGGTAGTAAAACACTGGAACAGGTTACTCAGAGAGGTGGTAGAATCTCCAGTCTTGGAGGTTTTTAAGACTCAGCTGGACAAAGCTTTGGCTGGGATGATCTAGTTGGGGATGGTCCTGCCTAGAGCAGGGGGTTGGACTAGGTGACCTCCTGAGGTCCCTTTCCATGCTAATTTTCTATGAGTCTATGATTCTATGATAATTTGTCCATGAGCTTTAGGATATTTAATCATTATACATAAATGATTTTTAATGACCAGCTTAACATATATTCAATTTCATATGTAATACCACTTCCACTCTAAATATCTTGCACTAATATTTGGCCTGTGGGCAGATGCAACTTTCAGCCACATTAAAAGGGGAGTTTGAGTTACCAGGTGAGCACACCACCTGTTGGTACATAACTGTTACATCTGCATCTTCCTATAGTGACAGAAATAAACTAAATTGCTGTAACTTAAATTTCAAATTAAAAAGGGCTAAAGTTGCAATGTGTTTGATCTGATTTTACCACTATCGGAGCATGCAGAAATAACTTATATTCTAACTGCTCATGTCAGTATCATTGAACACACTTTTACAGCATTTATTCGAGTGCACAATAATATTAATGTATTATTATAAATTAGAATAATTGTGTGTGTGTGTATAGAACAAACACACAATATTTTACAAAATTATGTAAAATTATGTAGAAACTTCTGTAAAATGGAGACTGCATTTTCTTACACAAACTAATTTTCCAAATCAACAGTTACTGCTTTAAGTTATTGGAAAGACAGGGTAAAATGCAAGGCTAGTAATCCTATTCTTACTGGGAAAGAGGTGAATTCTTGTAACTTGTTTGAACTATCTCACAGCAGTCACATTAATAAAGCAGCTTGATTGACTGACACCAAGGATAAAGTCAGAAAGAACAAGAAGACATTTTTAGGAAAGGGGTTAAAAAAAGGAGAGCAATTTGTTAATGACATTATCTTTTATCGTGACAAAGCTATTAGCTATTATAGCAAAACAGCAAGACAGATGGTATCTGTTACCATAATACAAAACTCATTTAAAATATTTTCTGGCATAATCAATCATACTAGTCAAGCTTCAAAGATGTTCAGTCAAAGTACAATCAAAACAATGTGAACTCTGGTGAAATGATGAGTCACAGTTCAGTATGAAAAATGAAAAAGTGGTTGTTGGAGCCTTTTACAGTACTTCGTATCACTGCACATCTGGATTTGCTAGGAAATAGTTCTAGCAACATTATTATATTACAGCACTATATTACCCCCGTTTATGGTTTAATTAAATCTATTGGTATTCTGCACAAGATCATTTAACCAAATGTATTAGGGCACTTAGAGACACACAGTAAGAAACAAAGCACCTATAATAGAAAGCTGAATAGCCCCCATGTTAAGGGCATAGGGCTGGAAATTGGGAGACAGGAAGCCAACTAATTCAGTTAAAAAAAATCACTGCTCCTCTCTGCCTTTATGTCCCCATAGATAAAGAGAAATATCTCCCTATTTACTTTAGAACTAAGTCACAAGAAAATATTAGTAAGTATTTATTATGCACTATAGAAAATTGCCACTTGCATTTTGCCCAGCATATTATCAGTACTAAACACATGTCAATAATTTTACCCAGCCCCCAATTTCTGCCAGGTTATTAAAAGCCTGTTCTATGTCCATCAAAATCTCAGGCACTCAGCCACGAAAGCAAGGGAGAAGTTTATGTTCAATTCATTATCTCGTATTTGCAACAGTATTTTTCATTTCTAAAAAAATATCAAAAGTTTTTGTTTCCCACAACACTGATATAAGGAGAACTTTCAAAAGTTTGCAAGATACGAGAGTCCAGCCAGTCAGACAATGCTTTTGGCCAGACCTGCATGCATCTGTTATTGTATGGTACTTCAGCATACAAGCAATGCTTGGTTTTACGCTGCCATGCCGGCTAGTTAGTGCAGTAAGAAGCTGTTATGTCTTGGAACGGTCTCCGTTGGTTAGCATAGGCCCTTCATGTGGATCTAATCAGCTCTGCTGAAACTGTAAACAAATGAAACAGAGCATGCAACCATGCAAAATGTGTATTTACGTAACATGTTTCAACAAAAAATAAAATGCTCATGTTCCCATGAGCTCTAGGCAGGCAGATGGTGGATCCTTCAGAAAGATCATGTGCTTAGCCTCCAGAGGAGTTATGCCCTCCACCCCTTGGGAAAAGACTGCTGACACACTCATGTAATACCCCAGCTCACTGATCTGTGTAATAAAACATGGGCTTGCAGTTGGAAAAAAAAAAGGTGCTCTATCTCCAGTCACAGGAGCAGGACTGTGTCATGACAGAAAACAAAAAAGATGATGGAATTCAAGGTTTACTGTTACCCTCGGAGCACAATGCATCACAGGCTATGATCTACTGGACTAAAATCAATGTAGATTGGAATTCATCATTCATCATTCTTAGGCATCTGAAAAAAATAAACTTTCACAACTGTTGTTAACTAAAACTAGGGTTACCATATTTCAAGTTCCAAAAAAGAAGACACCTGCCATGCTCACTGGGGAGGGGGGATATGATTGTGAAGGGTAATGATATGCCGATGTCCTGACCCTGACCATTACACTGCCCCTCACTCCCAAGCCACAGTCCACCCAGCTTTGCTGCTGCCCCTCACTCCTGACCCGGAGACCCCTGGCCCTGCCAGTGCCCCTCACTCCTGACCCACAGCCCCCTGCTCCACACTTCTGACCCACAGTCCCCTGCCCTCCCACCCTTCACTTCCAAGCCACAGCCCCCAGCCCCCTCCATCTCCTGGCTGCCCCAGCCCCACAACCTCCCAGCCGGGCACAGGCGGGCTGCCCCAGCCCCACAACCTTTTTCCCCACAGTGGGCTGCTGCCCACAACCCAGCCCCCTCCACAGGTTGCAATCCCACACTCCATAGTGATCAGCTGCTGCTGCAAGAAGACTAGATAGAAAAAGGCAGTTGCTAGGACCCTGAGGGTGTCTTCTCTGCTGCCCCTGAAGGGCCTCCCCACCCACTTCCCCAACCCCTTCCCCACCCTGCTGCAGCCCCTGCACCTGGACAGTTTTTCCCAGCACCAGCATGCACCCGCCTCCCTCCCACAGCTCACATGACCAAAATCCCAGACATTTGATCATATTTAAAAAAACCATCTGATTGGAGGATCCAAAAACAGGACATGTCCAGGAAAACCTAGGCGTATGGTCACCCTACCTAAAACAGCCAACTAGTGAGCAAAATCATGGGACAGTAAAACTATCTGGCAAGCTATGAAAGCATGGACAAATAGCTCTGTGTTCTATGTTTATCTGTGCATGTTAAGGTCAGTGTTGGGATGCATATGATAAAAAAAATAGGGAAGTGCCCTAAACACATGTATTGTCAAGGAAGTGTGACTGCAATTTCACTTGCCTTTCTTTACTCAGATTTCAGCACACCCTTCCAAAATATTATGCCTATCTTCTTCCTTACAAAATAAACGTTGCTTTTTTTTTTTTTTTTGCTCTGTCAGTAATGACAGTAGCCTGTTAGCTTTGCATACAAATTGACAATGCCAACTGGTAAGGAAATATAATGAAGGAATTTTTTTTTTAAATGAGGAACCAGGCCTAGGAAGTGATTAGACACAATGATTAGACACAATAAGACAACAGAGGGCTAGATCCTCAGATCTTGCCAGTTATTAGTAACTAAATCCTCCACTGACGATGGTGATATTTCTCTGCTTAAGTCATGAATGAATAGAAGGGCACTGGTAGATCCTTGTAGAGGAAAGGTAAACTCAAGACGCTTTTGGAAGATTGGCCTCCTGTGAGGGATTTACCTGAGGATATAATGCCCTGCTGTAGGTACCTGACCACAGTAGCATGCTATACGGGACTCTGGAAGTCAATGGCAGCTCAGAGATAACAGCCTTCCTTCTCCCCTATATCTACACCACTGACTGAATCAAGAACAAAGACATCAGCAAATGGCCCGACTAGAATACAATTGTGCAGGATCTGCTTAGGACTGTGCTATGTAAGGGTGAGCGGCACAACAAATCAATTTGGCTAAATCTCCTATGAGGTTGAGAAGGACCACAGGGAAGCACAAGGTATCTGCTCCATGAGAACTTCAGCTCAAAGAGGTTAAAGAAGCTGATGTTGGGCATGTCCCCAGTGCCAGTCTTATGTTCTCCATGCCTGTAAGGGTCGTACTACATGCCCAGCAACCTCTGGGAAGATGGGTTACATATTATTCAGTATTCATGATGTATAGAATTGGTGCAACTGGGCAGGGCCTGCTTCACAGGGATACTCCCAGTCATGGCATGGATGCTGTCCTTTATGGCCAAGTGGTCGTCCTCTCTTCGATGGCTGTGGCTGGTCCACAGTGCAGTGGAAATAATACATTTCTGCTAGAAGGATATAGATAGGATAGGAGGGCCTGGAACATGCTGGAGAGTTTGGGTCAGGGACCTTGTATCTTCTTGTACCTTTGTATAAGCTGTTTAGGTTGGCAGGGGCCAATGTGATTTGACCACACATTCACAGATATTCAGCAGGCAGGAGGTATCCGAGTACCTCCCCTGCAGGCTGCGTCCAATATCAGTCATAAAAAACTTGGGAAGAAGCTTTCTGTTCTTTTGGTCCATTTATATCAGGGGCGGGCAATTATTTTGGGCAGAGGGCCGCTTCCTGAGTTTTGGGAAGCCATTGAGGGCCGCTAACAGGCAGCCGGAGGCAGATAAATATTAATTTTCTAATTTTTTTAGAGGCCCCGTGGGCCAGATAGAATGGCCTGGTGGGCCGCATCTGGCCTGCGGGCCACATTTTGCCCACCCCTGACTTTATATATAGATAGATGTGCTACCTCTTTGCTTATGCTGTTCACTGTTAACAGGGATTTCTTCCATGCTTTTCAGTTTGCACTTTCAGGCTGTCCATTAGAAGTTTGGGGAAAATACTTAAGTCCTTGCCTGCCCCCTTCCAAATGATCAATTTGTATTTTGTGGAGGACAGAAGAGTTGTAATTCAGCATCACGGTTGCACTGTTCCCTTCCAAAAACATGCTGGCTATGTGAATATTCATGAGAATACTGTGGCTGAGAGATCAATAATAGGAGACAGTGTCTTCAGCTTCTTGGTCACTTACTCATTACTAACCAATAGTTATTTGATGGCCCTGGAATATTTTGGGTGATTCAATGCCATGCTTAATGGAGAGCTGACTATTAACTTAGCTAACAATTCAATGGACTGTCTTGTCTGGTTGTGTTTTCTGCGAAAGTACGCCCAAACACCTAAATTGTATGCTGTACAGTAAACTTGACTGCACAGAATTAGCAGATTGAATGATGAAAAGTAAACTTTAGGCTGTGATTCACAACCACTAAATAATCAACTCTGCAATTGTAAGGGTGGGGTTAGTTACTGGTTTTGTGTATTATGCTTATTTTCTTGTTCTCTTTTCATTTCCTATTTTCAATATCCTAGCTTTTACCTTGTTTTTCCTTTTCCTTTCCTAGTCTTCCCTTCTTTTTTCTTATATCCCTATTATATATTGTTTCCCTGCCTCTCTCTTTCCTAAGATTTTTGTTTCCCTCCCTACTGTTTATCTTCAGTTGGGAAACCCGTCTGCTACCATATAATGATGGCAATAGAGTAAGCATCACTCCTGAGCATCAGTTGCACTGAATCAGCACCAGTGGAAGTGATGCTTTCTCTTGTTGACTTCACAAGAGGCAGCACTTATGGTGATTGAGTGGCAAGAAAAAAACAAGCAAGATTGTATAAGCAGTAGATGGGTCTATATGTGTGTGTGTGTATATCAATATCCTGCAGCATCTGCTTCGTGCAACAATCATCAAGGTTCAGGAAATTCTTGATTAACAAGAAAATGTGACATGTGGCCCCAGGAGGTATATACAGGTGTAATACAGCAAATTTGGTCACAACGAAGCTTAAAGATTTAAAGACTATATACTGCTGAGGAGATTTTTTGCTGCTGCTTAGCTCACAATTAAAGGAGATCATAAATGAAATGCTATTTTACAGTCTATTTTATCATCAAAATGTTCTTTCATCAGTATCTAATGTAAGTTACACCGGTTTCTGCCTGCTAATTTTAATCCAGATTCTGAATTCAATGATTGCTGTCTATATAAAAGGTAAAAATTCCTCAGAGGGAGTACTTACTAACATTTAATACATCTCTCATTTTAATTGAGAAGGTGAGAAAAGTTAGTCACTTGTCTTCCAGGAAAAATGTTTTCAGGTTAGCTTAATTATATATGACCTTGACAGTGGTGATAAAAGCAATGACTAAAAGTTTAATTATGATGTTTCCAGTGAGCAGATAGAAGAGTTGAGATGATAATGCCAGTGTGAATTTGGTCCATTTGTTCTGAGAATAAGACTCCATCCATCTAGAATTTTAAAACTGAGTCACTGTGGCACCACTAAAAAATCAGTTTCTTATGCAAGTCAGTTTCTCTTATTGTTACTAATTCTGTCTTTTTCTGCTATATCAGTGCATCCCTCTCTCCACTGCTTTTGTTCTGCAAACAACAGAAAAAAGGTTATGTGGTGCTTTAATATGCAGCTGAAGAGGCATTCAACACATCTGCTGACTTATTATTCATCCCTATGGCCAAATAGGACACTGTCAGGGCTAGGAAAGGGGGAAAGAGATATATTTTTGGATATCAACCAACTCTTCCATACTGTACATTGAAATACAGCACTGAATTATATTGAGCTTTGTAAATAATTTATTCTGAGCTTTAAATGAAGTAGTCACACTGCCAAAGGCTACTAAAACATTGGCTGGGTTAAGAAAAGGTCACTGAGCAGTTTTTACTTTTGTAAACAGAAGACTGAACATGTTAGCTGAATTTAATGGTGGTGGGTTTTTAACTGAGAGTAAAGCTTCTTTTCTACTTTTCAACAACATAAAGGAAGGAAGGATAGAAAGATGATCTAATGCAAGGGTGCTCAAACCCCGGTCCATAGAGCCACATCATAGGAATGTAAGAACTGCCATTTCCTGGGTCAGACCATAGGCCCATCTTGCCCAGTACCCCGTCACAGTGGCAGAGAGCAGATGCTGGCACAAAGGACGAACTGGCCTACTGGCTTTCCTTCGTGTTCAAACATTTGGTGGTGTGGTGTTAATTGCTATTAATTGTTGCTCCCCTGCTGCCAAATTTCTGGATCTGTGCAGAGCCCAGTGTGTTAGTGAGGCTTTGCTCATTAGATTTGGTGAGCTGGGCTAGGGAGGCATTGACCCTGATCTGTCTGTGCAGGGTCCGACTGAGGCAGTGCAGGGCTTGATCCAAGCACCAACCTTTGAGGGATCCAACTCATGGACCAGCCCCACAGCACATCTGGCCCATCAACCCAAGTTTGAGCAGCAGTCTTTACCATTGCAGGCTTGGAAGGCTCCGAAGAATCACAACCGAGAGACATATAAAACAGCAGATTTACAAAATTCACAGCTAATTTACAGAACGTAAAGTCAAATCATTTAGTCCAGAGCAACCTATGACCCACAAGGCTAGATGCAGCTCATGAAGAGGTCTGATCCAGCTCAGGAGATTGGTCTCTCAGAGCTGTGCTGAGCCATCCCTGTGCTCTACAGAGCTCCCCTACACTGCAGAGCCTGCTGCTCCACGGCATCTGAGCTCACCCTTGATGCAGAGCCTGGGGATCTGGTACCCTGCTTCAGAGCAGAAGAAGGGGCTGGAGTTCTGACCCTCAGTGATGGCCAGGTCGTAAAGCCCTAGCCCATGCTGTCAAAAGGCTACCAACTCCTGATCTAGTCTGACCTACCATGCATCACAGGTCATTGCATTTCATTCAGTGACCCTTGAACTCACTAACTTTTTTCTGGCTAAGCCATATTTTCAAAAAGGAAGACATCAGGAGATGGAGAATCTACCATCTCTGCTGGTAATTTGTTCCACTGGGTATTTATTTTCATGGTTATATATTTGGGCTATATTTCTAATTGAACTCTGTTATCAGCTTCCAGTCATTGTCTCTCCCTAGGTCTTCCTTTTCTGGATGAAAGAGCCCTCTAACTCCTCGTATTTTCTCACTGGGAAGGCAATTATACCATGAAATAGAATGACTTTTCAACCTCCTTTTTGCCAAGGTAAATGGGTTGCGATCCTAAAAATCTCTCACTCAAAAGTAATTTTTTCAGCTTTTAAATAACTTTTCTGGCTGAATCCTGTTCCCTCTTCATTTTACTACAGCCCTTTTAAAATCTGGAGACCAAAATTACAGAATTTTCTTTTTTCACTCAAAATACTCAGTGCTGACCTGAATACACCGCAGTGAAAGCAATGGGAGTTTACCCATTCCTGCACATATTCCTGCACCTGAAAACCTCACTGGTGACACTATCTAGATGAGACTGCAAATTTACAAAGGCATCCTCCTTGCAAGGATAATCTTACACTCTAACAGAGACAAGCGTACTAAGTAGAAAGCACATAAAGTATAGGAGCATGTGGAGATAGAAGTGAAGAGAGCACAACGTAAGTAAATGTACTAATCTCCTTTACCTATGCTTTATACAGGGTGATGACTACTGCGGTTAGTTCTAAGGAAAAGAGAATTAGCGTCCATATTTGCAAAGGTATGTAGGCAGATAGCTCCTAAATTTCTTTGTGGATCTGGGTCTGCTGGACTCCATGACAGAAAGAAAGGAGCTAAGTGTGAAATGAGGTGAAGGGAAGCATAAGTAGCAAGAAATATAAATAAGGCTGTATGCAGCAGGGTACACTGTGAGAAGTTGCAACTGTGGCCAGGATTCAATTAGTTCTTACAATAGACTTTGGAAGAGTTAAGCTTCCTAAGTTTTAATGAGTGACTTCAGATAGTCATGTGCTAGCCAGGAACTCTTTAGGCACCTGAAATCATTAGCAGCCTATATTATGAACTGTAGATTTCACCAGGGGTTCTGAAAATGCTCAGAAGCGATTCAGATGTTGCACCTAGGAACATCCAGTGCCTGATTCCTGCCTAGGGTCTGCCGCAATTCAAAAATAGTTACTAATAAGCAACTGAGAGTTGCATGTGTACTCTAAGAGGTATTTGTCATGCAGCATGCAAAAATTATAACCAATTTAACACTGAATTCAGCTCACATATGATGATACTAGGGATGGTGGCCACCTGGAATCCAAAGGCAGCTTTCCGCAGCCCTTGCCGCGCAATCTTGCGCCCCCTCAGGCGCTCTTCAATCGATGCCCCTTTACTCTGGGGCTTCTCTTAGGGCTCCTCGTCGTCCCCTTTGCTCTGGGGCGCTTATTGTGCTGCACCCTCTCCGGCGCTGGGGTCAGTGCACCCCCAAGTGCTGCACCCTCTCTGGCGCCGGGGACCCCATGCTACTGCGGAGCCCCTATGAGGCCTCCTCCTCCAACCCCTAATAGCCTTGCCCAGTCCTCCGGTTTTAAACGGTAAACAGAAACTCAAGCCTCTTGGCCACAACATAAATTCAAACCATCTGGCTATGACCATATTCAAGTCCATGACAAGGTTTCTCCCACTCTCACCCATAACAAGTGCCCTGGCCTCTTCCTTCTCGTTGCTCCGGCAGAGTTCCCACCCCTACGGCTGCTGGCAGGGAACTGTCTCCCTGGCCTCAGCCTGGATTTATATATAGGTCAGGCCCTGCCCCCTTCCGGTCAGCTGACCAACTGCGCTTGCCCCAGCAACCAGCACCTGTGCCTCTATAGCAGCAGAGCACCGAGGTGCTCTGCAACAACTGGTAGTAAAACACTGGGCCAGATTACTCAGAGGTGGTGGAATTTCCGTTCTTGAAAGTTTTCAAAACCTCGCTAGACAAAGCTTTGGCTGGGTTGATCTAGTTGGGGACGGCCCTGCGTTGAGCAGGGGGTTGGACTAGATGCGACTTCCTGAGGTCCCTTCAAACCCTAACTTTCTATGATTCTATGAGTCTGCTCCAATGCACTATAATTGCAGTGCATCAGAGCAGGTGTCCCACATGTCTATACCCGTCCTAAGATCCTAGTGCACTTGGTCTAGATGTGAAGACCTGGGTTATGGGCCCTCTTCTTTTTAATGGGACTTTAACACATTTACATCAGAGCATCTAAGTCACCAAACTACAAAACTGTCTAGGTTTTGGCAACCTCTACCTCTCCTGGGCAACAAAGACTGCAAGAGTCATGAGGCAAGAGATCCTGACTACACATCTTAGTGATTAGGGAATAATAGACCTTGGTTACACTACCTGAATGCAGGCTTATCTTTAACTAATAGTTGTGTAATGTAAATGGGTCCAGTCCAACACTATTCAATCAGTCAAGAGTGACCATGCCACTGCAGCAGTGATGAGGGCATTCCTCTGAGGTCCTATTTCCAATAGTATTTATGCATTTATATTGCTTATATGTTGCAATGTATAAGTACAAATGCCTAAGGAACAAATATAAATCTTTGTCTTAGGTTTGAGATAATAGGAGGGACTAACAGTGGTGAAAAAGAGAAAGAGAAAAGACTCAGAATTGGAGAATATCAGTTTTGCCATGGAAGATAGCTTTAAACAGCATTGATTTGAAAATGAGAGACAGTAACAGTTAAGAGTAAATCTGGGATGGCAGCGTGAGGAATTATTCATCTTCTGCAGGCCACAGTCTTAGTAAAGGGTTTGATCTTGCAACACAGAAGTTAAATGGAATTTATCCATTGCTCTCAAGGGATTAGCCTTCATTAACGGTCTAAGAAGAAGTGATTAGACACAATGAATGACTCAATATGATAGGGAGAGGAAGTCAAGAATAAAAATTATACTGAAATTATCAGGGTGGAAAATAAAGTTGATAGTGGAATTATCAAGAATTGTAAAGAGGAGGAAAAAGATTTGAAAAAGATAGCAGTTTTAAGAAGGTATGAGTTTGATGTACCAATGGGCTATCCAAGAGAAAGTGTCTGAGTTAGAGGTTTACATGATTAACGGGACAAATAAAGCTCATGAAAAGAACATTTTCAGAATTAAAAAAAGTTACAAATTAGTGAACATGAAGCACATTATGAAACTGGAGGTAAACAGGGACTACTGGGCATTGTATCTTGTTCTATGTACTGGAAACAATATACCCTATATGACAGCCTGACCTCCAGCTATATAAATTTTGCCAGGGGCTTCCATGATAATTCTGGCTTCCAGTTGCTCCTTTAATTCTACAATTTTCATTTATTTGAGGATAAAGTTTTCCAGGAACAGATCTCTTCAAGTTAATAAAGTTGTTTGGAATTCAAGACAAAATAAAACATAGCCATTTTGGAGCATACTAATAGTGGGATAAAAACTTATTATTGAACATATATAGAATGCCGGTTTCCCTCACTTTATGCTGTACATGCATTCCTGGAAAATGGTGCATAACGCAAATTCGCATAAACGGAGCTCACTTTACAGTGTAACAAATAGGGATACGTTCCAAGACCTTGACTGTACTGACCCCCAGACCCATTTCTACCACTTTTACAAGACAATTTTGGTATTCACCAAGAGCACGCAGTACACACAAGCACAGGGCACTATCATAATGGGGATGACAGCTACAGAAACACGTGTCATACACAATGAACGAGAAGCAGAGATCCACACAGGAGACTATATTTTGGTGCGTGTCACTCCTACAATGCACTACACAAAGCAGCTGACTGCGGACTGTGACCATGCCAGTCGCATAAGAGCGAATTTACTTTGCATATAACAAATTTTTGGTATAAAAAGGGTCATTGCAGAATAGTGAGTTTGCACATACAGAACCTGCATAAAACGAGGAAAACCTGTACACACACATCTTCCTTAAATGGCTCTCACTAACAACACTGATTAAAGTTGGACTTTGGTAGAAAAACAGCTCTTTCCTCATATATTGATAATCATGACTATTATTCTTCTTTGTCCTGTGCCCTAACATGACTTTTAGAATCAATACAAAGTGACCAGTTCTGTTATCATTCTGGTTTGACACTATTTTACATCCACTTCAATCAACTTTCAGTAGTATAAATGGCTATACAGTGCACTGTGATGGATCTTTGTATGCAACAGATTTCTCACTGGTTCTACTCATCAAGCATCCATACTGGCAAAAGAAGTTAACAGAAAAAATTGGGAGATAATATTGACACAGAAGAAACAGAATGTGACTGTTTAATTAACAAGCACAGGCACAAGGGAACAGAGTTAAGGTTGCCTGACCACCATTAACTGGCATTTTCTGTGTAGCATTAACCTTTTCTTTATATTGATGGAATCCTTCAATATATCTACCCTGCCTATTTTCAAGCCAAGGCAAACGTCACTGTAAAAAAGATCACCACTCAGAGAGGTCATTAATTGTTAATTTTTTTTAAACAAACGGAAGTGTATTTTTTTCAGAGGTGAACCACAAAATAACCTGACTGTCACTCTAACAAATGTTATTGATCTTTCTTGAAAATTACAAATCCAGGAAACTCATAGTGTAAGAAGATACAATACTGTATTTAGCTTAACACAATTAGCTTACCACCTTTTTTATTTGTCAAGAACTCAATGATTTTGCACACATCTTTTTTCTTGCAAAGAAAGCAATACAATACAGAGTGGAAACACTGAATTTTATCCAAAAAACCAAAGCCAATGCTGCTTGCCAAATTAAATAGGCTGCTGAGCTGATCTGGTATGGCAATTGTGTTCTTTTGTGTATGTTCAATTGTGCCCAAATGAACTAAGCAAGTGAAATTTGCTGATGACACTGCTTCCCCTCTGCTCCTGATAACCTTGGAACAGGTACATAAAGCTTCATCCTACACCTCTAAATAAATAGAGATTCTAAATTTAGTTTTAACATTTAGTGTTAAAAATTTCTAATTTAAAATAATACTACACATAAATACACTGCATATCTTGCTGTGGCATACCTATTACTTGGTATTCTACACAAATGGCAATCTCCACGCATGGATAGTGGTTACAAATGGTTTGGATTCCTGAGGAAGGTTAAATTGCCAACGCGCTACTATAGTACTACAGCAATACTATGAACTCCGTGGTGCTGACACTGCCGACTCTTGCAAAAGAGCATAAAAGTAAACCCTGGATCTTAACCCAGCACTATACGCTTCTGGCCCCATGGAGCCTTCCAGCTCAATGAGCTGGTACTCTCAGTTCCTGGGGAGGGCAGATAAAGGGGTTGGAAGTGCTCAGATGACACTACCATCTGCAATAATCACAGCAGCTTTATATTATATATTGCAGAACCCTGACCTATTTCAAGGCACTGTTATAAGGACGTTGTCCTTGTCCCTGATGTGCAATCCTGCAGTTCTTAAATAGCAAAACATTCATTCACCTCAATTTACTCTTATTGATTCCAGGCTATAAAGGCATGAAACTTCCCCAATTTGTGTAGCTAAGAGTACATGTGCAGCTGTCAAGATATGTCTGCATTATTTGGAATTGCATCACTTGCAGCAGCCTTTGAAAACCTGGCACTTGGGGATTATAAATTTCAGCTTTTATTCCCCAACATTTTGAATGATGCTAACTATCCATCCCAAAAACATGCTATGTGAAAGCTGCTAAAGTGTTTAAGAAATGAATTGATTCCTTTACAAATGCCAGTGATCTTATTAAACTCACAGCCTAAAGCCAGTATTCTGAGCTGCACCTAATCAGCACAGGTTGCAGGTTGCAGTCAGGAGTGGGTAAAAAGTTTCGTAGTCTCTGGGCTACTTGAAATTATGTCATCTTCCAATAAACCTTAAAGATTGGCAACATAAAAGGTGATCACCACTTAGTAACACACTTTTCTTTTAGCCAAGACCCCGGGCAGTAATAGGAGGACCACTTACAATTGACAATCCATAGCTGGCTAGTTAAAGTGTCTTCAGAGTCCACTTACAACACTTACTTGTCACTATGGGCCTGTATCATCAGTGCTAATCCAACCCTCAGCATTCTTTTATCCTACAGGATGATCCTATGCTTAGAACCACTATTTTTCTTTATTTGTCTTCACTGCAGCGAAAGTTTTCATTACAGGGCATGGAGATGAATTCCTTTAACATCTGAAACTCACTCTGGTTTCAAAAGGAGTTGGTTTTATTTTGGTCTCTATAAAAAGGTAATGAAATGTATTCTAGACAAGCCAATTGTGAAATCTACATCTTTGGACATGATAATCACTCCATAAAACACCCTTGTCTGCAAAAGATTTAATTTTAAAGAAAAATTATCGCCTCAGGCTAGGCATTCTTCCTGAAACTATAAACAGTAATTCCCTTGGAAAGAACGAATATAGGAGAGTTTATGAGAGCCTGTTTCTCATTCTGGTAGTTATCTCCTGTATCCTGATGCTGCTGGTTTTCAGAAAGCAAAAAAACTTCACTATCAGCTTTGTTTGAGTTTCCTAACAGGTATCACAAACTACAGCAATGGTGTCTGCTCACTTTGCATCTTCTAAAACAGATAGGAAAGTTATTGTAAAAGGTAACCTAAAGATGGGATCATAAAAGGAAATGTGATTTAGTAACAAACCTTCCCTTTATTACACATTTATTTCACAAAAGTACTGGGCTTGAGCAAACAAAACTCAAAAGCAGTTCTTGGGAAGCAGTGCTCTCTGTTCCAAATAGTCTGATTAAGGACAACCTCCCCCTTCCCTCCCCAGCAACAGAATATTTATTAGCTTTCTCAGAAGTAAGGTGTTGCATATGAGAGTGCTGAAGCTGGGCACCGAAAACTGTAAACAGGCATTCTTGGGATGCAACTAGATGTGTCCCAGGAGGCTACCAGACCTCCTTTGCTGGCAAGTGCCTTAGAAATAAGGATAAGATCAACAAAAAATCAATGGGACTCAAGGGATTAGTGACTTTTCCTCTGCGGGCCGTTTTACAGATTACACTTCGTACCTGCTTTGAGTTTGAGCTGTCGCACCTTCAGGCAAAGGACAGGAGTTACATATAAACTAGTTTAAGTGATCAGAAACTGGCTTAAACCTGTAACAGAACATAAACCACATAAACCAGATGGTTGAGTGCACATAAACCAGTTGCAAAATGGCTGAAACTGGTTCAAGACAAACCTGGTTGAATGTAGTATTGGACTTAGCTGATGTGGGTCAAACCAGTTTATGAAACTTCTGTCCCAGACCCCTTTCTGGTTCAAATTAAATCACAGTCTCCCAGCATCCCAGTATGCTTTACAGCCCTGGGCTGGGCTGTCTGCTGTGGAGAGCAGGGCTGGCCCTGACCCGCTTCTCCCTACACTGGAGCAGTGAGAGCTGGCTGACAAGGGAGTAGGTGGGTGGGCAAGCCCCACTGGGGATGCAGCCCAGCCTTTGGGGAAGAGACACTGAAGAGATGCTGTCCCCTCTGCCCCCCAGCACACACAGGCCAGCCCCAGCTGGGGTCTGGGGCCAGGGAGAGAGGTTAAACACTACTTCCCCTGCTCAAACTCTCCTCTCTTCTCCAGACTAAAATAACCCTAGATCTTTTAGCCTTTTTTCATACGTTTTGCTTTCCAAGTTTCTAATAATTTTTGCCACACTGTGCTGGACTCTTTCAAATTTGTCCACATCCTTCTTGAAGTGTGTGTCCTGAAACCTGTCACAATACTCCAGGTGAGGCCTCACTGGGGCTGAACAGAGTAGAAGAATCACTTCCCTCGATTTGCAAGTGACACTCCTGTTAATGAAACCCAGGATGTTGTGGGTCTCCTACCCACACCAAACCATCCCCAAGAGTGCACTGCTGGCTCATATTCATTCCCCAGTCTGTATTTGAGCATGTAGTTATTCAGTGCAAGTGCAGGACTTTTGCACTTGTCCTAGTTGAAGTGACTATGGGCGATTTCTCCAGACTATCCAGGTCATTCTGGATCCTAGCCATGTCCTCCAGAGTGTTTGTAATTCCACCCAACTTCATGTAATCTGCAAATTTGTGAAGTGTGCGATCAATCCCATGATTCGAATCATTAATGAAGATTTTGAACAATACCAGGCCTGAGACAGACCCCTGGGGAAACCCACTTGATGCCCTGCCAACTAGACACTGAGCCGCTGAGAACTACTCACTGGGTACATCTACACGTGCCCCTAGGGTGCCATTGTTTCTGCGCCGTATGCATGATGCACAGTTATTTTTGACTGCTGTGTCACTGTAGCAACACACTATATTAAGGGAACATGTCAGTACAATGATGCAACTGCAGCATCACAATTTTTGCCCATGGATGCTATGCTGCTTTGGTGTGTTGCTATGGCGATGTAGTGTAGACGTACACATGTAGACATACACATTGAGTATGAAGATCCAACCAGTTATGTATCCACCTTTCAGTACTTTTGCCAAGTCTGTGTTTCCTTAGCTTGTTAATGAGAATGTTGTGGGAGACGGTGTCAAAAGCCTTGCTAAGGTCAAGGTTTACCATGTCCACCGCTTTCCCCTCATCCACAGAGCCTGTCACTTTATCGTAAACAGAAATCAGATTGTTCAGGCACAACTTGCTCTTGGTGGATCCATTCTGGTTGTTCCTGATCACTTTGTTCTCTAGGTGCTTCACAGCAGATTGCTGGAGAACCTGCTCCTTGATCTTTTCGGGTATTGGGGTCAGGCAGACTGGCCTGTAATTCCCCAGCCTCTCCTCCATTTTCCTAAAGATGGGCTCTATATTTGCTCTTTTCCAATTATTTGGGACCTCACCCAACATCCACAAGTTCTCAGAAAGAGAGAACTTCCTCTCCAAAACTACCTCAGACACTTCTTTCATCACTGTAGATGCATCCCATCCAGCCCTGCTAGTCTGAAAGCATCTAGCTTCCCTGTCCTGTTCTGCCATTACTATAGGTTGTTTGACTCCTTCCCTATCTTTGCTGCCAACTGCACTCATCATATGATTGCTGCCTCTACTTGTAAAGGCTAAATAGAAAAAAAGGCATTGAATACTTCAGTCTTCCCTGCACCATTCATAACTAAATTGCCTTCTGCATTTCCTAAGTGACCTATGGTTTCTCTGTTCTTAATTTTACTTTTGACATACTTGTAGAATCCCTTTTGATTGCCTGTTTATGCCCCTTGCCAGCTGCCTCTCAAATGGCATCTTGGTCTTCCTAAGTTTCTCTCTGACTGCCCCTGCAACACTCTTATATTCTTCCATAGTAGAAGTTTCCAATTTCTATATGATTATTTTTTTAAGTTTCAGCCTATTGAAGAGATTGCTGTCTAGCTAAGCTGGATGCCCATTGCACTACCCATTCTTCCATCACATGGGGACAGCTTGCTCCTCTACCTTTAAAAGGTCCTCCTTAAAGTACAACCAGCTCTCCTGGACTCCTTTTCCCCTCAGACTTGTTTCTCATGGGATCCTTCCCACCAGTTCCCTAGGTTTGCTAAAGTCTGCTTTTCTGAAGTCCAATGTCTTTATTGACCTATTCTCCTTCCTTCCTCCCCTTATGATCTTCCTTCCTCCCCTTATGATTTTGTGGTTACTATTACCCAAACTATCCTTCACCTTCACATTCTCAGTCAATTTCTCCCTGTTTGTAAGCAAGAAGTTAAGGGAGGCTTCCCCCTAAATTGGCCTGGCTACTATCTTTATCAAAAAGTTATCCCCAAAACACACTAAGAATTTCATAAAGTATCTCATGAAGTCAGGCATTTTTTCACTTTTTACTCAGCCTCATATATGCTTTCTTCAATATCCTTCATCTCTAACAACAACAATCATAGTAATAACAACAATAGCACTTCATTTCAAAATACCTCTTTTGTGAAGCAAGGAAACAGTTATTTTATACCTGAAAAATAGGTGCCCAATTTTAAATATATGGTGCTGGATTAAATATTTTAAATATATGGTGCTGGATTTTCAGGTGTTGTGTCCTCAGTAATAGTGTTAGAAGTATGAGTAACACTTTTTTTTCCTTTTTTTTTGCCTTCTGAAGAAGGTCACTTCTATTCAGGACATCTTACTTTTCACTTCTGCCTAGAAGTCTTCTCCATCTCACTTTCACCGTCCTGTGTAACAAAAGTAGGAGCAGGAGGGAAAAAGCTTTCCTGAAGGCAAGTTCCGAAAAAGGTATCCCATGGACTG
Organism: Crocodylus porosus; assembly: GCF_001723895.1. Taxonomy (NCBI): domain Eukaryota; kingdom Metazoa; phylum Chordata; order Crocodylia; family Crocodylidae; genus Crocodylus; species Crocodylus porosus. Next base: position 125,780,477 of record NW_017728931.1, read on the forward strand.
GAGAGAGGAAAGGTCTGCCATGCAAAAAGTGCTTGCAATGAAACCCCGTTATTTAATACTTTCAGCTTCTTCGTTTGTAACCCACTGTTCCATCCTCCACATTGCCAACTCCACTCTGCCCTGGTCTGCCAACCTATCTCTCCTCTGCACTCCTATGGCACATTCAGACAAGTGTGCATGTGCAGGGGCATGCATTCACCGTGGCAAAAACAGAAGGGGCACAAATTTCTGCTGCTGTGCACATCCCTGCTTTTTGGGTCGGGTGTGGGGCAAAATGCCCCACTTTGGGAAAACGGCCATGTCTGTGTTCATCCTGGCTTCTGGTGTGCTGGAACAGCTAGAAGAGGGGAGATGCTTTGCCAAGCAGCCAGAGCATCTCCCTGGGGGACCTAGCCTCTATGTCTGCTGGTACATACTCCTGGAGTGTGCACTACTACTTCTTTTTGAGGCATTTTTTTTTATACCAGGATCGCCTGGTGTCAAATTTGCAGTGTGGTAAACAGTTGCATATGTGCCGCATGCAGTTTGTGGCACCTCAAACAACTTTGAGGTGCTACAGGCCGCATGTGCATGCTTATCTGGACGATTCCCTAAAACGCGAGTTTCCTAGTAAAATTTGCTAAGACACGTACCCCAATTTTAAGTGTCCTTTGGAATACCTGCATTTGTTCACTGTCTAGAGGAATGGTTCCCTGCCATGATTCAAGTTCCTGGAAATTAGAGTGTTGCACAGAAGTTCACCAATGAAGGACACAGAATAGAGGTAGGAGTACTTAATGGGCCTGCTATACTTCACAGGACTCCTCTGAAATCTTAAGTTTACCACTGTAAAAAAAAAAAAAAATGGTGTCATTTCAGATTTACACCAGGTTGACTGAATTCAGAATTCAGGCCTAAACCTACATGGATTAGTCTGAAAAAGCATTTAGAAAATTGTAAGTGAATAGGTGAAAGCAAAAATAGCATTTATGTCAACATAAATGCAATTTTCTAGACAGCATTAGAAATGTTCAGTAAAACAGACATGTGGATGTAGATGTACTTTACCCTATCAGAACTAATGCTGAAAGGACCTCTAGAGTGAAAGACTCTGGGGTCATTCAAGAGTCCATTACAAGCTATTTTGGGGGAAAATGGTGTATTAAAGCAAATGAAATATGTATAAGCTTTGCTAAGCCATTGTTCTAATTCTTTAACTTTTAACCTTTTCAGCAAATGCTAGTCTGCTACATTTCTACTGTAGTTTCTGACAAAGAATGATTTGTCAAATCTAGGTGTTCTGCACAATAAATCATTAGTTGGTAACATTTCTTTAATATCTCTCAGTAGTAACCCCTTAATAGTTCAACCATCATTCTTTGTCTTTGACTGCAAAACTATTTTCTCAGTGTGCTACTGGCACGAATATGGTGATTTAAATGACATGATACAAGTTAGTATGCTGAAGTACTGTTCATGGTCTGTTGCACAGAGAATACTTATTAGAATTACTGTACATATCACCATGGAGGAAATCACTAGCTGAAGCTCTACTTAATGCTTGGTTGATTTGTTCCTTGCTACTTCATGAATGGTCAAACTCTCACAATAATCACACCCATGGACATGAATTGGTGCGTTTATGTAACATGCCTTTGTCTGGTGTTTTATCCACAAGAGCATCCTTGCTCTAGGTTAGTACTTGATATGAACTACAAAAGCATAAAGCATTATTTTCATTTTTAAAGTTGACGCACTCGTGATTCCCATTTCTGCTGTGATTTGCCTTCTTTCCTTGCTTGGGGGATCAGAGGAAAAGGAGGGAAGCAATATCCCCAGTACAGAACAGATATAGATCCAGCTCAGATTCTATGTCCTTCCTTCCTTGGATCAAAAACAATAGGCACTATCATTTTCTGTGGTTGTCATCCAGTTATCAAATAACAAAATCTATTTTTACTATTTTTTTTCAATTTCCCACAAAAGGGAGCTGGGTTGAAAACATGCTTTTTCAAAGACTGCTGTCCTACTGGTCCTCTTGACCCTACAACTGTAGTCACCTGCCTGTCATTTAATTCTTCTGTGCTGTAAGATAAAATGTCCAAAGATGAAAACCGTTCCTTAGCCCCCAATCGCACACCAAGTTGTCTCCTGACAAAAACCAGGAACTACGAGATTTCTCATCCCCATCCTTGTGCATTAAGAGGAGACCTAGGTGAGAAACTAACATCCAAGATGTGCATACCAGCCCATGCTGGATTTATTTTCCTGCGTTATGAAAATGACACTGTATCCTGAGCAACATAACTCCTCTCTCTCATACTGTTGGAAGAAGCAGACACTTAACAGTAGGGGTGCACCGATAAAGATTTTCTTGGCCAGCATCGATGATTTCATCATCCGATAGCCGATGATTAACCAACCATATCAGCCGATCCTGATCCAATAACCAATATTTAGCAATACTGCAATGCATTTTTAAATTACTGACATAAATAAACCTTTTTCTGTTTGTTTTACATTTATCTCTCACACACACACACTTCTCCTGCCTGCCCCACCCCTCGACGAGGAGAGTGGTGACTGCCTTATTCCTACGCACATCGCCCCCTTGCCCACAGGTCCCACGTGCAGCCCTGCTCCCTGCACAGCCTATGCTGCTATCCTGGGCAGGTGGGATGGACCCTAATGCAGACAGTGGCACTGGGCACATTTGGAGCCCCAGAGCATGCCACTGTCTCAGCACCAGTGGGTCCCACACAGCTGAGCTCCCGCATCCACCAGGGAGAAGCCACTTTTGCAAAGGAGCCCGGTGGAGCAGAATGTCCCTTGTGCAGTGCCTTACCCTGCCTGTGCACAGCCCAACGTCTCAACGGCAGCCCCAGTGCTCAGGCCCTGGCTTCATGTGTGGCATTACAATGGCAGCAGCAGAAGGCAGTAATGGTCCCTTTGTTGCTGAGCGTGGCACCCTGTGACCACTCCCCAGTGCCCCCTACCCCCTCCCACTGCTTGCTGGGACCTGTAATCTGCTGTAGGCTCAGGCTGGTGGCAGGGCACAGGGACCAGACTATGCTCGCCAGGGTGCTCCAGGTACACGGCTGTACTCATCAGCTACAATGACCAAAAAAAGCCAATAGCCAATAACGACATTTCTCCTTTAATTGGTGTTCATATGGTAGCCAACCAATCTATTGGGGCACCCCACTTAACAGAACCCCTCACTCCTTTAGCTGAGGGTATTCTATTGAGTATGCAATGCTGGAGTTTGTACAGAGTTCATCCAAGTCTGAAGAGCTTTCATTTGATGTCTGGGACAGAGTCTTATGTTGGCACATTGAGGTCTTGCATGTCCGTGCAATAATGCCCCTTAAGTTAACAGAACTGCCTATGTGTAACATTTGTAGGGATGAGAATCTGAGTGGGGCACTGCTTAGGGTCAGATACCAAATTAAAAGCAGGAAAACTTAACAGATCATTGAGGACTTGGGAAGAACATACTTATGGTTGATGTGGCAGGGCTATGACAAGTGAAATTCTCAGGAGGGATTTTTTAAATCAACTTCCTAAACAGTTGAGCCAAGACTGACTCCAGGCACTTTCATTATTTTGGATTCTACTGCATTGTTTTCTGGTAACAGCAGGTGGTATAGAAGTGAATGTCAAGCTGAGTTGTTAACATGGTTGCCATTTAATATCAAGTATTTGTGATTTTCTTCTCCATTTTACTGAAGTTTTTTCCTTAGGTATAAATTATAGGGAAGTAATGTGACATCATAGCTGACCCCCAACCTCGTGTACTGTAGACATAGATTAATGGTACTGGAAATAAATAATCAGGTATATTTTTTTTAAAGACACCACCAGGACCATTATGGCTGATTAACCAGGAAAAAAAAATTTTTTTAGAGAAAATGACCCATTTACAAAGACATTAGAACAAAAATGCCAAACTGTTCTTCCTAAGCATGAATAAAGCATACCTAGAGGGAAGATGCAAGAGGCAAAACCAGGTGGTATTAAAAATGTAATTAGGCACTCAAAATTATACATCAAACAGAGATGTAACAAAGACAAGGGACGGGTTGGCAGCTTAGCTGTGGAATAACTATTGTAGGGTAGACAAACTGCATTTAGATTCTCCTCTTGATGGCATATTGAGGTAGCAATGTTTTGCAGAAGTATGTAATTACCGCAGCTCTAAGCAGCTGCTCAGAAAAATCTCAAGAGATTAGATTGGCAAGGTAAAATAGCCAGTTAGGTAACATAATTCACAGCTCTGCATAGAGGTCTGAAATTTGATCTCCAGAGGGGTTCTCATCAATATAGGTTTTCCCCTTATATGAGTCAAATGACTTCTAGTGGGTCAAGCAAGCATCAGGTCCACTAAAATGCCAGTTCAGTTCTTGGCAAGGATGACTGAGCCCTTCCTCCTTTGGACCAAGTTCCATGCCATTTAACCATGATGATTTCTACTGCCCCATCTGCTCAGCAAGGATGGTAAGCCTATGATACCAAAATGAAACCTATGCAAAAGTAGAAATATGCCTCAGGCATACTTTTTGGCCACCATTTCTGACCCTCCAGCTCGATGCAATACTCAGTAAACAAACTGGCACCTGGGTAAACACTGGAAACACTCACATTTAAAAAATTAAGTGGACTTGGACACTTGAGACCAGTTGCAATCACAGTTAACATCCTGGGCTGAAATGTTTCTGGAAGATCTCTGTCTGATGTAGACTTTTTGTTTTGTTTTTTGTTTTTTGAGAACCATATTTGAGTCCTTGGGGAATTGTGAGAGAATTCTACACATGCATTTTCTCTCAGTGGAAAAAATATATTTCTTGAGCGTGAGGGCTGGGGTCTGAACTGGGATTTGTAATTTTTCTCTGTCCTTTGCAAAACTGGCAGCAGCGAGGGAGTGGCAAAAGCAGCAGGTGCAGAAGCCACACTTTGGAAGCATGTGCTCTGTGCACATAGACAAACCAGCTGCAGCTTCCAGTAAAATTGAACACTTGGCCCTGGCTGGAGAGGCAGACTGGAGCAGCAGTGAGACAGCCAGCAACAGGACCAGGGCTGCTGAGAGTCTGCAGGTCTAGTGTGCTGCAGGTGGTCTCTGCACCAGAGGGAGAGGACATGTGAAGCCCGGGCCCAACAGAAGGTACCTGGAGCTGGGAACAGCTGACGGGGACTCACTGTGGCCAGGAGTAGACAAGACATGGATAGATCTGAAGGTAAAGAGGGTCCAGCGGGGCAAGACCAGAGTCCAAACATGAGTTAGAGGACCGGTGGGTCCAAGTGCTTTATGTTTTGTGTTACTGTTTCTTTATCGCTCCAGTTACCATTTGTTGGTCCAAAGTAGATTTGATCATTGCCTAAATACAAGAACTAATAGAAGGGCTGAAGCAGACCCGACAGAGGGTCAAGCCCTGAGACTTTAAAAGAATACTGAGACTTTGTGACTTTGACTGCGTGTCAGGTGTATGGAATTTATTTCATGTCTCTTCCTTGATTTACAATCAATCTTTCACTTCAGAAATACCTGGCTGGTGGATGGGGTAAAGGGAAGCAAGATCATCATGGGAAAGATCCATGGCCCCACAAGCGTAGCCCTAGTGACACTGGTAGCCTTCTGCTTATTCAGTAAGATCAAGATGTGGCAGGCGAGAACAGAAGGGCGGCTTGCAGGTGAGGTACATGTTCAGGCCAAGCTATCTTCATCTAAGACCAAATACGCAGAGGGGTTGGGTTCTTGCGCCTGGCGGTATCAGACGTGCCTGTGGCATTGAATATACTTTAGAACACAGTGACTTATGTAACAGTGTACTTGCACACTAATTCTACTTGGGGAAAGACCTCAAGACTTGGCACACTGATTGTGTGGGAACTGATGTAAAATGCTGCTGCTGCTTAATACTATGCAGCTGTGTTTTGTTATATAAATAAAGCTTTGGCTTAATTTTTCAAAATATTATTACTGTGGTCATGCTTATTAACATATTGCAAGGATTAGCGTATCAGACATATTTTAACATTAATTTTGATACATTTTAATCATTGTAATTTGACTTACAGAAAATCAGGTGGTATGACCCAGAGAAAATAAATGATTATTTTTATTTTTTTAAAATATTATTCTGAGTACTTAGTATCTACTTAGATGTAGTTTGAATGAAATTTAACAGAAATTTAGAAAATACAAAGCAAGTTGATTTTTCTGCAGTGAAGGACAGAAGTTGGCAAACTGCTCCTCCACTAGGCAATACAGCTATATATAGTTACTATATATAGTTAATGCCCACTGGACAAGCAACAGTGCCTTTTAGCCTGACTCAATAAATGATATGAGGTGTGTTACGAAGACTAAAATATTTTCTTTGATAGCTCTCTAAGAAGTAAGAAAAATATCATTTTTCTCCTCAGTCTCATAACACCTGCTAGGAAAACAAATGATGATTCAGAGTTTCCATTGTAAATGATAGCTACAAAGATCGACACAAACTATAATTAGTTCCTATAAAGACTAAAGCCAATTTTTGCAAACTTGGGTACCTAAGCAAATAGGCCAACTTGCAAAAGGACCTAGCACTGAATGTGGCGGGCACCTTAGTTTTGAAAAATGTGACGCTTGTAGCCTAAAAATAAGATGTGAGGTCTGTGTGTCAAAGTTTTAACTGAACTGCTGTGGTTATCTAAAAATAATTGACACCAAGCTAACTAAAACCATACTCACACACGAAACAATACTCTGAACACAAGCTCTTTGGTCAGGGTCACCTTTTTGTTCTATTTATGTACAGCATATAGCACAGGGAGTTCCATTCACAACTCAGGCTGCCAGGCACTATTACAAAATAAGCAATAATATATATTCATGAAATGAATATAATAGGTAAATGTAATCTAATGTGTAAATTGCTGTAGAGGTCTTTCACCACTCCCTTCCCGCCTTATCTTCTGCTCCGTTTTTGGCCCCAGTCCCTTTGGCCCTAAACCAATCAGAACCTGCCATCCCTGATTGTTCCTGGTTGGACTGGGGCTGCCATCACTGTTGATTGTCTAGAAAAGCAAAGTAGAGCACTAGAAGGTAAGGGACGTAGGGAAGAGTGCCAGGAGGATGGAAGGCAGTCATGGGTGGGGGACAGTTGGGAGGGGTCAGGTACTGGCACAGGGGCAAAGGGAGGTAGGCAGGTGGCATGGCGGACAGGTGGGGGGCGGGCAGATGGAATATGAGGACAAAAACGCATGATGGTGTAGCGAAAACCCCCAATTTTTTTTAAATTTAAAAATACATTCCCTTCCCTTTCCCAACCATTTCTGACTTTCTCTCTGCCCTCTCTATCCCTTATAAGTAGTCATAGATAAGCTAAGATGAGTTCTTAAATGCCATTACAGTGACAAACCCATTTTTATATTGTAAATAGTGTTATTTTTGTATTGATTTTTACTGTTTTATATTGATATTGTATGATTTAGACCTATTCCTATAAGTTAACCAAAGTAATGTCAACCCTTCATCTTGTAATGTCAAGTCTCCATTTTGTGTCCGCTGCCGGGGCATACCCTATTGTAACTGTGTTGCAACTATGACTCATACCTACCCCTCCTATGTAAGTTGGTTCTTAGGTGAAAGGGGATGAATGAGAGTGCTTGAGATGTAATGGTAGCAGGCCTAAAAATAGCTCCTGCTCAATGACCAGACCATCAACTCAACAACTGGATCATCAGCTCAATGACTGGACCACTGCCTTCCACTGGCTCTCCCTGAAACCACAGATCCACTCCCAGGACCCAATATTCGAAAGATAAAGACCCCCCAAGAAACCAGCAACATAGAAACAAAGAACAGAATAGAAATGAGAAACTCCACCATTGTACCTCACCAGACAATGAGCACACCTGGAACTGCATGACCGCATCTGGACAGGACTGGGCCTTGCCTGGGCATGTCCTGCCCGTTAGAGTCACGGGCAGCCCACCCCTATAAAAGGGTGTGACCTCCTTGGGATGCCCTCGCCATCTGGACCAGCACTACGCCATGCCACCTTCCATCCAAAGGCCCTGCCATTGACCCCCTCTGGACAATACCTTACTGGAAAAGACCCTGACTGACCATTGAGGATCAACTCGCAGCCTGGGATAGGTAGCTATCACCCAAATTTTCCCTCCAATTAAGGGACCTGAGTTCTATTTCTATCCACCTGATCTCAATTCCTCTACTAAGCCTTTTTCCTCCTGCTACCATTGTGTGAGTGCACATGGGAGTTTGCATGCGTGTGGGAACCAATAACTTCGTGGTGTGTATAGTGTACTTCCTGTCTAATAAAACTGATATTTTTGGACCCCAAGCTGGCCTTTGTCTTGCTACAGGCTCCCCACTTAATCCCCACTCTGTTTGCTCCTGCCTCTGACCCGACCTCATGTCTAACCCCCGTCCCTCTGTCTTCTGTCCCTCTGCTCCCCATCCTGTCTCTCTGCCACCTTGGACCCCCATCCCGGCTCTCTTTCTATGTCCCAGCTCCTCTGCTAGCTTCCTGCTCACTGCTGCTCCATCACTTCCACCTCTCCTGACCTCCTGGCTTTGCTCCATCACCTCCACCTCCCAGCTTTCAGCGGTTTTTTCCACCTCACAGCTTTCTACCCTGGTTTTCTCCACCGCCTCGCTGGCTTCCCTGTCAGCTTCCGCCTCCCCCCACCCCCCGCCAAGCTTCCTACCTCCACCTCCACTGCCTCCGCTCCCCCGACTCTATGGCTGGCTCTCCCAGTCATGCCTCCACCACCTCCTCTGTCCAGGGCCCCCAAATGCCCCCTAGTCACCAAGCATCCCAATTATCCCTAAGTGCCCCCTAGTGTTAAACACATGCAGCTACTGAAGCACGTGTTTGCCTGCATATGTGTGTGGACCCATAGTGTTGTATGTGCAGTTTGTGTGAGTCTGTATAAGTTTGTGTCACACCCTCCTGCCTAAAAGCGCAATATTGAGACCCTGAGCATTGTGACGTGTGTCAAGTCAACAATGGCTGTAGTGGTTAGGGGCAAAGACTCCCAACCAGGCACTGGGGAGGGACACAGATTCCAGTGGTCAGGCATGGGGACAAGGAAGCAAGGGGCATTAGCAGCAGCAGGCAAGTAGAAAGGGGCGGGGGAGCAGCAGCACAGATGCTGGCATAGGCATCTGGGAACGGGGGCAGACAGCAGGTGAGAAACACAGAAAAGGGCAAGTGGTAGGGTGGAGAGGCACTGTGGTAGACATGCGCCTAGACAGGCAAAGAGCAGTGGGAATAGGCAAGGGGCAGGGGAAGGGGCAGGGGGGTGGTTCCTCACCCACTATTGCTGCTCTCCTTGCCACAGCTGTGGTGGGCATGAATGTAAGACTACCCTCCAATAAATACATACTATGCCTGAAAATGATAATAAATTGATAATTTTTCATGGATATAATCTCATTATTGGGGGGTCATTTGGGATTTGGGTAAATGGAATGTTATTTTGTTGTTTTTTTAATTCACTGGTGATAAAATCCATACAGCATGCCAGTAGTACTTCATCTTCAGAGCAATCACACAGAGCTAACACAGAAGCATCCTATACAGCTGAAGGTGTCAAAATGGAAATAGAAGTGACACCATTTTAACTTTCCACATGCACACCATATTAAAACATGAGACCCGATCAAGTATAATACTATAGATTACTTCTAATGCCGCCAATGGCCAACTCATCAGTTCCTTAGAGATGTGTAATTAGCATAGTATTGCTGGATATCTCAGCAGCCAGTTTGTCTTCTTCATTGCAGCTCCACCCTGAGATTAACATTTAAAGGATATTTTCCTCTATGATATTATTAAATCTTTTTTCTTTTTCCTGTAGCCCCTCATGGTTTAATACATCTTTCTTATTTTTCTACATTTATTCAGACTCAACTATATTTGCCAGATATTAGCACAGGTGTTTAAAAGAGCCTTCTCTATTTATCTGCACTGTTTTCTTTGCTTAGTGTAATTGAAGTTGCCTTATTTTTATGGTAAGACAAAGAAGAAGGAAGTAAACTTAAACACAAAATATGAAAATGGTTTCAGAGGGTTGTAGATCATAACAACCAACATAGCCTATCAGAAAATAAAAGCTGATAAAATTAACTAAAATGGCAATATTTTAGCTATAGGGTTTCCCTTCTTCAGTGCCAACAAACAGGAACTGACAAGGCACAATTAATAGTGCCATTATAGCAAAAGAAGGAATAGATTATTTGTTATTTCTTTTTCTTTTGTCTTAATAATGAAAAAAATGGCACTTTCATAGTTATTTGGAGGCTTAGAGGCAACCTGGGTACAATAAGAGTGAAAATTTTGCTATTCTTACATCAAAGCAAGTTCATTAGAATCAGTTTATCCAAATCTCATCGTGGCATTCTTAATTCTTTAGTGCTACCAAATGTATATTTTACATCTCTGACAGCAACACTTATGACGTTGTAAATGTTAAGCCACTTTCTTTGTAAAGATCTGAATGGTATGATAATGGGCATGATACTCTAAAAAAGGTTAACTCTGGGCATGTCTACATGCTTTGAGAGCATTAGACTAATTTTACTGTGCATTAGCATGACATACAAAACCTGTGTTAATGCACTAATGTGCAGTAAATCTAGTCTAATGCGCAGTAGGACCACACAAAAACCATTCATGTGTGCTAATGCACAGTAGCACTGATTACAGCACTTTAAGTTAGTATCTGCCATTACAGGAATTAAGCTTAATGTGCCATAATTACAGTACATTAATGAATGTAGAGATGTGCCCATTATGTATTAGCAACAGTATGAATGCTATGCCTGAAAAACAACATGCATAAAGCAAAGAAAAGATTTTGTCAGTTTAATTGCTTGATCAGTTTTCCACCCCAGTACCTCTTCAAGCCCCTCCACAAGCTATTCCCAGCACAGCTGTCATCTTGGTGGGAATGCACTAAGAGCCATATATCCTTCAAGTACCCTGTCAATGTCCATTAGTCAACATCTAGGGAGTACTCAGTATGACATAAGTCTAAATGGATCCCTACATGACACCATTAAAAAAATTTGTATTTGTTAGGATTAGTAGCACTAAAGGCAAAATCCTGGCACCACCGAAGTTAGCCTAAGTTTTTACAGTGACTTCAGCAGTTTCAGGATTTTACCCTTCAGTTTTAATTTATACAATCTTTGAATTAAAAAATTATTACATCTTGGGTCATACAGACACTTAGCTTCTCCTTGGAGAGTCACTGCTCTTCCCAGATAAACCACGAATGTGAAGACATACAGGTTTTCTCCAAGAGGAAAACTGGCTGCTTCAAGTGAAAAATGACCTGGGACCAACCAGGGTTAAATCCTTCCTGGAGGGGCAAATGTCTGTACATATTGTCTTCTGAGAGAAGCCATAACACAGTGTTCCAACATCCCAGGGTATTTTGCTCCAATCTGCTCTCCCTCAAGGAGACAGTGAGTCATGCACTGGACTCTACTGTGCCAGCTGAGAAGGGAGAAGAACACACCCCATTTGTAACCCCCACATTGTGCTGCAGTAAGATGCAGACTGACCCTGAACCGTCTCGGTCTGCTATCTGCCACAAAGCAGGCTGAAGTAGCCTGCAGAACATGCTGAGATGTGTGTGCAGGAGCCCCTTGGCTGCACAGCATCATCACTGCAGTAACCCTAATCCTTTCAGTCTTTTCTCAGAAGTTGTACTTCCCAATCCACTGATCATTTTTGTTGTGCTGTTTTGGACTCTTTCCAAAAATTGTCCATTTCATTCTTGAAGTGTGTGACCCAAAACTAGACAGTACTCCAGGTGAGGCCTCACCAGTGCTGAATGGAGTGGAAGAATCACTACTCTTGATTTACAAGTGACATTCCTGTTAATACAACCCTGGATGCTGTTGGCCCTTTTGCAACAAAAGCACAGTTGGCTCACATTCAACTTTTGGTTCACCATAAACCCCCAGTTCATTCTCTGTAATAATGCAACATAGCCAGTAATTCTGCAGTCTGTATTTGTGGAATGGAATAACTGCATGCAAGGGCAGAACTTCGCACTTGCGCTTGTTGAATCTCATCTGGTTGATTGCAGACCATTTCTCCAGTCTATCCTGGTCATTCTGGACCCTAGCCCAGTCCTCCAGAGGGTCTGCAATTCTACCCAACTTGGTGTGATCTACAACTTTGCTAAGAATGTCATCAATCCCATCATCCAAATAATTAATGAAGATATCCGCCTTATAGTTCTTTCATCAGTGTTCCCTTTGTTAATGAGAATGGTGTGGGAGATGGTGTCAAGAGCCTTGCTAAAGTCAAAGTATACCACATCTACTGCTCTCCCCTCATCCACAGAACCTATCACTTTCAATGTCCTCAAGTGCATCCCATCTGGTCCTGCCAATTTGAAAGCACCCAACTTTCTAAATAATCCCTAACCTGTTCTGCCATTACTCTAGGCTGTCTGTCTTCTTCAATATCTCTGCTGCCAACTGTCAACTGGTAGCTGCCCCTATTTGTGAAAACTGAAGTAAAAAAGGAATGAAATATTTCAGCCTTCTCTGCACTGTTTGTGACCAGATTGCTTTCTGGATTCCGTAAGGGACCTATGGTTTCTTTGGTCTTCTTCTTACTTTTGACATACCTACAGAATCTCTTTTTATTGCCTTATGATGCCCTGGTACCACTTACCATGCATCAAGCCCTTCAGACTTCGGGCTCCAGTTTGACTTCAACTGGCTTCCTGATTCTGGTTCTAGTAAACCCCTGACTTGGTGTTTGAACTCTGGTTTGACCTTGGCTTGCTTCCTGAAGCTGGTTAGTTCCCTGGCTTGGCACTCAGATTCTGACTTCTGACCCTCTGGCTTACAAGTCAGATTTGCCCTCTGTTGCTCCAAACCGTGGCTCCTGTTGCACTGCCCATTCTTCTGTCACATTGGGATAGCTTGCTCCCGTGCCCTACATACAGACACTTAAGCAAAGTTTGACAATTAAAAACCTATCAAAGCCTGTAACGGGGACATGACCCTCTTCCTTGGATCTATCAAGATCCTCACAACAGCAAGACATTGGCCATCCTTTTCTCCCTGTCTTAACTGTGGCAGGTTAGAGTATTATGCCTTGTGGATGTGTCGGAGTTGACTGGGTAATTTTAATAATAGGTTAGACAATGGATTTTCACAGAATGATCCTGTCTCTGTACTAGATGATCCTGTCTCTTCTAGCCCTACTTTTACATGATTTTAAGGCCATTCTTTTCTTTAAAGAACAGCCTTTCTCTGGTTTGCAATGGAAATTATAATCTACCCAGTCAAAACTGGGACTATTCAGGTACAGGTACTCCTCACTTAACATTGTCCCAGTTTATGTTTTGTTATTATGTCGCTGATCTATTAGAGGACATACTCGAATAAAGTTGCACAATGTTTAGTTATAACATTGTTTGGCTGCCACCTGCTAGTAGGTAACTACTGTGAGGTAATTGGATTCACTTAACATCATTTTGCCTTAAGTCACATTTTTCAAGAACATAACTACAACGTTAAGCTGTATATGGTGTAGTTTCTAAATACGGCCTGTTACTTAACACATAACTGTATCCTTGCTTGTACTTTGTGTCATTCCTGAGGTGGTCAGTTACGCAAAAGAAATTCTGAGCATAAGCATAGAAACTTTCCCTTAAAGAACTGGATACCTATTTATCCATCTTCTTTTTTAAAGTTATCATATACCACATTTAATTGAATCAATCAGAAAAGGGAAGTGGGGTGGAAAGAGCCTTGCCTTGTATTCAAGTACCAGCCCAAGGCAAGTGGCGGTTCAGCTCTGGCTTCAGCCCTCCAACGTTTATGGCTGAAACTGGAGTTGAGCTATTGTTTGCCTGGGTTCAAGATAGCTTAGAGTTATAGAAAAGTAGACCTTGAAGGGACCTTCAGAGTTCATCTGGTCCAACCCCTGCCTGAGGCAGGACCATCCCATATAATCCATAATCTAAACATATCCTTACCATCAAACTTGGCATGACATACCTAACACCCTACGCAGTCACAGATAAAGCATGGGGACCACAGTGACAGTGTTCTTCTTCAATAAAACATTGTCACTATATATATATATATATACTCAAGAGATCCTGGGTAGAGGGCCACAGACCCACTACATAGGAAGGCAACCCCCCCCCGCCCCACAACCCAAATGAATCTGACCACGGGGGTAACATTTCTTCCTGACACCAAACATGGTGATCAGTCTGATGCTGAGCAGAGGGCCAAGACCCTCTAGCCAGGAACCTCTGGCTTTGGTCCCAGCAGGAACATTGGCACACCCCTAAGTCCCCAGCTGTGGCTGTAGCCAACACCCAGTGTCTCTGGGAAAGCTTAAAAACATCCCGACACAAATGCAGCAGAAAAGCTGAGAGGGGGGAGCAGGGGTAGGGGCAGGGAGGATAACCAGCAGAGCCCAGAAGCATGGGAAATACTTATGGTAGAAGTCGGGCATAGCTATGCCTAGATCATCCCCGACCAGTGGCTGTCCAAACTTTTCTTGAACATCTCCAGTGATGCAGAGTCTACAATTTCCCTAGGCAGTCTATTCCACTGCCTCACTCTTCTAACAATGACCAATTTTTTCTGGATATCAAATCTAAACTTACTTTACTTCAACTGAAAGCCATTGGTTCATGTCCTCCTTTCTGCAGCAAAAGAGAAAAAGTGCTTTTCTCCTTAGGTGTGCATTAACAGGTTGGGGAGTGTAGGGGAGTGAAACAGGGGAGCCTCACCAGTACAGCTTGGACAGAGTGCGAGGGAGACTACACAGTCTGCTCCCTCACAGCTGTCATCCTTTCCCCCACCTGACTTTCTGCTCCAGCTCCCACCCCTCCTGCCCCAACCCATCATGGTCAGGTGTTGCCACTGCTCCTCCCTGACCAGGCTGGTCTGGGGCTGATTGCCACAGAGCAGAGCTGCAGCAGAAGGTAAGTGGTGGCCAGCCACAGGGGGAAGCCTTCAGGGGTCAGACAGGCACAGAGGGGGGAAAGGGGCATGGAGCAGGCATAGGCACTGCCTGGGGTAGATAGCCAGGGACCAGGCAAAAGGGGAGGGACAAGTGGCAGGGGGGAAACAGGCACTGGTCTGGACTCTTGCCCCCTACCACTGGTTTCCTTGCTGCAGCAGGGGGGCGGGGGACAAATTCAAGTCAACCCCCCGATAATTAGATTTTATACATAAAAAATTAGAAGATACTTATCATTGTCCATGTACAGAATCTAATTATTGGGAGCTCATCTTGAACTCAAAGTAGTCTTGGATTTGGATAAATACGGTATATATCAGAGAACTGGGTAAGTAAAATTATTCTAAATTGAAATTTTCTGAATATATCTACTACTGGATATCATATCCTAAACTAGTAAGCACTGAAGGGTGAGTGTCATGTGCAATCTGAAAAGTAATTTCTTCTAGATAAATAATAATATCTAAGATTTGACCTGTAACCTTAATGCAATGAAAATTCAGACATTCATAAAACATCTATCCTTTAGACTGTGATCTCTATTACAATATCTAGGAGAGAAAATAATAAAATACCACAAAATCATCATAAGCCTTTACATCTCAAAGCCAAAGCTGTATGAAATGTAAAATGACAACAGAAAATAGATTTGACATTTTACACAGTTAGAGCAGTATAGAAAATGGTGAGCAAGACTTGACTTTACAGTAATGTAACTTACTAACAAAGTAATAAAGAGAAACATTAATTTTACATGATTCAAAGGTAAAACCAACACTTGTTTATTATGTTTCCCTTTATCAGGGAAACTTTCGAGGCCCAAACACTGAAGAGAGAATGGAGGGCATTCAGGCACTGAACATATTTCTCTCTATATCACTACAAACAAACTACAGTTGATGTATTCAACACTTTGCAGTTGAAAATATACTGCAAGCTAAATAAGCATAAAGCTTGAAATACACCCTGTCTTCCAAACTAGACACCAGTCACTTTAGGGTAAGACGACAAGATATATAAATTCTCATTTATATATCAGCTTAGGAAATACTACCAGGGCAACTACTTGCTGGATGAGTTCAATATCAAGAGCTCCTAATTCCTCTGTATTTAGACATCCCTGTTCTCTAAAGTAGAGAAATAAATTCAAAGATGTTCAAATTTCACTTGTGACCATTGTCTCAGAAGAGCTCAAAGTTCACTTGCTTATGAACCAGAATATCCTTGTCGTTTTTTATAGATTTTACTGACAACAGGAAAGTTCAAATGGCTAAGAGCAAGGGAAGAACCAAATTTCATAAGACAGCTTTAAATGTTAGTCAAGTATAAGAGATTGCTTATGTACTTTAAGAACAGATTGCTGCCCCTTATATGAAAATAGTTCTCTGCCAAACCCTGGCAGGACCAAAGAGACCACGAGAAAAATCTGAGCCATATTATTAAGGGACTGTGTGAAGGTGAGCAAAGAAAGCCTTATTTACGCTAATGGGGAAATGCACCAAATTGGTTTTGTTGGATGAGGAGCAGGAAAACATGTTCTATTTCCATTAGTATTACATTTTACCCAGTTGCTTGGCAAACAACAAACTAATATATTTTATTTCATTATGCCTTATGGGGAATAGCAAACACTGGAACTGGCCCTGTTGCTCAGTAATATCAGTTATGTTACAGTAATGCTGCCTTTTAAACACCACTGTGTTTATAATGCACATTACATTACAGGGCATAAAATATTACATCTGTCCATTTACCATCACTTAAGTTGCTACTGTAATTGCACAGGTAGTATTTATCCCTGACAAGTAATTAGTCTGTGTTGGGAGGTAACTTCATCGTTGAACTATTTGTTCCGCCCAAGAGCTTGATGGAATTGAACATCTTTATTCCTCTTGCACCAAGTGATCAGTTCTAGATTCTTTTCTTTAATATGAAACTTTACAGCCATAATTCCTTATCAGTGCTTCCAGTAATGCTAGAAGTGAGTGCTACAGCACGCCAAAGTCTCTGGCATTTTTGCTACTGTACCATCTAACCATAAATGATTGTATCCTATCCACCATTATCCACTCTCTCATGGGATTAAAATAAAATTCCTTCATGGAGAGCCTGGTCCATGAAAGTATTTCCTATGGGGATTCTTGCATCGTCATCTGGAGTAACTGATGGCAACCACTGTCAGAGACAAGACAGTAGACTAGATGAACAATGGTTTAACTTACCATAGCAGTTCTTATATTCTTATGTCAATACATTTAAGGATTCATTAGGCAGAGATACAGACCTGGAATTAAAATTAGAACAACTCAAATCTCACTTTACACTTTCCATAAGAACTGTAGAGGAGTCTAGGATCCTGTAAGCTCCTCTACTATGCAGACTTCTTATAACAGAGAAAAAAAAGATCGATTAAGATGGCTCTCATACCACAAAACGTTGTGGAATGATGCCAATAGGTGGCCTTGTATACAACTAAAAAAGGAGAAGCCCACTGCCTTCAACCGAATGTCAGAGCAACACACGTTCTGGTTTACTTTACTGCTGTGCCCAGGCTCTTTTACCCTAAACTGAACATCATCTCCCAGAACTTCCCAACAAGCAGAGGGAGCAGGGCTTCTCTTCTACATCTGAAGAAGTTACCCCAAGTATACTCTACGGAGCCTTGCAACGAAAGGGGTAGAAGAAGAGCTCCGACAACTTCTCTGCCTGTCTTTTTCGGTGTGGCTTGTTATAACAATAGCATTGATCTTGGGGGCTATGTCAAGTGTAGGAATAGTGATGGAGATCAGGGATATGGGGATCTCCCTGCAGCCTACTTGCTCTTCACCCATGTTGAAACCAGGAACATTGTGGTTGATGCTTAAAGCCGATATTTAGACTGATTCTTTAATCATTACCTAAAGCAGACTCTTCAAATGCATTTCCTTAATCACTGGCACAGTTTTACACCAGTTGCTAGGGCACATGCTATCAAGTACTAGAGCAGGGGGGAAAAGCAGCTCTTGAAATGAGCTGCTTTGAAAGAGATTATGAATAATAAAGCAATTTTGGACTTCTGTCTGAGACTTTTCAAACCAACACATTTAATATGAGGACCCCCTGCAAAGTGTGTAAGTAGTGTATTATCATGTTTTCGCACAGGAGGAAACTGTGGCAAAGACAGCTTAAGTGATGTGCCCAAGGTCACAGAAGAAACCTTTGGAAACAGAGAAGTGAAGAGAATGCAGCTGTTCTGGCCAACTATACAACAGGCTTTGCCTGCTTTATAAAACAAAGTCCCATTACATAAAAACAGACCCTGTGGGGTGCTGTTTTATATTAGCACTGTTACATGCACAAACGTTTCATAAGGTAAGTCCAAAGATTTCAAACAGGAAACCAGGATATCAAAAGCATTCTGTCCCGTTGTGTTTTTTTTTTTAGTTCTTTGTTGCAAAAGAACTACTCTTTTATGTCTTTGTATTAAAAAACAAACCAAAAGGAATGAAAGATAAGAGCTGGAATTTTCTGAGGGGTGCCTCGAGTCCAACAAGGCTGAGAACCATGCCATAAAGCATCACAGTTGCAGTGCTCTCATCCAGCCCTGGTTTTGGACTGAGGCTTGCTATTCTGTTTGGCACAATCCACTTTTTTTCTGTTTAAACCTATATAATAAATAAAACAGTTAAGAAATTTTGCTACTGGAGGCTGGTTAAAGTGGATTTAGGTAGTATCACTTATTTTTTAGAAAAGAAATGAGAGAAGGAAAACAAAAAGGCTTAGGAAATCTAATGCAGTTGTTTCCATGTTCAGTTGCTTCTCTTATTTAAGGCAATTTTCAGACTCATTTCCTTCCAATGATGCCCAATGTTAGCATTAAATGAGGGAGATAGTCACCTTGCCAGAGGGGTCCATTAAGAAATGATATGATTTTATATCAAAGGACTGAAGGAGGACAGAATGCGTTTTGTTTCTCTCCTATCCCTGAATTTTTAATCCCTGAATTTTCTGCAGCCATGTTAAGATTTGTCCACATAGGTATAGCCAAAGAGATCATTCATAAAGACAAAAGACAAAACCAAAATTCAATTCTTTTAAGTTAGGACAGTGGCTAGCATATTCCATCTTTCTTCCTTTCCTTTTTCTTGCAAGCCTCATTAAACAAAGCCAGAGAATGAGGACTTCCACATACGTCAAGACAGGCAGAATTATATTTAAGTCCTTTAACAGGATTTGAGGGGTGCATGTTTCATTCCTTGGACAAGCAACTTGAATCCATGTGCTTCAGATGCCCACTTGAGGCACACAGATTCACATTACTTCCCCAAGTAAGTTTGCCCACAGCCCTTGGCCTGCTTCATTTAAATTGTAATCCCTTCAGGAAAATATTATCTCCTGCTATGTGCCTGCAGTCTAGTACAAAGGGTGTCTGATTCTTGCTGGGGATGCTATTGGAGCAGCAACAACAAACCACCACATGGCTAGCAAAGCACTGCTGCATAGTTACTTGAATTTGTCCTGCCTGAATTCTTCACATACTAGTTTCTGGGCATTTATATTACATGACAGCCCTCCTTATCTCTGAGGAAACGCATCTTAATTTCTGGAACAAGACTTGTGTTGGCAAACAGTACTGTTTGGTTCATTTTTGCTAGAAGAGCCACAAATGTAGAACAACTGTTTGGCAGAGCACCGCGCTCCATCCATCTTTTGCATAAATTCAGGTGACAGTGTTCAGGTTTAACAAATAACTGTTTAATGCATTAATATTTCTAGCTGGGGTATGAATCCTGCATTCAGAGCATATCTCCAATATTATTCATTGCTTAGTGAAACGCTTTGAGGTATAGCACATGAAAAGCTCTAAACAATCCCCCACAGAAATCAAAATGAACAATCTCATATTTAAAGATTAACGATTCTTCCAGTTGCATAACTGACTTACGGAACGGTCTGTGATCCTGTGCAGAAAGCATGGCTGGATTGTTTGTACTGACGTAAGGAAAGAAGGTTAATTTACCAACACTTTTCTCAGTAGCTATTTACCTGTACTTTGTAACTGCCTAATGGCAAAACAAAGTATGTGTTTTTAAGGGCCATTACATTGCAGTGCATACTGTTTACATTACATTGCAGCGCATACTGTTCTCTTCCTGTCACTTGTGGTGCTCGTTTCTTTTTGGCCATTTCAGCTACTTGAAATTTCTTCAGTTCAGTGCATTTCTTTCATTCTGCTTTTCTCATTTTATGGACTCAATGTTACCTCAAAAGAGGCCTTGGGAAGTTGCCAAAGAGAGGGAAGAAATAGGACACTGACAAAACAAATGGCAAACCTACATTAACAAGAGAAAACACAGGAAAAAAATGAACCACTGATCACAGCATTGCTCTGAAACTGCAGAGAAAAGAAAGCAGTCCACTACATCCCCAGAAATGTCCTTCTCACCAATCCCTAAAGAATTTAAACACTGCCTCTTTCCTTTTTTGTTTCAGCTAAAGGAAAAACAATGGTACTCAAAGTTGCAGATCTCCAAACCTACCCTCAACTCACAGTTATTAAAGATCCAAAGTATTGCACATACTCTGGACTGTGGTTTGGCTCCTCTGAGTTAGCTGTGCAGAAAAAGTGGATAATAGGGACATGCTTCTACACTGGGGTGGGCAATTATTTCAGCTGGAGGGCTGCTTAATGAGTTTTGGCGAGCTGTCCAGGGCTGCAAGTGTAGCCCCATTCCATGACAGGTGCCCTGTTCCCTGTACACCATCTTGGGACCAAAAATCCTACCCCCTAACCTGTGACCTTTGGCACTGCAAGCCCCTCCCTTTGCCCCAGAAGTGCTTCTTTTAGGATGGGAGAGGTTGCCATTGTAGAACTGGAAAAAAATGTCATATAATAAAAATCAAATATCCACTATAACATATTTTAATTTCATTTAAAAACGATTGCCCTGATTTGTGTGTGTTTGCATAGTGTATATGGCAGCAATTGCATAATAGTTCAAAATAAAGTTTTAGTTTTGTATATCGCATGGGAAGGTGTGTGGGGTGTGTATTTGGGGGAATGTGTTTGGGGGAATGGGTGCATGTGGGGGAAGATGTGGGTGTGGACATGGTGATGGGGTGTGGGAGGGTGTGAGTGTCTATGTGGGTATGGGGTGTGTGGCGGGGGAGGGTCCTCTGGATCCACACATGCCAGCAACATGTTGGCCCAGCCCGACCTGGCCCCGTAGGGCAGAGCTGCCCATGACTCCGGCCTCAAATGACAGCAACGTGTGGGGCCAGCACTGCCAGGCCTCAGAGCACACAGCTACTGCTCTCCCACCTGACTCTCCAGGCCCACATGGCTGCCCAGCCCTATAGAATGCAGCTCCCACCCGAGTCCTTGGCCACATGTGGCACACCATGTGGGGCCAACCCAGGCTGGCCCCATAGTGCACAGCTCCCAGGCAACTGGACCTCTTTCCCACTATAGAGACCCTGGCCCCTGACTTAGTGGGGCTTTTACTTAAATTTCCACTCTGGCAGGAAGGGAGGGCTGGGAAAAAGCCACAGGGTCACCAGGCAGAAGCTTCTCATCTCTAGCACCTGCCACCTTATTGTGGAAGGTACCATGGGGCAGGCCAAGCCAGGCTGGAGTGGGATGCGGTGGTGGTTGGCAACTAGAGCTGGAGCAGTGGGTTCCAGTGCCTCCTCTATGGAGGCAATGGCTTTCAGAGGGGCAGCCAAGGGTCAGGGCTGCTGATAATTACCTTCTGGCTTTCAGAGGGGTGCAGCAGGTTGGATGGAGTCACCTGGTGGGCCAGATCCAGCCCACAGGCCATATGATGTAGAACAGGCCCACCCCTGTTCTACACCATATACTCTGGAACAGAAGGGAGGCAAAGATCCTGCGCACTGAACTTTCTAATAACAAGGCAAAGAAAATATTCGCCTGTCAGCAGTTTTAAAGACCCCCAAACCTAAAGGACATTCTTCCATTCATTAAAAACCGTGGCTAGTTCCTGGAATTTAGATTTAGACTAAGTTACTCCTGTCTCATGAGAAACGTAATATTTGAGCAAAGTTCATCCTTAAATCACAGAAGTGCCTACCTGTTGACAAAGAAACAAGCTGTAGGGTATACTAGGGACAAATGTAGTGTGGTCCTTCCCTCTCCTTCTCATTTCCCCCACCCAGACAGAACTATCCAGTGGAGGCTGATGAATGATACAATCTGAAGTGAAACCATTAAAAAACCAAAAAACAAATCAACAATTAAAGTACTGTAGTTGGAGGAAAAGGTTAATTAAAAATTGTGCATTACCTCTTTACTTTTTTTCATTTTAACAGGATTTTGGATTAAATAATTCAACCTAAGCCATAGTTGGGGAAGAAAAAAATCTGCATTACTATTATTGCTACTGATACCACCATTGTACTTAATACCAGCAACTGAGAGACTGCTGCCATTGCACAATGCACTATATTGTAAGGACAGGGCCCTGCCCTGAAAAATTCTGAATCTTAAATTTAACAGATAAGAGCAAATGAACGAGACACACAAATGAAGCCAGTGCCCTAACCTTATGCAGTTTCTTATTAAGAGAAGCAGTTCCTTTCTCTCCTTAGTTGTAGTCCCATGTTTTATCTATCCAGTGTCCTACATGTGTCAGGGTGTTTTTAAGCCCTTCAGAGGCACTAGGAGTTGGCTACAGTTAAGGCTGGGGACTTTGAATGGGGTGTGCCAATGCTCCTGCTCAGACCAAAGCTGTTTCCTGGCTAGAGGGTATTGTCCCTCCACTCAGGGTCAGGCTGATCACCACATTTGGGGTCAGGAAGGACTTTTACCTCTTGGTAGGTTGGTACAGACTGTGGGAGTTTCTGTAGCAGGGAATGTGGTCCTCTACACAGAATCCCTTGAGTATATCTTGATTGCATTTCATAGAAGCAATTCATTAGCTGCCATGGTTTTCTTGCCTTGCCTGTGGTAGGTCTGTGTTGTGTCAGGGTTGATGGTAACCTCATATAGAGTTTAGATTATGGATTGTCTAGGATGGTCTGAATAGGCATTGTCCTGCTGCCTCAGGCAGAGGTTGGACTAGATGACCTTTGGAGGTCCCTTCTATCCATACTTCTCTGTGATTCTTCCCTCTCCATCTCACAGACACAATAAATATTAACTCATTTACCACTTCATGTTTTCTTATGTTTGTGTAATAGCCTAGTTCACAGCCCTATATCCCTAGTATCTGCTCTCACTTTATGTTACGTACTGCCTGCTGCATATGACGATCAACAATATTCTTGTTTGGATGCAGAAAATTAACTCCCATTAGGAGACTTTCCTCATGCGATGCTTCTCTAAAGGACTATGAAAGGTTTTGATGTATTTGTGCTGTAGGGATTTTAAGCAAAACCATTTACCATGATTTGCATTAGTCCTAAACATTGCACTACAAGTGGAAATGATCCGTGGCAGCATTCAGAATCAGAACCCTGTAGCTTAACAGTTGTAAGTTGCTCAGAACTTCGCCTTTGGCTGTTCAAGCTTAAAAAAAAAAAACAATTTGCTGCTTTAAACTCTGTGCTGCTAATGTCAGTTTTTAGGCTCATATTTAACTCAACAAACTGAAAATTTCAGGGAACAAGATGATGAAAAATTGCTCCTCACTTCACACAATTTAAAAGAAAAGATGACTGGAGCTGAAATCTTCAGTTCATTTTAGAGTTCCAGTCTGATATATAGATATCAATTATTTTTATAGTATCAGCATAATATTCACTGAACAGCAACTTTGAATATACTGGATAAAAGATTTGGGGCCTATGTTCTCTTTGAATCCTGTTTCATTCATAAAAGCTGTTAATCATTCCACAACTGAATTTTACAATTGATGTTTATGGATCATTTCTATGCTCTTAGGTTCAGGCAGTCCCACTGAAGCCCATGGTAAAAACATGCAACAGAGACCAGAATTTACCTCTGCTTATGAAAAACTCTAATGAACAAAAAATGCTATTCCAATGACAGTTGTACTTATGTGTGTCTTAATGTATTTGAGGAATTATTTTGATATTGTGTCTGATCTCAAACTCATTCTCCTTTGTGCATCAAACATAGTACAGCTCACAGATAACCACCCAAGTCATTTGACACATCTTTAAAAAGGAATAATTTGTCCCGTTAATTTCTACTAGGTGCTAGAATAATAAGCTCACACATTAATACCATAACTAATCCATCTCATGATCCTTTTCATAAGCCAACTGATTATTCAAGCTTTTCTGTAGATGATATTTTCCATTAGTAGACTTTTTTGCCCCTGAACCTCTGCGTATGCAGATGATTATGTTTTCTTCTACACTGTTTCTGCCATTTTAAACTGATTGCCTCTATGACTCTGCTTTTGGAGTTTGGAATTAAAGCTCTGAAAATGTCAGCATGTAAGCTACAATGTCTTTGTCTTGATTACATCAACCAGTAGACAATCTCTTGAAGTCCTTGTTTCCTTAACCATATTTGAGTACCACCTACATGGCACTAAAATATAAGCCTCCTGAACAGAACTGGTGGCAAACTGAGTGCCTATTCCTTCACTAGGAGTAACCATACAAAAATCACAGAACCGGTCAGCGGGAAAATGCTAATTCCTGGATGTTTGGCTAATAATTACAGAGCAGAGAAAACTCCCTCTGAACCTAGAGGCAGAATTGGAAAGGGCAGAAACTAAAATCAATGGACATATTTTGATAACAACTCCATGATATTCTGAATGAGTCAGCTGTAAGATTAGTTTTGCTAAAGTCAATGAGAGCCACAGGTACCACATTATGTTTTGGGGGATATCACAGAAGGGTTTGTTTGTTTGTTTCCTGCCTTAACAAAGAATTATTCCATTCTTGCAGCTACCATAGTGGTGCGCCTATTATTATATGCTGACTCCTTAAAGGCAACCACTATATAACAGTCAGCATATGCACATTCTGCCTCAAGGCATACAGAATCGTAGCTTTTTCAATCATATCTTCTACAGAGAAAGTGACTATTATGACATCATTTGAGCTCTACAAGTGGTGGGTCCAGACCGAGCATGGACATTTTTCCTAACTACTACATTTAAGTATCTGAAGTTCTTATTTTGAGGCAGAAAGAATGGAGAGAAACACTTCTGCTTTTTTCACAGCTTGTTTTCATGTAAAAAACGTATCTAATAAAAAAGTCACAATGGTACAGCATTTCCATCCACAGTAAAAAATAAAAAAAAAATGCTTCCACGGTAAGAAAGAGAACCTTGAGCACAACCCAGATCTGCTGCAACTATACTTTTCATGGGCTATTTCAAATTCCCATTAGTATCTTTAAGCTAACAGTACGCTGCAAGGCAGCATGACCGAATACAATTAACAAAAGGCAAGAAGATAAGAAGTGTGGTCACTACTTTGCCAGTAAACTGAAATGTGAGTGTAATCCGATATTATACCAATGTGTAATTTAATAAATAACAGAAGTGAGGACCAGGAGAAAAGAATAACTTGCAGCACCGCACGTGTTCTCTTTGGACCATAAAGCCAGGGGACATCAGACAGACTTGCAAAAAACTTCTAGTAACAGAATCTGTTGCTATTGCTTCTCTTCATAAAAGATAAGGCGGTCTAATGAAGTCTGCTCTACATGGGAGTCAGAACATCATGTTTCTAGCCCAAGTTCTGCTGTTGACCCATAAAGTGAGCTTGGGCCAGTAAGTTCATCCACTCTTTCCTTGTCCTTTACCAGTATTTATATGACCTAGAAGCTCTGAGGGGCAAGAATTCTCTCTCATTATGCATTTGTACCTCAAGCAGTTGTGTGTACATATGTAATTAAATAATTAAAAATGATGAATATAACAAATTACGTCCCAAATTGGTAGAATGTCTAAGAAAAGTCAAGCACCAGAAGTAAGGAGGTATTCCTTCATTTATGTCCATTAAAATACAGTCCTTCATTGTACTTACTAGGGTCCACCCTGTTGGATACTTGCTTCATTCACACATCAGCTGTGTTCTCAGAACATACCACAGAGTGGTACTGATATGTTACTTGCTGCACATGAGCAGGTCTGTTATTTGCTGGACCCATGCTTTGTTTTGTAGACGTTTGAAAGTATGTAGTGAGGGAGGCAGAGAAATGCCTGTGCTGGTAAGGCTTCATTTTTAAAAGGCAACTAAAGGATTTCACCCTATCCCTGCCTGTCTTATGGGATTCCTGTGTGATGTCAGGAAATTACATAAACCACCATTTTCATTAGTAGCTCTTGTGTGTTTATCATTTATTGGGTGCTTCATTTACAGGTGTTGGACACTCAGTGTTAAAGTCAATGACTGTGTTGCTTTTACTAAATCAAGTGTAGTAAAAAGATACAAACTCAGAGTTGATGACAGGGGACACGGCTGTGCTCACTTTAGGTACTTCACATGCAAAATCAGTGAATGCTGTTGACCTTACCCTCCCCTTCCACATGTGTAAAAGAAGGATACAACTCATAGATTTCATAGACGTTAGGCCTGGAAGGGACCTTGCAAGATCATTGGGTCCCAGAGGCAGCAAGTCAACTGGGGTCAAAGGATCCCAGCAAAATAGGCATCCATGTGTCTCTTGAAAGTGTCCAGAGTAGGTGCTTGCACCACTGCCTCTGGGGGGAGTTTATTCCAGGCCAGTAAAGAAGTTGGACTTGGACAGTAAAGAAGTTTTTCCTTATGTCCAACAGAAGTGTTAAGGAGTGAAAATGAATTTATAAAGAAGTAAAACAGTAATAAAAAGCACTGCAGGAAAAAAATCCCTTGAGGAAATTAACTAGTCTGCATTCAGTACAGGGATTGGATGCTGTGTACTAATGGAGCGATGTACTAATGTTGATAAAATAAAATACTGACTGGCTACCCATGCAGTACATATACTCTACCCTGTGTACTAAATGAGATAGAAGTCCTGCAAAAGAAAAAATAGCATGTGCTCATTAATTTAGAAAATTACATACCAAAGAGTTAGGTGAAAATATGAAAAATATGTCCTATAGAGTACTACTGACATTGCAGTTGGGTTAGGATATTTAGAGACACAAGTAAGTCCTTTTCCATCTGAGTTGAAAGAATGGCATAAGATGACTGCCTGTCAGAGATGGCAAACTTATGGCACAGGCAATCGCAGTAGATCGGGGAGGGGACAGGCAGCAGAAAGCAAAACATGAGAGCAGGCAGGAAGCAGAGATCAGGGAGCAGAAAGCCCAGCAGCATATCAGTAAGGAAAAGGGATTCGAGTGGCACTCAAGGAATGTGGGGGCTAATTTAGGGCACGCCTCTCAAACAGCTTGGCCCCACTATTCTTTAGTGAACCAGCCACTAGAAGTGCTGATGACACTTACTTTGCCTGTGGACTTTACAACAAGTTGCTCGACATTAGGAGCACTGAAACTCAGGATCCGGTTTAGGTGCAAAGGGTGTTATACTCATTACAGACAGTGCTGAGCCACTCTTTCAACCTCTTCATGTCCCCAGACTCCAATACCTGCTCCCTCTTTTCCTGATCCTGCCCCATCCTGCCCCATCCCCCTATTTTTGCTCCAGCTATTATTCTCTTAATACTCCTATTCCCCACATCTTCTGAATCATTCTGTTCCTTCCCCACACCCCTCATTTCCTGAATCCTAACCATCATTTCCCCACAGGCACTTATTCCTCAAAAAAGTCTGACTAAATAATACAACAAGCAAACAACGTCTTGTAATAAGAAATTTCCAGTCACCTTGAGCCACTGTTTTGCTCATGTTCAACATTGTTGCTCATGTCACTTATTTTTAGATTGCTTGCATCCTAATGGACTGTACTCCCTGTTTTTCTTCAAATGCAATAGTCAGTGAACTCTTCCTAGATCCTGCTGCATAGGAGTCTCTCAAGACTCTTTGATCCATTAGCCATTAATCTTCTGAACCCTCTCAATTAAGCTGTGTAATTTAAAGTTTGCAGTTCTAACAAATGACTCTGAAATATGGAAAATTTTTTATAAATACTTTCCTAAAAATATACTGCTGAATGGAGCAAATCATTGAATTTAATCCTTATAAAACAGACAAGAATTGTGGCTGATTCTCCAAATTGTCTAGTTAGTGTACTTGCTTATCATTAAAGACTAGTGATGTTATCCTTCCCACCTCTTCCTCATGAGGTTACATCAAAAGCCTCTACCAGAGCCTTTATAGGAGTATATCCTGCACTCTTCTTTGTATGGTAGTATAATGCAAGTCTCACTGATATCCTGGTGTGTGTGTGTGTGTGTGTGTGTGTGTATATATATATGGTAAGATGTCAAAGGCATCTTTTCCAAGGAATAAAAGTCATACTTGTATTACAAAAAAAGGAAAAATGGTTAGAGCCAATAGTAACCTTTTTTCCTTACTGCCCACTCAGAATCATAGTAGTGCTAATGAGAAATCTGCTTTCATAAAGAGGGGATATTCCTACCTCTATTGATAGATGTGCATGTGTGCATGTATGCATATAAACAGGACTACTCGAAGGGTTTAAATATCTAATGCAACTTAGCCAAAGTGTAGGATCCATCGTAAGCCAGAGCAGGTGCTTCTCTGTGAAGTAGAAGTATCTTGACACTAAAGACCATTCATGACTCTACCACTTATTATATATCCATTTTGTTGTGTTGCCAGCTTCTGTAAATACAGTCATTGAAGTGTGCCAGGTGATAACTGCATTATCAAGCCAACTTGGTATGAGCATTTTTGAGCTTGAGGTATGAAAAAAATAGTCCTTTCCTAAAAGAGAATGGTGAGATGGTCTGAGCACACAGATGATTAAATACTTAGAGACCCTCAGGTTAATATGCAAGGCTCTGAGCTCAAAGTGAACTGCTTAACATCTTCGGGATAAAATGGATTACAGGGCAAAAGTGAAATGAAATTCAGATGAAAATTCTCACAGGAAAATGTACAACCTGTTCTTATTAAAGTTGGCCACAAGCCTAAAGCTCCAGTAATATTTATTTTATTTGTGTGATTTATAGGGACAGACATTCAAAAAGCCTGACCCTGGATTGATTCAGTCTTTGCTGAACCTTAGTCTAACCTGCAGAGAGTGAATTGGTTTGCAAGTGGACAGACATTTGGCACATGCCTGCAGTGGCTCAAGCCAGCGTGGAGCCCCAGGGATAGAAGCAGCCAGTGCTGTGCTAGGGGCGAGGAGAGCAGCCCCGCACGGCCTGCCTGACTGCTTCTATCCCTGCGGTCCCACGCTGCGCCTGCAGCTCCACACTCGCACAGGGAAGCCCCACACTGGACTCTGCAGAGAAGCAGGGGGTGGGGTCCCCTCCACTCCCAGCACGGTGCCAGGACCTGCACAGTGGGGGTGGGGGAAGCAGCTGGCTCCAGTGCAGGACTGGAGCTGCAGGCTCAGGCTCTCCTCTCTCCCCCAGTGCAGCGCTGGCCAGAGCCCTGCCTGCACTGGGCATGAGCACCCTGACTTCACTGCCTGCTGCTGCTTCCAGGCAGAGGGGGTTGCACACCATGGGGGGAGTGTGTGGGGGCCCCTACACCCTCCACCCTCCTTCACACGCCACACACCCACCCCGTGCCCAGCTGAGCTCCATGCTCCTGCTGCCCCTCTTGGGGGAGGAAGAGGAAGAGGGGGAAGAGTTCCCCCAGCATGGAACAAGGCCTCCCCCTGCCTCCCACCCCCTCTCTGGGGCTGGGCAGCATCACAGGGGCGGGGGGTGAAGGGGAGGAGGAAGAAGAGTCACCATCCAGTGCCTCACCGAGTCCCCCTTCCCAACCTGGGAGGAGGAGGAGGGGAAAAGAGTCCCCCCACCCCCAGCACAGAACAGAGCCCCCCTCCCCACCTTGCAGGACAACCTACCCAGCATGGCCCCGTTAAGGTGAAGGGGGCAGGGAGAAGGGTTAATTCCTCCCTCCATCCCTTCCCTGCAGCCATGGTCTGCCAGCTCCAGAGGCCACCACTGCAGCCCCCGCCCCTCTGCGCCCTAGTAGACAGGCTGACCCCAGCTGTGGTGGGGAAGGAGGGAAGAATTAACCTATCCACTTTGCCTTAACAGGGCCATGCCGGCCAGTGTCTCTGTTAGGGCCGGTCCCTAGAGCAGTCCCACGGCTGGAGCAGAGCCCTGCTCAGATGCTGGGGGTGTCTGGTTTATCTTAAACCAGCAAGGGGTCTGGGACAGACACTGCATAAACTGTTTTGAGCCAAATCAGTTAAGTTTGATAATATATTCAACCAGGTTTATTTCAAACTGGTTTGGGCCATTTTGAAACTGGTTTATGCATGGAATGTCTGTTCTGTTGCAGGTTTAAACCAGTTTCTGATCACTTCGACTGGTTTATGTGTAATCTCTGTCCCTAGCCTTAAGGTCTAGGAAGCTCTGATTCAAGGCTATATCCCTAACTCCCCTACTCAATAGCTACTCATGTCCTTTTCCTCCAAGAATTTGTCCAATCCCTTTTTGAATCTGTCTAAACTGTCAGCTTCCACAACGTCTGGTAGTAATGAGTTCCATACTTCAATTATATTCTGTGTGAAAAAAGAATTTCCTTTTGTTAACTTTAAACTTACTACCTACTTGTTTTATTTTGTGACCCCTGGTTCTTGTATTGTAAAAAAATAGTAAAAAATAAATCCCTATTTACTTTTCAGGATTTAGTATTTTGTAAACCCTTATCATGTACCGTCTCAAGCGCCTCCTTTTCCAACCTGAATAGGCCTAGCCTCTTTAGTGTTTCCTCATATGGAAGCACCTCCATACTGCTAATCATCCTTGCTGCCATTCCCTGTACTTCTCTAGTTGTATATAAATCAGACAGGACTGAGCTTCCTTGACCCTGAAGTCTGACTCTGCATCAAAAGTGATAGTCTACAGGCTGTGCTGGATATTGGTGATTTTTTTCTGCAATCAGGTGAAAAAACACACCACAGCAAACTGAAGAAGACTCAGTTTCTAGACAGAGAGAAGCTGGCCATTCACCACCCAGGACAGTTCTACCAGAAGCACACTTATAGAATGGGAAACTCCCTTCCTGAGAGCACGGAGGCAGAAAGGGATCTTGGAGTCATTATTGACTCCAAGATGAACATGGGCCGA